>NC_060191.1:49763359-50363359 GCF_021184085.1 Oncorhynchus gorbuscha
AATTCATTTCGCAGCATTGGCGATATACATACAGACAACAAAAATTGAGCGAGAGAGGGAGAGGAGAGACAGTGAGACACAAGGAGAGAAAGAAAACAAGCGAGAGAGAGAAAAGGGCATGCAGAGAGATAACAAAACAGAATGGAGAATAGATTACAAAATGAGTATTGATATTTTGTATATGAAGATGAATAAATAATGTGCAACATAAAACAGGGACGGAGATGTGGACAGACAGGAGGAAGTGGCCACGGTACACACACACTGCTGCCAGACACAGATTGAATCCCTGCATTTCACAGATATCTATTAAAAAATGATGAGCCAAGCAATCTGATACTATAGCAGCACTTTGGAGGGAACTCAACTATTTGTATTGTTATTGTGCTGGAGATGTTTGTGAAAGCAATATTATTGTGCAGCATCGACCAAGACATCTCTATTAGAGTGACTTTTGGAGCATCTCCATGAAGCTGTTTGAACTCCATTTCCTTCCTCCTAAACCAAAACAATGGATTTTGTGTTGTAAATGCTGTACTTTGAAACTGCTCTTACCACTCATGGCTTGCTAATATGGTTCATAATGACCTGGAAAACAGTTTAACACAGACCAATGTCAGACATAATACTCAGTGCTGTTGTGTGTCTGTTTCATTGTGTGGTGTCCTGTCCTGAGCTGGGGAGGTGGGTTGCTGTTAATGTGTGCTGATATTCAGTGCTTTAGATCCACGTGAAAGGAAAGTGACTGCTGTGATATAGCACTCGACCTGTTCCACAAAGCACAACTTGAACTGTTCTAGTGCACCGACAGACATACTAAATATTAGACACCTCTCACAATCACGAACTGTCAACGCTGACAGCCAGTAGGGGTTTCACTAGGGATTCATATTTCCTACTAAGCTTCAATACCCGGGAAAAATGTATATTTATCCCGAGAGTCCCGGGAAATAGCGCAAAAATCGGAAGTGCCCATTTAAAGTGTTTAAAACCAAGATATGGTCACTATGACAAAGTTCTCTCCAAATAAGAGCAAATTAAACTGATGATATTTAGTAATGATAGTTACTCTATCTTTGATCGCCAATTACGTTGTGAATTGCGAAACAGGCCATTCATAAATTTGGAGCGTTATCATGTTCCTCAATAGCCTAGGCTCTAGGACAGGAGAAGACTACATTTTCCTCATGCCTCTCTGAATTGACTTCATATCTGTGACAGAGATACCCATGTAGTGAATTGTGTATAGGCCTATCAAATTTGTGACTGTCTGAAGAGTCACAATAACTGCTCAAAGAGACACGTTCTTGGATAGTCTATACTGTAGGTGTTTCCTGTATTTTTGTTGCGTGTGCAGTCCGGTAGTGTCAATTATGTGTTCATTTTGAATTTATGGCGACTTTGTGTGAAGTAAATACGCTAGGACTAAAGGCTTGCATGCAACAATCTGTTTGGATAATGTGTAATTAAATATTTTGCTAAATTGATGCTACGCATGTTGTGTATTTCTGGAATTGCAATAGTGCAGGAAGGTGAGGGAAAGAGGTTGGAAAGCGCTATTCCACTTCACAAATTGGCTCTAGTGTTTAAATGTATGATTCAGGGAGCAGCCAGGCTGCCTTTCTTTTCCATCATTACTCATCTGAATCTATTGCCTGGCTACCCAGACACCGTGCTTCAGCCAAACGCTATGCCACACCCTCTGACGTTAGTTTCTTCTCTGCAATGAATCTGGATCTGAGACCTCCCAAACCCTTCACTGAATGTGAACACATTTGGGGGAGTTTGATTGGTCCAGAAACCAATGGGTTGGGCTAGAGCCAGAACACACGTGGATAAAGCGGTGGTTTAAAAAATTGACATTGGCTTTGATACTCAGATTGGTTAGAGACGACTTTGTTTTGTTCAAAGCCCCGGACGTGCTAATTTGGAGAGGCTGTCGGGGAGGGATGTGGGTCAGATTTATCTTGTTGAGTGCAGAGGATAATGACTTTACGTCAGACAGCCAGAGAATAGGCAGTGAGAGCCGTGTCGGCCCCGTCCCATTGCCCGGCTCCTATAGGCTCTGATGAACACCTAGAGCTGGGCGGTATACCATATTTTACGATATACCGGTATTGATGCAAGGACTGGTTCAGATTTTTACTTTACCTTCTATAAAAATTATTTGAATGTTTGGTTTGTTAAATGTCAAATCAAATCAAATGTATTTATATAGCCCTTCGTACATCAGCTGATATCTCAAAGTGCTGTACAGAAACCCAGCCTAAAACCCCAAACAGCAAGCAATGCAGGTGTAGAAGCACGGTGGCTAGGAAAAACTCCCTAGAAAGGCCAAAACCTAGGAAGAAACCTAGAGAGGAACCAGGCTATGTGGGGTGGCCAGTCCTCTTCTGGCTGTGCCGGGTGGAGATTATAACAGAACATGGCCAAGATGTTCAAATGTTCATAAATGACCAGCATTTGATACGCCGTGTGTAACATCAATTTTCATAGTTTACTTTGCTACTTGAATCATCTCTCTCCGCTCTCTCTCCCCATGCCGCTTTCCACACAGACCAAGCTTTGCCTCATCCCTCAAGGAGTGCATTTATTGTTCCTCAAATGTGAGACAGACACTTCGTTCAGTCTGCATAATCAATACAGCATATGCAACAATGATGAAAACTATGCTGTTTTCACAATGCTTCCTCATATAAATCCACTAGCGTTCTATAATTACACTATTAGATTGTGTTTCTTACATCTACAAATAGCTAGTTTGTCTTTTTTTAGCAAGTTGGGCCTAAATCTTGTTAGCCTCTAATGCTAATCGCTAGTGAGCTAGCTGGCTAATAAATGTACTGAGTCAGAACAAATGTAATTAGCTATACATACATACAGCCTGATAATACTAGTGATGGTGTAGACCTAAATCAGCATGTTGTTTGTGTAACAGTATCTAAATCAAAGAGGAATATGCAAATGAATATGAATATGTTAGCCACATCAAATAGCTGTTACCAATTTATTTTGCATTAGATGGAGTTTACCACCTGCTTTGGGCTGCATGAAGTAGCTAAGAGAAAATGTTCAATGTAGCCAAAGATTATAGGGTCCCCTAGGAAACGCTTCTAAACACTTTTGTTCCTACCCTGTCACAATAACTCCTCCCTGGCATTTTTATACATCGAATACAGTGTTGTTTGACATGACAAAGTGCCCACTATTAGATTATAACTATATAATTATTGTAATCATTGTATTTCCATGACTACAACAGTTCACCCAAGGGTTTTGCTCTAAATCGCAAGTCAAATAGCAATTGCAACATTTGTGTCATGCCCTGACCATAGAGAACCTTTTATTCTCTATGTTGGTTAGGTCGGGGTGTGACTAGGGTGGGTTATCTAGGTTATTATATGTCTATGTTGGCCTGGTATGGTTCCCAATCAGAGGCAGCTGTTTATCGTTGTCTCTGATTGGGGATCATATTTAGGCAGCCTTTTCCCACTGGATTTTTTGTGGGATCTTGTTTTCGTGTAATTGCTGTTGAGCACTGCATTTACTTCACTGCTTCATTTGTTCTGTATGGTTTTGGTGAGTTTCATTTATTAAACATGTGGAGCTCTATGCACGCTGCGCCTTGGTCCGTTAATTCTTTAGATGAATTTGAATTTGGTTAAAAATAAGGCCTAGAGTGTTAGCCCATATCGTGCAGCCCTTCGTGGCAGTATGGAAATGATCTCAAATGAGTGCAGGAAATGCAGAAAATATATGAAAATGCAAAAAAGAAATTGGGGGTTGAATTGAACGTTATAAAACAATCAGAATGGAAAAAGTCCATTGCAATCACTTAGAATGTATGTGTTGTGCATAATAATGGTCCATTCTAAATCAAAACTAAATTCACACATATATTATTTAGTATATGTAAAGAGAAAATGAAATCAAGAATAGTGTGATTGGTGACAATATTAGCCTATCAATTGTGAATTATATATTATCAATTGTGAATGATGACCAGCTTAAGTCAAACAGTACATTATTTTTCAATGCGACTTTTTCCAAATCCTAGTCGCACACCTCATGTAGCCTAGCCCATAGGCCTATATGTTTTGACAAGGTTTATATCACATCTAAATTCTTAAAATTAAGCATATTAATCCGCTTTACATTGGGTGTAGAGCCTAACTGGCACACATATGCAGCGCATGAGTTTCAAGTTTGGGAAAGATCATTTTCATCATGAAAATACACCTTTATAATAAAAGCATTACATGCATAATCACATTTCTGTTCACTTTGTGAAAATTGTGTTTTCCTTCTAATGGAAAATTCACGCTTATAGCCTACAGTCATGAGCACATTGCTGCAATTATAATGTGAATAAATATCCTAATAGTTTATCAACACTAAGCTAAGCGTTCTCATCTGTTGCATCAGGCTCACTGCTTAAAACAGTTTTTTTTATGCTAGTGGTTGTATTAATTTGGGATCCATAGCATCCCACAACTGTCCCAGACTATGTTTGGAATATTTATTTCTGCACAGAATAGGTCAACTTTTGTACTATGGGGGATAGTAGATTGACATAGGCTAGTGCTTTTGCTGTTCGTTAGGCCTACTCATCTTGTTGGCTGACGAAAAGTAAATGTGGACAGTTCTTCCAATATCTTGAATAAGCATTTCAGAATTGGATTAAGACGCGTACAGTCAGGCCTCCCGGGTGGCGCAGTGGTTAAGCTGTGCCACCAGACTCTGGGTTCGCGCCCAGGCTCTGTCGTAACCGGCCGCGACCAGGTCTGTGGGGCGACGCACAATTGGCCTAGCGTCGTCCGGATTAGGGAGGGTTTGGCCGGTAGGGGCATCCTTGTCTCATCGCGCACCAGCGACTCCTGTGGCGGGTAGCGCGCAGTGTGTGCTAACCAAGGTTGCCAGGTGCACGGTGTTTCCTCCGACACATTGGTGCGGCTGGCTTCCGGGTTGGATGCGCGCTGTGTTAAGAAGCAGTACGGCTTGGTTGGGTTGTGTATTGGAGGACGCATGACTTTCGACCTTCGTCTCTCCCGAGCCCGTACTGGAGTTGTAGCGATGAGACAAGATAGTAGCTACTAACAATTGGATACCTCGAAAATGGGGAGAAAAAGGGGGGAATTTTTTTTAAACAAAAATTTAAAAGACGCGCGCAGTCGTGTCCCCGATATGTACGTCTTCACTTGTAAACTGTAAGAAAGACCCGATCATGTGAGTGAGAGGTGCTTCGGCATGCAGGGGGGGGGGGGACACACGATTATCTTCATATCATGTTTCTTTAGACCTGTCAAAAATACATAATGGATTGATTGTGATGCTGTAGTCTATATTATATGGATTTATTATACTTTTTAAAATGTAAATGTTCCAAAGGTCTACATCGGTGGCTTGTAGGCTATGAGTGGAAGACAAGAGATCCTAAATGTGTTTATGTTAATTAACGGGTCAATTACCATGAGACCAACAGTTATTTGCTTGACAATTACAGACTGACAAAATTTCATGACCATGCACTACTCAAAGCAGATGTGTAACGTTTATTATTGAAAAAACATAAAAATACCAAATATAAAATTCCCGGTCTACTGTCCATTTTTTTCTTCTTCTAAATACGGGATATAATATTTTGGCCATATTGCCCAGCCCTATGAGCACAACTGACAAAGCGAGCCAACCAGGACTACAGTTTAACTGTATGGCCAGTAGTCAAACCATGCATTAAATCCACAGTTTTGACAGATCAATCAATCAGTACACTTTAAAATAATTACAATGATCACCAATCACTGCATTTATGGGGCTCATTGGATGATCCAAGTAAATCCTAGAGAATGGATATTCTATATGGATATTATATATCTAATGCAACAACTTCTAACAATAAAACAATACAATTTGACCCTGAACAAGTCTTGCAATGGCACTGCACTTCTGCAAGGTTATGTTCTCTTTAGCTTTTATGACAGCTGAAAAGAGAAGATGTTATTGCTCAACATCAAATGCATCTCGGAGGACCTGAGCCCTACCTAGGACCATGCCTCAGGATTACCTGGCCTGATGACTCCTTGCTGTCCCCAGTCCACCTGGTTGTGCTGCTGCTCCAGTTTCAACTGTTCTGCCTGCGGCTATGGAACCCTGACCTGTTCACCGGACGTGCTACCTTGCTGTTTTCGACTCTCTCTCTTTCTACTGCACATGCTGTCTCTAACTGAATGATCGGCTATGAAAAGCCAACTGACATTTACTGACCTGTTGCACCCACTGTTATTATTATTATTTGACGCTGCTGGTCATCTGTGAACGTTTGAACATCTTGGCCATGTAATGTTATAATCTCCACCCGGCACAGCCAGAAGACGACTGGCCACCCCTCAGAGCCTGCTTCCTCTCTAGGTTTCTTCCTAGGTTCCTGCCTTTCTAGGGAGTTTTTCCTAGCCAGTGTGCTTCTACATCTGCATTGTTTGCTGTTTGGGGTTTAAGGCTGCCATTCTGTATAGCACTTTGTGATATTGGCTGATGTAAAATGGGCTTTATAAATACATTTGATTGATTGATGCCGTGATCAGTGAGCTATGCAGAGAGATCTGGGCCGGAGTAAAAGAACGCTTATGGTTTGATGATATAATAATAACTCAGAAAGTGAAAGTGGAGCTGGGCCAGACTGTGGAGTTTGCCGCAATGTCAGGCCTAGTAGCATCAGTTGGCATCTTCATTAATACAGCTTTTTTAAGTGTTGTCTTGTTAACTCTTAGAAATCTTAGTAGAAACTCCGTTTCTTAGAAAACTACAGGTTTCTCACTTCCTCGCCAGCAATAAAAATCCCAAACAAAAGGTCATTCTAATTTTCAGAGTTTCGGTGGTGGTGTATTATTCCTTTTCCATTGTTTTCAGGTGGGGGCCATTAAAATGTAACCCTGTGCCTTTTGTGTGGTTAGGAGGAAGGGGGGTGGTAGAGAAAGAGGGGGGGGGGGGGGGGTGTATTACCTGAAAGTAGACTGAACTCCTCTTATTAGATTAATATCTGTCCCAGACTACTTATTCTTACAACCGTCAGAGTCCTAAAAGACGTTGTAAGAAAGGGAAGCTTTTTCTTTTACTGCTACGAGCTTTTGGTTTTTATAACAGTGATTATTCTCAGAAGCGGAGAGTACCCACTCACAGTGTTAACAAATAAAACACCCCCAATAAACAACAACACAGTTAAGGAAGGCTGTGAAAGCCCAGACACCAGAGAAATTACACTATTCCCCATGGGTCCTGGTCAAAAGGAGTGCACTAGAGAATAGGGTGCCATTTGGGACTCAAACAGAGTAAAGGTAGATGTGGGCTAATGGAAGGCTGTGGAGGCCCAGACACTGAGTCGAGTCAGGCAGCGTCCTGTCACAGCGGTACTTAATGTAGCCCTCATTAGTCATCAAAGTCTCAAAATTTCACCCTACTCCCTATATTGTGCCCTACTTTCACCAGTCAAAAGCAGTGAACTAAATAGAGAATAGGGTGCTATTTGGGACTTTGGTCTCAAGAGAGATACACATGAAGCCTGGCTGCAGCTTTCATCACTGTCCACAATCCAATCAACCATTATAGTGGCGGAAACATGCTGAACGCATGTTTAAGTTCACTTTCCACTTTCAGTAAGGTGCTACTTTAATGTTTCCAGACGAATTGGAACCTTTACGTGTGGATTTGTTTATATTAAGTCAGTAAATCTATGAGGCATTTGGCTCCTACAGTAATAGCTGTATGAATATTTATCAAGGACAAGTCTAAATTGACCTCTGATTATTCATGGGACAGTGAGAAGATTTTCTGAGAAAGGACATTCAGGTAAAATGGAGCTGGTGCTGTATTCTTCATGGTGGGTGCAGAGTGTCTCTGTCCCAAATGGCACCCTATTCCCCATTTAGAGCACTCCTTTTGACCAGGGTCCATTGGGGCTGCATCCAAAATGTCCCCCTATTTCCTCTATAGTGCACCACTTTTGACCAGGGCCGACACAGTCTAAAGAGTTCCACGTACCGAGTATATTGACGGTGATGGATGCCTGCGTGTTTCCCAACGGGAAAGTCGCCACTTTACACGTGTAAGACCCAATGTCCTGAAATCCCACGCCTTCCAGGACGATGGTGGCATCGTGCACGGAGGGGTTCAGGAAGGACAGGCGCCTGGCGTAGTCTGGGGAGATGGAGATGCCAAACTGGGGGTTGAAGACGGCCAGGGTGATGGTGCCTGAGGGCAGGCGACGCTCCCAGGAGCTCTGGGTGAGGCTGAGGTTGGTGCCCACCTCCACCCTGCAGCCCAGAGTAATGTTCTTCCCCAGCACAGCACTCACCCTCTCTGGGACCAGCACCGCATTACTACTCACACCTATAGACAGGGGGAAGGGGAGGGACACAGTCAGCTAGATATAAACAAACACGGTTACAGGAGAGATCCATGTTGTTGAGAACAGTCATAAAAAGAAAGACTGTAAATCAGTCAAAAAGGAGAACAGCATAGTCTTACTTATTTTCAACTTTTATTACACTTTTTTATTCCTCTTTCATGCTTTTATATAGAAACAATCACCCCTTCCAAACCATAGAAACCAAACCGCCTTGATGAGATCTGCCTACATTATGAAACATACTATATCACGTCAATTCCCTCTCATGTTACTCTTCCTATGGGAATGGGCTGACCTGACTTCTTTCTGGAACAACTAGTTGTGCTGTATGTTTGTGATATTAAGATGGTATTTCAACAGTTTAGTAAGGGCTGGGATTTAAGCTTTTTAGGGGGTTCATCAGGGAAAGATGTCAGGGTCTGGAACCCCTCAGTGTGTGAACAACACATATTCAGCCTCCCTGTTCACCACATAACGTTCTCACTGTCCCTGCTGCTAATTGTTAGAGCACCTTGCCGTATAACGTCAAAGCATTAACAAGAAAAAATAACTTTTATGGAAGGAGATTAAACATAACAAGCAATTCAACATTTTTTTCCCTGTTTTTGAAAGTCCCTTTCATCTGTGTCTAATGCACACCACATATTTATTTGGAAGTTATTTTCAGCTTGCTGTAACATGTAAACGTGGGATTTACATGGGGGCTGGCTGGCTGGTTTGGATGCTGTGATTGAGTAAAGGTGCAGAAAGCCAATGGAGAGAGGATGAGCACATGATTATGGCACAATGCTGTCAACAGTGGGAATCAGCCGCTTCAATGGACAGAAATGAGGCAATGAAGCCCGACATGATTCAACAGTATTGTGTCCCTCTACTTTTTGTTTTCTACTAGGCTTATTTGATTTATAGTAGATAAGACACTAGTCTGTCTAGGGGGTGTACTTGTACATCAAGTTACAGAAACATGAGATACCGGTAGGCGCCTCCTGCCCTACAGCAGGCCTACTTCTTACTAGATAGGACTAACACTTCGTGCTGAATGTTTGCAATAACTAGCTAATCTAACCATTTAAAAATAATTGAGCAACACATGCCTAATGTAACATTTAGAAACACCACAGGCAGCAAAATCTGAATGAATCACTAGCCTACAACTTAATGAGGGAATATGAATTTGAAATAAATGTTAAATTACTGGTTAGTCCTATATCTAGAATCATGGGCAAAATCTATTCCAAAAAGGAAAAGACCCGTCAAATGTCTCTAAACATAATAACACCAATGAGTTATTGATACCCACATATATATTTAAACATTAAGTTTATATGAACTTTTACAACTCTGTCGTCTGGATTGAATTGTTGGGGGCACCCCTCATTGTAAATCTTGCACTAGCCTTGATGTTTTTACATGAACTGAATGCCATTCAAAACATTCAGTGTAAGGTCTAAGTTTTCTTAACACAATTTAAAAAGTTATATTTGGGAGATCTAAATTTCCACCTACAAATGTGTGTGGAGTAACCTAATAAAAGTGGCTGGTACTTTGGGATCCTTGGCATGAATATGAGTGGTAAACCACAGCTATGCTATCCTGGCTAAGAGGGAATATAGGCTCTCCTTCTCCCGCAATTTCAGGGATCATGTACATGCAGACGCACACACACGTGATATCTTTCCACTATAAAAACTGAGGGTGAATGTGCGAGCAATCTGTGCATGTGTGTATGATTATTTGTTATTCTTATCTCTTACTTTTTGGGGGGTATTTTCTTAAAACTGCATTGTTGGTTAAGGGCTTGAAAGTACGCATTTCACTGTAAGATCGACACCTGTTGTATTCGGCATGTGACAAATGTTATTTTAAATTTATTCAGGCATTTTGTTTAGAGGATATTTTCTTACCTTTACTTTATTTAACTAGGCAAGTCAGTTAAGAACAAATTCGTATTTACAATGACGGCCTACCCCGGCCAAACCCAGACGACGCTGGCGGCCCAATTGTACTCCCAATCATGTGATGCAGCCTGGATTCGAATCAGGGACTGCAGTGATGCCTCTTGCACTGATATGCAGTGCCTTAGCCCGCTGCGCCACCCGGGAGCAAATGTGAATTTGTGAATCATATTGCAAGCCTAGCTGGTGTGTGTGTGTGTGTGTGGGGGGGGGGGGGGGGGGGGGTTGTAAGAGCTTTCCATGGCCAAATAGTTGTGTGTGTGTGTTGTACCACAATGAGTTGTGTTGTGCTGTGTTTGTTTAGCGTCATTTTGCTGTGATGTCACAGTATCCTCTGTGTGTATTGGTGTAGTTGAGTGCCAGGGTCAGTGTAAGCTACGCAGCCAGTCTCCAGTCCACTCAGAACACTGAGCCGGGACAACAGCTGCTCCTGCACTTTGACCATCCCTGGGACCAACGCACCCGGACCACGAAGTGCTTCTACTGGCCAACCTACCATAACTATGTCACACACACGCACACACACACACACACACAGGAGCAGGAGCAATACATAACCATGAAAACCGGACCCGGACCACCAAGTGCTTCTACTGGCCTTACCTACCATAACAATGTCGAACGCACGCACGCACACACACACACACAGGAGCAGGAGCAATACATAACCATGAAAACACAAGCTACTGTAACATGGGAATACAGTACATCAGTCAAAACAGACAGGAGGACAGGAGGGTAATAAAAAGAAACGCATCCAAACATACAGCTCTTTCTGTGCAGCAGTAGTAGGAGAGTGAGTACCCTAACATGCTTGGCATGTGTGACAGGCATGTTGATCCAGGCACATGCATGACACACGTCTCAGACTGACTGGGCCACTACGCTCTGCTAGGCTAGCAGCATGCCCCACATACTGTACCTGCCACACAGTGCCACCATTCCTACATACATAGCTAGGCTACTACAACAAGCAACCAGCGAGACAGTCAGTGTCTCTATCTGCATCTGGGACTGCCTCCAAAATGGTACACAATTCAATATAGTGCACTACTTTTGACCAGAGCCCAATGGGTCTCGGTGAAAAGTAGTGCACTATTGTAGGAAAAAAGGTTACATTTGGGACGCCCCCGCAGTCCAAGCAAGCATCAAGGCAGTGTGTCTTTCCGTTTCAGCCTCTGGGTCTAGGTCTGTCAAAGCACACAGGAAAACTAGACTCCATCTATGTTTGTTTTACAGAACTGCATTTGGGAGGGAGGGGAGAGTTTAGTGCTGCACCCACCCCCCTCCTCCCACCCCCGCCACCACAGGAGAGGAGACAGATGGCTTCTGCCTGGGACACCAATACTACAGCCAGGAGAGTGTGGCCGGCTAGGCTGTATCCCAAATGGCACCTTACCCTGTTTATAATGCACTAATTTAGTTTTTGACAAGAGCCCTATGGGCCCTGGTTAAAAGTATTATAGAACAGCTCTAGGCCCGCAATCAATACAAATAATCCAACAATGAAATAGAATCTGGGAAAAAACTGGAGGTAAGTAAATGGGAACAGGGCGTTAAACAAAACAAGGCATGCTGTTCCACCAGGGAGGGAGAGAGCCTTTAAAACACAGACAACCCTGCGGACCAGACAGGAGTGGAGGCACTGTAGGCTGCAAGATGAGTTGTATCCCAAATGGCACCCTATGCCCTATGTAGTGCGCTACTTTTGACCAGGGCCTTAGTGGCACTATAAAAGGAATAGGGTGCCATTGGGGAACGCATCCATTGTCTCTGTCCAATCCACTGCATCTCTCTCTATGAAGGCACAATCTGTTCACTGTTCTATTCTAGGAGAAGTAGGCTACTTTCATTTCAGATCTCACTAAAACAAAGCCATTCTCTTAATTTCTAGTCCTAGTTTTTATGCCTTACTTACAGCTGATATTTTAACGCATTCTGCACTTCACTCATTTTGATTATTCTCTTCCTACCTTAAACAACAGAGGATAATCACTAGGGATGTTCCGATATGATATTTTTGGCCGATATCGATATCTTCCTTGCCCCCAAAAAATGATACCGATATTTAACATTTTAGCGGCCATTCTAGTACAGTTAAATCGTTAACACACACACACACGCAGTGGTCTAAGGCACTGCATCTCAGTGCATAGGCGCCACTGCAGTCCCTGGTTCGAATCCAGGCTACATCACATCCGGCCGTGATTGGGAGTCCCATTGGGCGGCGCATTATTGGACCAGCATCATCCGGGGTAGGCCGTCATTGTAAATAAAAATTAGTTCTTAACTGACTTGCCAAGTTAAATAAAGGTTACACACACATACAGACACACACCAAAAAATGATTCTGCCGGTATTTACGTATGTCCCCATTACCAGTAAAACATAATCAAAACCTATTTCTTTCACTTACTTTCTGTGTTGTTTCATTGTTCATTCTTTCAGTTGTTTCATTCTCAAACAGGATTTCTAAGGAAAGCCGTTTGGGTCTTTGCGTGTCAAAAAATATACCATTTAACACTATTTGACAGCTAGCTAGCTCATGGATGCAAACAATGTTCTTCCCCAACACATAGCAAAACGATAATCTGTTTCAGTAGCTATATAGTTAGCTATATAGCTAGGTGTCGTCATCTAAAATAACCCTAATTTATAAGACGGTTCTTATTTGATTAATGGTGGTTGGACCCATTTATGTGAAGCTAGCCACAATAAGGATTAGCCACAACAGTGGACTTTGTGGTTAGCCTTCAAAATAAAAGTATGGCATAATTCCACAATTTGTATTAATTTGCATCACTGTCAATGACATACTTTTATTTTCAAGGCAAACCGCAAATTCCACTATTGTGCCTAATCTTTATTGTGACTAGTTTCACAACACATAACCCGGTCTGGTCGAGCATCACTAGCCAGATGAAACTAGCTGGCTGCTTATAACGTTAGCTTTGGGCAACAGAGTTAAGTAGCTGGATAGCTATTTACTTTCATGAACTGAAGTTAATTTTCAATTGGCGAACAACAAGTGGCAACCTAGCTCATACTTACTCACAAGGATTCCTAAATCATTGCTAAAAATAATGAAAATGACTGCAGTTTCTACTGGTCATTGTTTTCAGGCTGGTTGTATTAGTGCTAGCTAGGTACCAAGCTAAAGCTAGCTACCCCAGAAATTGCAGCCGAACAAATTATGCTTTATTACCAATGTGGTATTGAAAACACATCGTTCGTGTCCGGTGTTTACTTGTTTGCAGACTTTTTAGTACAGCTTTGACAGTGATACTGTATATTGTTTGACACGCAAAGACCCAAACGGCGTGCCATAGTATGTATGTCGTGAAACTAATAGCAGTGACGCTATTACTGTGTAACTCCGGTAGGGCAACATCTGAAAAATAGCACACTTGGTATTGTGTACTGGTGCTCGACCAGACAGCGAAAGCCAACATCACCCAAGACAGAGAACGGTTGATTGTCATGGGCAATGAATTCCATTATCCTGGCGTTAATGGATTTCACCTTTGTCTCGCTGAAATGTTCTTACTCTTTCAAATGACTGCTCGACTTGTTGACTACTCGATCCACACAGCAGACATTGTGGGCTAAGTTAGAAATGCTGTGTTACACGTGTAGTGTAACATTTTACATGGTGTCATTACATCATGTAACTACATTATATAGGTATGCACGTCGGCTTTGACATCGGTTGCACACCGACATTAAACTAGACATCGGTCGATACCGATGTTGGCATTTTTAGCTAATATTGGTCGATTCCGATATGTTCACCGATATATCGTGCATCCCTAATAATCACCTAGCTCTCTTGCCCCCCGCCTAAATTATGCAGAGTCTATTGGTTTCAATGGAATGTTTTGGAGTTTACAGCCCTGAATTAGCACGACCAAAGAAAAAGACTAGGGGAAGCATTGAAGCCTTCATGCATGGTAGTAGTCCTGGCATCAAATGAACAAGATGACTAAGGGAAAGAGGCCAAACAATCAATTGATGAATGTTATGACTACTAACATATGAGGACTCTCTCAGAGAATAGCCTAAGCCTACTAAAGACAGGATATTACAAAGAGAGGAAGCAGAACTAAAATTGATATTAGGCCCCTATATGGATGGAAAACCTGAGAAACCATCAGGCAGGGTAGGAATGAACTCATGAAAAGGATATGCTATGCTGGCCCTTTGAAGTACACTTTCTGTTTGTTTCTCTCCCTCCTGACGCCACTAATTGTGACAAGCTGCTCTGATCGCTGTAGTGGTAAATCAAAACCAGTTTGCTTGGCAACCAGCTTAAACATTCCACACGGGCCACTTGACGAGCCAAAATCCCCCACCCACACAGAGCTGACCCAGCCTTGGCCCTGATTTTCCCCAAAGAACCTACATGTTCCCTGGGTTGTTGTCCTCTTCTCTCCACAGTCTGGTCTGGAGGAAGCAAGAGAGACTCGGCACAGAGACAGAGACCCAAAGCTGCAGTACAAACATGAGCAATGGGATAAACACACCACGTAGATGTGGGTAAACTCCATGAATTGATTAGCATGTGAAGTAACACTCACACAGGACAGAACTAGATCTAATGACCTCACAGTTGAGGTATGCAGACAAATTAAATCTGTGCAGGTGGGAGTGAGTTTAGAACAAAAACTATAGGGAACTAATGTGTAATGTGAGGATAAAGAAATAAAGAATAAAGAAAGAGTGAGAGAGCAAGAGTGAGAGAGGATGAGTGAGAGAGGAAGAGTGAGAGCGGGGTGAAGGACAGAATTGGTGATTAGACAATACAACGGAAAGGCTATACAAAAGGAAATAATGGAAGAGTTGGGTTAAGATTTGAAAAGAGGGGGCAACAGAGATGTGGCTTTGGCCAGGCAGTCAGGCAGTGAGTCAGAGTAGAGGAGAACAAGGTCATGGCTGTGCATGGAGTCACAGGCAGGGAAGACAATAACAGTGAGAGCTTGGCCAACACATCAGTGAGTCAGCATTAGAGGTGGGGTCAAAAACAGACACCCCAAATAAAACCGGTCAGACATAGATAGATCATCGCACACGAACACACACTGGCTAGGCTAAATGGCAATGTCAGAATTACAACTTGTGTTGTTAAATCATACAATACGGTTTGTATTTAGAACCCTTGTGATGATGAGTATAGCAGTACAGGAAGAAAATGTTGATGTTTACCAGTTTGACGTTAGAACATGCCTGCATACATTTTATGATGCGATAACAGGTTAGACAGCTTCCAGCTGGTGGTACATGCTCTGCAAGAGTGTGGAGGGGTGAGCCCTTAAAAGGAGAATCAGTGGCAGAGCACTACCTTCCAAGTCTAACCTGGTTGCCATCATGCAATCCGGACAAAGGTAGGCCAGTTTTGCCTGTTCCAAAATCATGAAGACAAAGTGCAAACACCATAGAAATAGAATCACTTGAACGTTCCACTCATTCCAATTTTATGGAGAACAAGTCTAAAATGGGGAACAGTAAGATAAAGATAATTCATGTCATGTGTATTAAAGTAAAATAAGCCTCTTCCTTCATATACAGTAGGCCTACCCCCATATATATCCTATAAAATTACTAGAGGAGTTTGTCATAAACCGTCAAAGTTCCAGAATGGGGGAAAAATGGCAGCCATATTGGTCACGGAGAAATTGGCATTTACAACTTGTCTATGGTGTGGAGGGTACTGGGGGTCCGTAGTTCCGTTCGGACATTCCCACTGGAGATGGACCAGACGTCGCTGAGCTCTGCTGGGCAAAGGTTAAGTCCTATCAACTTATTTCAGCCAGTGTATGGCTGTGGATTGAACGCATTGTTTGAATGGAATGTTGGGATATTGGCAGTTACAAAAAAATCATTCCTCTAAAACTGGCTAACAAACAAAGTATAGGACAGATACATATTTTACACAATATCTTATCACAGCACTGGCAAGTCATGGTTGACCAACTCCCTGACCACAATGGCTAACCTTTATCCCATCATAAGGAGGTTCATGTCCATTCAAGTATTTTAATTTCTAATTCTGTCTACCCACACATTGTTTGCTTTGGGAGACATGTCCTCACATTACTGATGAATGACACACGCCAATAGAGACTGACACATGGAGAAGGTAATCGATTTAAGAACAACAATTAGCAGCCATTGAGCTGAGCTGCTCTACGGTCCTGATTGAATTTGTCCTCCCAAAAATCGGTATGCACACACACACTTCACACTCCCTGAGAGTTGAGTGGAGAGAATCAGAGGGACAGCAGGGTAGGGGAGTACTCAAGTTGGGCGCTCCCTTCACTTACATTAACCTGTGAGGGTATGATGAAACGCAACACAGTTTACAGAAGGCCCACTCGTTAAAAAAAAAAGTAGTTTTCAATAGGTTAGTTCAAATGACAGAGAGACCAATTAATTAATTAATTCAGACAAAGAATGTGAGAACTGAGAATGCTCTACTGGCAAATAAATAACTTTTACAACCGGACACCATCTGTCTAGCAGTGAGTTATTAACCAAGGCACAGAGCTCTCACGATTAATCACTAGCTCTGAGAAGCTTACATCCATTTCCTGTATACTCACTCAATTCTTAGAGTACCTAATTGGCAGACCGTTGTGTAACAGTTACCACTGTGCCAGCTTTTTCAAATACCATCCAATTCCCCCTTTATCTTGTTTCCGTCATTCTATAATTTTCCTATAATTTTTCTACACTAGGCCTAGTGCTGAAACACCAGGTGGTTACAAAGAGTCACAATTATTTATTGATGTGAAGGTAAATCATTTGTTTCCACAAACTTGGGAAAGGAAGGAAATGGGACAATACAGAACAACATCTGTTTAAACAAACAATTAACCTACTGTTGGAAAGGTAGAAGGATGCACATTCTAAGATGGTGACATCAGTGCACTGTAGTCAAGGGCATGAATGTGAAGCAAACTGTTCCCGTTGATCATCTACACTTAGAATCTGCTTAAACGGCTGACTTGCTTTCGGTAAAACCTTCAACTGATGTTTCCAGTTTCCACCACCCTCAAATCTCTCCATGGAATGAGAGGCAGAAACGTGGGAGATAATCACTTATCTCTAAGGGTGGTTTACTGTCATCGGCTCTCTTTGTAATCTTTGCCTCTAAAAAAATTGCACACTCAGGAGACTCAATGGTCATTGAGTAGGCTTGGGCAGTATACCGCGCATATACAGTATAATGGGGTATTTGGAAAAGGCCACGGATGATTTCAGTCAAAACTATTTATCTGATGTTTTTCAATAAATGTGATTATTTGTAGCTCCTTTTTAAATTAACTTGTGCAATACGTTAGAGATAAAGCCGATTGCATTCTGAATTTCACATTATGAAGCTTACCGTAGTTCTCCAGAACAGTTGAGCCAGCCACGTGTTTGTTTGTAAATAGCACAACAGGAGACGGCGGGAGCTGGTGAGTCTATGGCATTCTAAATCTATTGGAGTGCCTCTGGTGTGCAGCACACGAAGTGATGAAGTTACACTTGTATGCAATTCACTACTAAATGTTTGCCATGAGATATTTAAGTGATTGCCATGAGATACAACAGGTTATCAACATATTCAAATAATTATATTTAAAAAAGATATTAAAAACTTAATTTTGATTAATTTATTCATACTAATTCATCCTTCCACGAGATATAATCCTGACACAAATCTATGGTTGCTACACAAGCAGTCTGGTCGCTCGTTCTATCGGTTCGGATGCCAGAGACACAACCCAGTCGTTAAGTATTTTTGTTCTGTATCTATGGACACGACCCAGTCATTCGTTCTAAATGTCCTATTGCCATTCTGGCTGGCAACATTCATATCCCTTCCTTGATAACTAGCCAACTACGGCTAACTTACAGTCATGTCAAACAGTGCAGCCAGAATAACAGCAAAGTAGCTGCATTTGTTTAAGCTGTTTTCTAGTGACATTTATTTGGATACATTCATAAGAATGAGTTAATGATGCACGATTTCACCTGGCATAGAAAATATGCTCTCTCGTCAGGACACTATTGTTCAGGAGCTTTTGTTTCATTTTATCTGTTTTCTATAGATTTTTTTGTTGTATATATCCATACAAATTATGCTGATTAATGATTTTGACTGGCTGAGAAAAGCTGCCTGTCTGTCTCGTTCCGACCCCTACTCGCTACTATGGGACAGCTGGAGATCGAATTTCAACATTGAAACCATGTTGAAATGTCAGAGAGACAGACCGCAAGTTTTATAATATATCTCCGCTATTGAAAACCAATTGCTAGTCTAAAGGAAATTGGAGATAATGTCTAGATGCTTTTTACAGTGGAGATCAAGATTATAAATTGTCTGGCTGGGCTGATGAGACAGTGGATTGTGCAGTAAAATGGAATAGAGTAAATAGGCATTTCAATGTCATAGATTTAACTGGTGGTATCTGGTGGAATAGACACCAGCTGGAATATGGTTTTAACCAATCAGTGTCCAGGATTAGACCCACCCGTTGTAACTTATAATGGCTTTCTGCCAGAAGTCAAAGAGCTCTGGATTGGTTGTCTGTACACTTGTCAAGCCCTGTATCACTACCGCACCACACTTGGCCACTCCCGTCTCAAAGTGATATCTGCCGAATAATGGACCATAAAAGATTAAAAAACAGAAATCTGTAGCTAGCTAGGCCTAGGTCTCTGACTGAATTTAGTGGACTCTAGTTTGAAAAACTAAAAGTACCAGACAAATGGCTCTCAATGGTGGGCTGGTATCCAGATTTTCATACTGGTATACCGTCCTTCTCTTATCCCGGAATTTACGGTATTACCAGATTTATGGTATTAGCATACAAGGGGCCAATAAAAACACAAGAAAAACCCATAGGAACAGAATGTGAACAAAACGATAACGTAATCACATAGACACTGTTAGATAAATGCTAACGAGCGAACACTAACAAACTATTTGCAAAGACAGGCAAATCCAGCTCATAAAGTTATACAAGCATATCTAGTAGCTACCAATGTTATTTTCGGTCAGTGCGAACATTTACAAGCGAAGGTGAATCAGGGAAGTTGTGTTGCATGCTTTTCTGAAGGAAGAGCAGCCTGTGTACACGGAGCAGAGGGGAGAAGAACGGAGTAGAAAAAAAACACTAGTAGGAAGCACAGGGGAAAAATGGGACCTGTACAGACAACCAATCCTGGCTTTATTACAGAAAGAAATACTCCTCAGTTTCAACCGCTGTCCGGGTAGCTGGTTTCAGACGATACCGCAGATGAAGAAGTCGGATGTGGAGGTCCTGGGCTGGCGTGGTTACACTGCGGTTGTGAGGCCGGTTGGACGTACTGCCAAATTCTATTAAACGATATTGGAGGCGGCTTATGGTAGAGAAATTATCATGAAATTCTTTGACAACAGCTCTGGTGGACATTCCAGCAGTCAGAATCAGAATTGCACGCTCCCTCAAAATGCTCCCTCAACATCTGTGGCATTGTGTGACAAAACTGTGGACTTTTATTGTCCCTAGCACAAGGTGCACCTGTGTGATGATCATGCTGTTTAACCAGCTTCCTGATATGCCACACCTGTCAGGTGGAAGGATTATCTTGGCAAAGAAGAAATGCTCACTAACAGGGATGTAAACAAATGTGTGCACAAAATTGGAGAGAAATAAGCTTTTTCTGCATTCAGAACATTTCTGGGATATTTTATCTTTCATTTCTGGGATCTCATGAAACATGGGACTAACACTTACATGTTGCGTTTATATTTTTGTTCAGTATAGCTATTTGCATGTATTGTCATTTCCAATGTCCTGAAATAACTTTCCACCGGCACACGTATATAACAACAAATGGCCAACACGCCGTTGATACGGGTGCACAGTTGATGAAACCAATGATGCATACACCGGATGTGAAACACTCTCTCAAGCGATCAAAATTGGATACAATTCTCCTCTATTGAATACTGACCATGTAATTCTGACAAAGTTTATATTCTTAGAAAAGCCTAATTGACAAGTCTCCCCTGAACACTGAATATTTTTTACCTTACAAATAGATAAACATCTTAGTTAGCTGCCTTGCCATTTGATCCCTGGTTCATTGAATGAGGGAATTATTTCAAAGACATGAACAATATTTGGTTGTAATTGTAATGTTGCAGGGTGGCCAACCATCCTCCATGATATTCCAGGAGAGCTACTGGGAATGCAGGCTTTTGCTCCAGCCCTGCTTGAACACACCACAATGTAAAAAAAAATCAGCTGCTCAACAGGACCTTGATAAGCTGACTGGTGTTTCTAAGCATGGTTTGATCAAAAGCCTGCACACCCAGTAGCTCTCCAGATGCAGGGTTGATGGACCACATGTGTTTTATACAGTAGCCTATCAGTTCAGTATTTAAATTTTTGTGGGGTTCAGTGCATTCCTTGCTCAAGGTCACAACGGCAGGATACACTGTATAATACATGGGATTGGAGACAAGTAGCCTTCCATTGTCAATACCAGTGATAATAAGGAATGTTATTTTGTGAAGAGTCATACAACACAATTTTCAGTCACCTTTTTTGGCCCATGGTGTTACAGACCTTTACTTTTTGGGGAGAACAAGTGACTTGAGTATTCAGACAAGTAAAACATCTGTTCTACTTGTCCAAAGAAAAAAAGTTACTGTCAAGTCCTGCAACACTACCGCACCACACTTGGCCACTCCTGTCTCAAACAGATATCTGCAGAATAATGGACCATAAAAAATTAACCACACTAATGGACTCTAGTGTGGTGCGGAAAAACTAATTCTGATTGGCTGGTCTTGGACCCCAAGTTGGTGGGTCTAGGCCCTCCCAGGCCCACCCATGTCTGCCCAGTTGTGAAATCTATAGATTAGGGCCTAGTGAATTGACTTAAATTGACTGATTTCCTTATATGAACTGTAACTCAGTAAACTCGTTGAAATTGTTGCGTTTATATTTTTGTTCGGTATAGTTATGTCTCTCTTACTCACTCTCTCCTCTGGCAACGGCACAATGGCACACACAGGTGATGCACACGCTATTGCTTTTATTCCCCAGGATGAGCTTTAACTAGGAAAGTAACTCACGAACTAGGAATGAATATCAACAAATGTGCACACGCAGCTCACTTTGATCTAAATAATCCATCTTGCAACTGCATGATTGAAAGACCGCTCATGCCTGTCAATGCAGGCCTACAATAATTATACTCCGATGCGCTCTGCAGAGATTGGGAGAACAATGTGCAACACATTGCATCCAGAGGACACTGATCCAATTATGATCGGAGTAGCCGAATGGTTTGATAGGGATTTTTGTGTGATTTGTTTTTACTTGTCCATTTGGACAACTTAAATCTATATTATTATTTTCCACACAAGTGGAAAAGGGTTCATGTCAGCCCTGTGTTTCTATTGCTGCTTTTATGACCATGTCTTTATCTCGGGTCATATTTGTGCAATGTGAAAAGGCCATTTAGCCCAACACTAACTGTAATCTGCCTCCTTTCTTCCATGAATTGTAACTTGGAGAAGGTGTTAGGGTATTTCAGCCAGTTAATTCACGGCAGAAACGATCACATTGTGGAAGACAGGCCTTTCAGAGGGGTACGCTGACTCTTTCAGAACAACATTCCCAGTCAGTCCTCTCCAGGATCCTTGGATGCGTCTCAAATGGCCCCCTATTCCCTTTACAGTTCACTACTATTGATCAGGGCAGTAGGGCGCTGGTCAAAAGTAGTGCACTATAGAGAATAGGGTGCCATTTAAGACACTGTCCTTTTCTCCTTGCTCCTTCAGAGCACCCCGCCTGACCGCAGCCCCTCTCATCCTGCCACATTTAATTAAAAATCAGCGCTTAAACAGAAAATAGAAATCAATAGTGTTAGCGTACAGAGTGTCAGGATGGGTTGCAACCTCTCGACACAGTGGACTATATACTCTCTAGGATTTGTGAAGGACGATGTCTGCCAGTGTCCTTAAGCAATCCAATACATCCCTCCAGTGCTCAGAAGTCTGGGTCGTGTGTTATGATTGGTTACAGGGAGAATGTGGGACACGTTGGTGAAAATATGCAGTAACAGGGATATGAGTATAAGCCTAATTCAATTCCTCAAAGAAAACTGTCTAGCCGAATTGTTTGATAGTGATTTTTGCGTGATTTGTTTTTACTTGTACATTTGGACAACTTAAATCTATATTTTTTACCACACAAGCGGAAAAGGGTTCATATCAGCCCTGTGTTTCTATTGCTGTAGATAGCTTTTAAAGATAATATATATTGTAAGGAAACACTTGACATTTTGGCAGCTCCAAATTATTATCAAAATCAAAACAGGAAGTGAGAAATCTGAGCTTTGTATGTATTCACCAGAGTCCCCAATGAAATCCCCTTGAGATATTAATGATGTTGCACTGCCTAAAGGTTCCACTAGATGTCATCCATCAATAGAAATTGTAATGAGACTTCTATGGTGTTGTGGGAGTGAATGATAGCAGAATGCATCAGGTGTCTATCAAGCAGCCATTTTCTGATCACGCTTATTCCTCATGGTACCCACTTGCGTTCCATTGCCCATGAAGACAAGAAGGAATACTCTGGTTGGAACTTTATTGAAGCTATATGTTAAAAACATCCTAATGATTGATTCTGTACTTAGTTTGAAATGTTTCTTCGACCTACAATATAACTTTTTAAAGTTTTTGTCTGATGTAACGCTGACCAGAATTAGCGTTTGGATATGTATACCAAACGCGCTAACAAAAGAAGGAATTTGGACATAAATAACGGATATTATCGAACAAAACAAACATTTATTGTGGACCTGGGATTCCTGGAGTGCTTTCTGATGTAGATCATCAAAGGTAAGGGAATATTTATCATGTCATTTCTTGTTTATGTTGATGCCATCGTTGCGGCTGTGGTGATTTTTACTTCTGAGCGCAATCTCAGATTATTGCATGGGTTTCTTTTTTCGTAAGGTTTTTTTAAAATCTGACACAGCGGCTGCATTAAGGAGAGGTATATCTATAATTCCATGTGTATAACTTGTATTATCATCTACATTTATGATGAGTATTTCTGTTGAATCGATGTGGTTATACAAAATCATTTGATGTTTTTGGAACTAGTGAATGTAACGCACCAATGTAAACTCAGATTTGTTGATATAAATATGAACTTTATCAAACAAAACATGCATGTATTGTGTAACATGAAGTCCTATGAGTGTCATCTGATGAAGATTATCAAAGGTTAGTGATTAATTTTATCTCTATTTGCGCTTTTTCTCTCTCTCTTTGGCTGGTAAAATTGGCTGTGTATTTAAGTGAGTTGATGGTGACCTAACATATTCGTTTGTGGTGCTTTCCCCGTAAATCCTATTTGAAATCGGACACTGGTGGGATTAACAACAAGACTACCTTGAAAACGATATAAGATCCATGTATGTTTGAGGAATTTTAATTATGAGATTTCTGTTCTTTTGAATATGGCGCCCTGTACTTTCACTGGTTGTTGTCATATCGCTCCTGTTAACGGGATTGCAGCCATAAGAAGTGAAATAAAAGTGAAATAAAGCAAATAGAAATTATGACCGAAAATAACTTCTGAACATCAGAACAGTGATTACTCACTACGAACTGGTAGAAACTTTTCCTTTAACGAGTCCGACGTGAAGGATATACTACTTTCCTGGGAACAGGCCAAAATCCCTGTAATTTGCGTGAAGAGAGAATTCGTAGGTGAGCGAGTAAAACCCCACTGCCATCCGTTCTATTGGGGGGGGGAAACTATGACCTACAAGCAAGATTAAACTACCAACAGGACATTAAAAACTGTAATATCTTATTTTTCACAGAGTCATGGCTGAACGACCACATGAACAAAACACAGCTGGCAGATTTTACACTGTATCAGCAGGATAGAACAGCAGCCTTTGGTAAGACAAGGGGAAGCGGTCTGTGCATATTTGTAAACAACAGCTGGTGCACGACATCTAAGGAAGTCTCGAGGTTTTGCTTGTCTGAGGTAGAGCATCTCATGATAAGCTGTAGACCACACTATCTACCTAGAGAGTTCTCCTCTATATTTTTCGTAGCTGTCTACATACCACCACAGACCTAGGTTGGCACTAAGACCACACTCAATGAGCTGTAAACCGTCATAAGCAAACAGGAAAACACTCATCCAGAGGCGGCGCTCCTAGTGGTCGGGACATTAATGCAGGGAAAGAAAGCAGTTTAATCAAATTTCCACCAGCATGCTAAATGTGCAACCAGAGGGGAAAACATTCTAGACCACCTTTACTCCACACACAGAGATGCATACAAAGCTCTCCCTCACCCTCCATTTGGCAAATCTGACCATAATTCTATCCTCCTGATTCCTGCTTACAAGCAAAAATTAAAGCAGGAAGCACCAGTGACTCAGTCAATAAAAAAGTGGTCAGATGAAGCAGATGCTAAGCTACAGGATTGCTTTGCTAGCACAGACTGGAATATGTTCCGGGATTCTTCTGATGGCATTGAGGAGTACACCACAGTCACTGGCCTAATCAATAAATGCATTGATGGCGTCATCACCACAGTGACTGTAAGTACATTCCCCTACCCAGAAGCCATGGATTACAGGCAACATCCTCACTAAGCTAAAGGGAACAGCTGCCGCTTTCAAGGAGCGGGACTCTCCACAGCCATCGTGAGTAAGACCTTTAAACAAATCAACATTCACAAGGCCGCAGGGCCAGACGGAATACCAGGACGTGTACTCCGAGCATGCGCTGATGAACTGGCAAGTGTCTTCACTGACATTTTCAACCTCTCCCTGTCTGAGTCTGTAATACCAACATGTTTCAAGCAGACCACCATAGTCCATGTGCCCAATAACACCAAGGTAACCTGCCTAAATGACTACCAACCCGTAGCACTCACGTCTGTAGCCATGAAGTGCATTGAAAGGCTGGTCATGGCTCACATCAACACCATTACCAGAAACCCTAGACCCACCCTAATTTGCATACCACCCTAACAGATCAACAGATGATGCAACATCTATTACACTCCACTCTGCCCTTTTCCACCTGGACAAAAGGAACACCTACCAACAAACTAACATGGTCCAAGCACACAAAGACAGTCGTGAAGAGGGCACATCAAAACCTATTCCCCCTCAGGAGACTGAAAAGATTTGGCATGGGTCCTCAGACCCTCAAAAGGTTCTACATCGAGAGCATCCTGACTGGTTGCATCACAGCCTGGTAATGCCACTGCTCAGCCTCCAACCACAAGGCACTACAGAGGGTAGTGCGTACGGCCCAGTACATCTCTGGGGCCAAGCTTCCTACCATCCAGGACCTCTATACCATGAGGTGTCAAAGGAAGGCCCTAAAAATTGTCAAAGACTCCAGCCACCCTAGTCATAGACTGTTCTCTCTGCTACCGCATGGCAAGCGGTACCGGACCTTCTAAACAGCTTCTACCCCCAAGCCATAATACTCCGGAACATCTAGTCAAATGGCTACCCAGACTATTTGCATTGCCCACCCCCCCCTCTTTTACACTGCTGTTACTCTGTTATTATCTATGTATAGTCACTTTAATAACTCTACCTACACTACTGTTCAAAAGTTTGGGGTCACTTAGAAATGTCCTTTTTTTTAAATAAATTAAAATATTAAAATAACATCAAATTGATCAGAAATACAGTGTAGACATTGTTAATGTTGTAAATGACTATTGTAGCTGGAAATGGCAGATTTTTTATGGAAAATCTACATAGGCGTACAGAGGCCCATTATAAGAAACCATCACAAATAACTTTCTTCTGAAACTCGTCAGTCTATTCTTGTTCTGAGAAATGAAGACTATTCCATGTGAGAAATTGCCAAGAAACTGAAGATCTCTGTCACACCCTGACCATAGTTTGCTTTGTATGTTTCTATGTTTTGGTTGGTCAGGGTGTGAGCTGAGTGGGCATTCTATGTTACATGTCTAGTTTGTCTAGTTCTATGTTTGGCCTGATATGGTTCTCAATCAGAGGCAGGTGTTTGTCATTGTCTCTGATTGGGAACCATATTTAGGTAGCCTGTTTGGTGTTGGGTTTTGTGGGTGATTGTCCTTGTTCCTGTCTCTGTGTTAGTGTTCACCAGATAGGCTGTATAGGTTTTCACGTTTCCGTTTGTTGTTTTTGTATTGTTCGTGTTTCATCATTATTTAACATGTATCAAAATTACCACGCTGCATTTTGGTCCGACTCTCCTTCGACGGAAGAAAACCGTAACAATCTCGTACAACACGGTGTACTACTCCCTTCATAGAACAGCGCAAACTGGCCCTAACCAGAATAGAAAGAGGAGTGGGATGCCTCGGTGCACAACTGAGCAAGAAGACAAGTACATTAGTGTCTAGTTTGAGAAACAGACGCATCATTTACATTACATTTAAGTCATTTAGCAGACGCTCTTATCCAGAGCGACTTACAAATTGGTGCATTCACCTTATGACATCCAGTGGAACAGTCACTTTACAATAGTGCATCTAAATCTTAAAGGGGGGGGGGTGAGAGGGATTACTTTATCCTATCCTAGGTATTCCTTAAAGAGGTGGGGTTTCAGGTGTCTCCGGAAGGTGGTGATTGACTCCGCTGTCCTGGCGTCGTGAGGGAGTTTGTTCCACCATTGGGGGGGCCAGAGCAGCGAACAGTTTTGACTGGGCTGAGCGGGAGCTGTACTTCCTCAGTGGTAGGGAGGCGAGCAGGCCAGAGGTGGATGAACGCAGTGCCCTTGTTTGGGTGTAGGGCCTGATCAGAGCCTGGAGGTACTGAGGTGCCGTTCCCCTCACAGCTCCGTAGGCAAGCACCATGGTCTTGTAGCGGATGCGAGCTTCAACTGGAAGCCAGTGGAGAGAACGGAGGAGCGGGGTGAAGTGAGAGAACTTGGGAAGGTTGAACACCAGACGGGCTACGGCGTTCTGGATGAGTTGAAGGGGTTTAATGGCACAGGCAGGGAGCCTAGCCAACAGCGAGTTGCAGTAATCCAGACGGGAGATGACAAGTGCCTGGATTAGGATCTGCGCCGCTTCCTGTGTGAGGCAGGGTCGTACTCTGCGGATGTTGCAGAGCATGAACCTACAGGAACGGGCCACCGCCTTGATGTTGGTTGAGAACGACAGGGTGTTGTCCAGGATCACGCCAAGGTTCTTAGCGCTCTGGGAGGAGGACACAATGGAGTTGTCAACCGTGATGGCGAGATCATGGAACGGGCAGTCCTTCCCCGGGAGGAAGAGCAGCTCCGTCTTGCCGAGGTTCAGCTTGAGGTGGTGATCCGTCATCCACACTGATATGTCTGCCAGACATGCAGAGATGCGATTCGCCATCTGGTCATCAGAAGGGGGAAAGGAGAAGATTAGTTGTGTGTCGTCTGCATAGCAATGATAGGAGAGACCATGTGAGGTTATGACAGAGCCAAGTGACTTGGTGTATAGCGAGAATAGGAGAGGGCCTAGAACAGAGCCCTGGGGGACACCAGTGGTGAGAGCGCGTGGTGAGGAGACAGATTCTCGCCACGCCACCTGGTAGGAGCGACCTGTCAGGTAGGACGCAATCCAAGCGTGGGCCGCGCCGGAGATGCCCAGCTCGGAGAGCTCGGAGAGGGTGGAGAGGAGGATCTGATGGTTCACAGTATCGAAGGCATCACAAGTCCTCAACTGGCAGCCTCATTAAATAGTACCCGCAAAACACCAGTCTCAAAGTTGTTAAGCTTTCGTTCTGAAGGTAGGTAAGGAGTCAAGCACAGGAGAGCAGAGATGTCAATGTCAAGTTTCTTTTAAAAGGCAAGTCCCAAAACGGTACAGGTACAATCACCAACCAAAAAAAACAAGACAATGGGAACTCACAGTACTCACGGAAGGAAAAAATAAACCAACGCTCCTTCCTATAAATCACACACGTGAATAAACTGATGGAAGCCTCCACACGCAACATGAAAATAATCCCACACAAAGTAAATTGGGGAAACAGGGGTAAATATACACACAGGAATTAAAGCTAATGCAAACCAGGTGTGAATGAACCAAAGACAAAATAAACGGAAAAAGAAAAATGGATCGGTGATGGCTAATAGGCCGGTGACGCCGAGCACCACCCGAACAAGGAGAGGAACCACCTTTGGTGGAAGTCGTGACAAATGTCAACAGTGAAGAGGCGACTTCGAGTTGCAAAGAAAAAGCCATATCTCAGACTGGCCAATAAAAAATAAAATATTAAAATGGGCAAAAGAACACAGATGCTGGACAGAGGAAGAATATATATTTTTTTATAAACAGACAAATCTAGGTTTGAGGTGTTCGGATCACAAAGAAGAACATTCGTGAGATGCAGAAAAACATGAAAAGATGCTGGAGGAGTCGGCTGGCCCTCGCTACATATTCGTCGCCAGACCCACTGGCTCCAGGTCATCTACAAGTCCATGCTAGGTAAAGCTCCGCCTTATCTCAGTTCACTGGTCACGATGGCAACACCCATCCGTAGCACGCGTTCCAGCAGGTGTATCTCACTGATCATCCCTAAAGCCAACACCTCATTTGGCCGCCTTTCGTTTCAGTACTCTGCTGCCTGTGACTGAAACGAACTGCAAAAATCGCTGAAGCTGGAGACTTTTATCTCCCTCACCAACTTCAAACATCAGCTATCTGAGCAGCTAACCGATCGCTGCAGCTGTACATAGTCTATTGGTAAATAGCCCACCCATTTTCACCTACCTCATCCCCATACTGTTTTTATTTATTTACTTTTCTGCTCTTTTGCACACCAATATCTCTACCTGTACATGACCATCTGATCATTTATCACTCCAGTGAAATTGTAATTATTCGCCTACCTACTCATGCCTTTTGCACACATTGTATATAGACCCCTCCTTTTTTTCTACTGTGTTATTGATTTGTTAATTGTTTACTCCATGTGTAACTCTGTTGTCTGCTCACACTGCTATGCTTTATCTTGGCCAGGTCGCAGTTGCAAATGAGAACTTGTTCTCAACTAGCCTACCTGGTTAAATAAAGGTGAAATAAAAAAATAAAAAAATGCCATGCCATACCCTGTGGACGGCACTTAATTGGAGCCAATTTCCTCCTACAACAAGACAATGCAAGAACTATTTAGGGAAGAAGCAGTCAGCTGGTATTCTGTCTATAATGGAGTGGCCAGCACAGTCACCGTATCTCAACCCTATCGAACTGTTGTGGGAGCAGCTTGACCGTAGGGTATGTAAGAAGTGCCCATCAAGCCAATCCAATTTGTGGGAGGTGCTTCAGGAAGCATGGGGTGATATCTCTTCAGATTACCTCAACAAACTGGCAACTAGAATGCCAAAGGTCTGCAAGGCTATAATTGCTGCAAATGGAGGATTCTTTGACAAAAGAAAAGTTTGAAGGACATAATTATCATTTCAATTCATTATTTATAACCTTGTCAACGTCCTGACTATATTTCCTATTCATTTTAAAATGCATTTCATGTATGCTTTCATGGAAAACACGGACATTTCTAAGTGACTCCAAAGTTTGAACGGTAGTGTACATGTACATATTTCCTCAATTACCAGTTACCAATTACTAGTGCCAATTACCAGTGCCCCCACACATTTACTCTGTACCGGTACCCCCTGTATATAGCTTCACTATTGTTATTTTACTGATGCTCTTTAATTATTTGTTACTTTTATTTCTTATTTAGTTTTTTTTATTTGTTTAAACTGCATTATTAGTTAGACCGTGTAAGGAAGCATTTCACTGTACGGTCTACCTACTACACCTGTTGTATTTGGCGCATGTGACAAATACAATTTGATTTGATTTGTATGACATCCCTGACATGCTTCTGGAAGTGTCATCATTCCAAAAGGTGTTTAGCTGACCCCGTTACAGGCCTTTCATATTACATACATTGGTGGTAGGCCTACATATTCCAGTCAATGTACAACTAGTTTCAACACAAAGCACGAGTTCTAAGCCTAATATGTCCGGCTTAGCCTACACACAGACCATTTTTGGGAATTGGGTTATGCTTTTCACAATCAGAAACTCAGTTGCTGACGTTACTAAGCCCCTCCCCCCAAAAAAATCTCTCACCACTCCAGAGTCAGTCAGACAGCCATGAAATTCTTTGTAACGACATATGAGAGAACCAGTAAATTGAATTGTATCTATTCACTCAATCTTTGTAGACAAGTGCTTTATGGTTTGTTTTTGATCAATTTACCTGAATCCATAACTGAATCATTCCCAGACATCACATTACAGAGTCGTGACAAGACAAAAGGTATGGTAAACTGAGCTCTTTTGGGCTGTTTTGGTCTCATTACAATCCAGACAATCATGCAGGCTTCCATACCACAAACTGAACAACACTATACCAACCAAGCATCTCCCACCCACTACGTGTCTCTGAATGCATCCCAAATGGCAAACCATCTTTCCTATATAGTGCACTATTTTTGACCAGAGCCACATGGGCCCTCGTCAAAAGTAGTGCACTATAGGGTTAGGGTACCATTTGGGATGCAGACTCTCTGACAATTCTCAATTGTAAATCCAGCAGTGAACCATGCCTAGAAACACACGACAGACGGATGACACTCCAGGGGACAGTATACTATCTGAGCTAACAAGGGTTGGGCACTTGATTTACTTCCAAAATTCACACAAAGTCTCCTTTGAAGGACTAGGTACTTTTTCTGGTTTACAAACTAAGTTTAAAAATCACAACCTAAACCTGATGCACAATTACACAGACAGAAATAGACTGAAATACATCAAGCCAGAGTCTTAGGGGGATAGGTGGGGACTCACTGTCTGGGAGACAGTGGCCTATACAAATCCCAGCAGTTGGTAATTAGTTCATGTGAAAAGAAAACTCATCCACATCCTCAACTAAATAATGTTACTGTAGTTTCATTAATTTCTCACAGTTTCCTACATGCCACAGAGACCCTGGAGGAAATGGGATTGTTTGGCTTCTGGCTTTAAAATGATTCCCAGGGGTTTTTCTTACCCTTTTCTGACTTCATGAACAGTTTTTGCCTGTATTTTTAGTTAGCAGTAGCTAACAAACTCTTTCAACAATCAGTAATCTAGCTTCCCTGACATTCCTTCAGTCTAAACTGCTACATGACGATGATGGAGGCAGTCACAAAAACAGAACGGAAAGACGTGAGAGTCATAGAGACTGAAGACATGCGATGGGGAGACGGGAGATATCAAATGGGAGATATCAAATAGGAGGAAAACATGATGATTCAATCTTAAGGGGATGCAAACACTTTGGACAATGAGCGTGGCCGTTGTATTTGAGAGAGACATTTCCTGTGATTTTATTTATGAGCAAGGGGGTTTCCATTTACAAGGGTGTGTTCCAAGTGGCAACATATGGTCCATTCCCTATACTCCCTCCATAGGGTACCGGTCAAAAGTAGTGCACTGTAGGGAACAGGGTGTCATTTAGGACTTACACCATCTTTTGTACATTATGAGCATTTCTTCTCCCAGCAACATTATGCTAAACTCAACTCTGAGAGCTGTGTCATCTGTCTTTGTGTAACGTCTATAAATGTTTTTTAAAGGCCAGATTCTAGTCCTTTTATCCATCTCAAAGTAATACAAATGTCAATAAAGGCTACACAAGCGTTTCAACAATTACTTTAAATCGATGGTACATAGGCTAGATACAGGATGTATCAGACATGTTACTTTGTTATACAAGAAATTACCAAATTATTCAAAGACAGAATACAGGGTTTGGAGCTAGGATGATTTGCTTTCGCTCTTTCCTAATTGAAGCCTTCCAGCATGGTCATTTCAGCAGAGGAATGGGTCCTGGGAGATTGGATCTGATTTTGTGACAAGCTATAGGCTACAATTTTTACTTTAAATAATCGCTTAAATTCACAGGCCTATTAATGATGTCTGCCCTAGCAGTGCCTGGCTATAATTAGAAAACGGTGTTTAAGAATCTTGGCAATAGGGAGGGATTAGTGAGCGAGCAAAACGTTACAATCGTTCCCATGCCTGAAGTCCTATTTTGGCCAGTCAGCTTGAGGAGGAGCAGGAAAACAAGTCAGTAATCTGATTTGTGTCTATAACTAAAATGTAATTTACTAGTTCAATTTCAAAAAGGATGTAATTAAATTCATGTCCACGCTTGTGCAGACAATATCAGGAAATAGGCTACTTTATTTCACTTCATGTCCTAAATCCATTATGTTGACAACTCTATCGTAAGGACAACAGTAGCATTCCTCAGTGGCGTGGAGGGAGACAGGGAGCGGTCTTTTCACTCATTGTAGTTGATAAGCATCCTCTGACTGAGACACAATGTATTGTTTCCTAACAGTCCAAGAAAATATTTGATCAGTACATTTAAGTTGCCTTGAGAATGCCTTGATCGTTTCGGCTAGAAATATAGGATATAATACCATGCTTGATGGGATCCAAGCAGGCCATTGCTTTAGAGAAACATTTCTAAATAAGAGGATTCTAGTGAAGCTATGAACTTCTTTAAACTTAGAAAGTAAATGGTTGATATAGATCATCACTTCACTTAAGCATCAATTCCTAGCTAGCCAAGTGAACTGGACCAAAACTGCTGAGCAAAGCTGTCTATTCTTCCTTGCAAACCTCCATGCAATCACCAGTAACAATAACATGTCTTTTACTGAGGAGAAGCTTCCGTCTGGCCACTCTACCATAAAAGCCTGATTGGTGAAGTGCTGCAGAGATGGTTGTCCTTCAGAGTTCCTCCACAGAGAAACTCTGGAGCTCTACTGTTGTACCTGATAATTAATTGCACCCACTTGGAGTCCCAGGTCTAAATCAGTTCCTGATTAGAGGGGAACAATGAAAACATGCAGAGTATCTGGATTCGAGTTCCAGAGTTGAGTTTGTGGGCTCTACACTTACATAGCTTGTTTTGACACAAACTGAAATTAGGCTAACTAAAAAAAATTAGGAACCAGGAAATGGCCCGACCGATTCCATTTTGCGATAAATTGCCTGAATTGATGCAATAACGATAAATAGAACGATAAGTTTAACATTAATGTGCACCAATTTGTTTTTAAATTATCCTTTAAACTACTACTACTAGTTTGATGGTTGTAGCCATCAATTGTCCCATTAACAATCACCCATATTAGCAAACCTATTTAAATTGAAACTTCACATTTCTCTAGTATAGGCTCCTTATTATAATAAACAATATCAGCAAAATGCCTGCGAAGTGATTGATATGGTCGGTGTCAATAACTTTCGGCTTATCGTCCCAGCTCTTCTGCAGTACACAGTGTCAATTATTTGACCAAGAACCAGTTTGGGGTTGAAACATTGTCCTATTAAACAAGTTGGGAGCATTACACCAGTGTGCAGATTTACTTATTGTTCTGCGTCAATCACTTGACAGCAAAGCAGAGGAGTTTCTTCCTGGTGCTCTGGGCGATCTCAAACAGTCTACATCACTGCCCATGTCAGCAATCAGAACAAACAATCGAGGAGGAAGGGAAACCAAACCAAACGCAATAAAAACAAAGCCAGTAAACTGCGTGTACTACAGTGCTTCATAAAAGCACTAGTTTGGTCAGCGTGGCATCCTACCAGAGGGCGTGTACTTTCTAGCCACTACAACTCTCTACCTCATGCTCTCTCGGTCTCACCTCCTCCAGATTAGTGCAGTAATCTGTTTTGATACACTGAACCACCCACTTAGTTCGAACAGTTAAGACGGCTATGATTTGTTTATTCTGCCATTTTTCTTTTAAGGAGGGATGTGTAACCATCACTTGGGACACATATTAAACAATCAAAACTGTCTGGACTAAAACATTTCCAGAATGACTTCACAGGAAGACAAGTGACTATTTATTATCCTAATCCTGCCCAGCCAAACGCTTACTACTCCTCCCATTCACAGATGGTACTATTGCCGTATCTTTCCTTTAGTCCTCCTTGTCTCCTTGACATTGTTTAGGGTGATTTGTGGATAAGCCTAATTAGAAATATACTAGCATTCCTTTTTAAACTTCAAATAGAACTGGTCAGTTGTTTTGATCCCTTGCTTTCACAATCCAGAGAGTAAAGTCACAATAAAAACCAAAGCTAACTGACAATCATGTTTGTCGTAAGACAGCAGAGCAATCATCTATCATCCATCCCCCCCTGTTTGTAAAGAGTAGCCTAGTGGGGTTGATGACAGATGGCCCTAATTCATCAACACAAGGACAGTCACAGAAGCCTAAGCCTGCACCCCATGTCACCATCAAAGTCTGTCAGATTATATTCAATCAAGAATAGTCTGATGGGTGTCAATATTAGCATATCACTTGTGAATGATGTCCAGCGTGTGTGTAGTAAGGGAAGAAACAACGCATGCCTTTTGAGACTTTTCAAAATCATAGTCGCACACCTCATGTAGCCTAGCCTATAAGCCTATACATTTTGGCAAGGTTTGTATCACACTAAAGAGGCCAAATAACTTCTTAAAATTAAGCACATTAATAATTAATCTAGTTTACAAACAGGTGTAGAGCCTAAATGACATTCATTCGCACTGTGTCAGTTTCAAGTTTGGGGAAGATCATTTTCACTATAAAAATCCACCTTAATAATAAAAGCATTACAACAAATGCTCAGCATATGTGGGAACTCCTTCAAGACTGAAAAGCATTCCAGGTGAAGCTGGTTGAGAGAATGCCAAGTGTGTGCAAAGATGTCATCAAGGCAAAGGGTGGCTACTTAGAAGAATCTCAAATATATTTTGTTTAACACTTTTTTGGTTACTACATGACTCCAAATGTGTTATTTCTTAGTGTTGATGTCTTCACTATTATTCTACAATGTAGAAAATAGTAAAAATAAAGAAAAACCCTTGTAAGAGTAGGTGTGTCCAAACTTCAGACTGGCAATATATATATTTTTCTCATCAATCTACACACAATACCCCATAATGACAAAGTAAAACAATGTGTGAGCCATTTTTGCAAACTTGTTGGAAGTGAAATACAGAAATCTCATTTACATAAGTATTCACACCCCAGAGTCAATACGTTGTAGAATTACCTTAAAGTTGTGAGTCTTTCTGGGTAAGTCTCTAAGAGCTTTCCACATCTGGATTGTGTGACATTTGCCCATTATTCTTTTCAAAATTCTTCAATCTCTTTCAAATTGGTTGTTGATCATTGTGACACCACCATTTTCAGGTCTTTCCATAGATTTTCAAGTAGATTTAAGTCAAAATTGTAACTAGGCCAGTCAAGAACATTCACTGTCTTCTTGGAAAGCAACTTTAGTGTAGATTTGTCCTTGTGTTTTAGGTTATTGTCCTGCTGAAAGGTGAATTAATATCCCAGTGTCTGGTGGAAAGCAGACTGAATCAGGTTTTCCGCCTAAATCAGGTTTTCCGCAGTATTACTTTAGTGCCTTGTTGCAGACAGGATGCAATATTTTTATTCTGTACAGGCTCACTTCTTTTCACTTTGTCAATTAGGGTAGTATTGTAGAGGTAATCCATCCTCAGTTTTCTCTGATCACAGCCATTAAACTCTGTAGTTGTTTTAAAGTCACCATTGGCCTCCTGGTACAGTGGCTTGCGAAAATATTCACCCCCTTGGCATTTTTCCTATTTCGTTGCCTTACAACCTGGAAATAAAATATATTTTGGGGGGTTTGTATCATTTGATTTACACAACATGCACTTTGAAGATGCAACATATTTTTTAAGAAAAGAAAAACTGAACTTAAGCGTGCATAACTATTCACCCCCCCCCAAAGTCAATACTTTGTAGAGCCACCTTTTGCAGCAATTACTGCTGCAAGTCTATTGGGGTACGTCTCTATAAGCTTGGCACATCTAGCCACTGGGATTTTTGCCCATTCTTCAAAGCAAAACTGCCCCAGCTCCTTCAAATTGGATGGGTTCCAATGGGGTACAGCAATCTTTAAGTCATACCACAGATTCTCAATTGGATTGAGGTCTGTGCTTTGACTAGAACATTCCAAGACAGTTAAATGTTTCCCCTTAAACCACTCAAGTGTTGCTTTAGCAGTATGCTTAGAGTCATTGTCCTGCTGGAAGGTGAACCTCCGCCCCAGTCTCAAATCTCTGGAAGACTGAAAGGTTTCCCTCAATAATTTCCCTGTATTTAGCACCCTCCATCATTCCTTTAATTTTAACCAGTTTCCCAGTCCCTGACAATGAAAAACATCCACACAGCATGATGCTGTTTGCGCCAGACACAGCGTTTTCCTTGATGGCCAAAAAGCAAAATTTTAGTCTCATATGACCAGAGTAGCTTCTGCCATATGTTTGGGGAGTCTCCCACATGCCTTTTGCCGAGCACCAAACGCGTTTGCTTATTTTTGTCTTTAAGCAATGGCTTTTTCTGGACACTTTGCTGTAAAGCCCAGCTCTGTGCAGTGTACGGCTTAAATTGGTCCTGTCGACAGATGCTCCACAGCGGAGATTGGAGTTTTGCAGGTCCTTCGGGGTTAAAAGAGATCTTTGGTCTCTTTGTTGCATCTCTGATTAATACCCTCCTTGCCTGGTCTGTGAGTTTTGGTGGGCGGCTTTCTCTTGTCAGGTTTGTTGTGGTGTCATATTCTTTACATTTTTTTAATAATGGATTTAATGGTGCTCCGTGGGATGTTCAAAGTTGTTCAAAGTTTTTTTTTATAACCCAACCCTGATCTGTACTTCTCCACAACTTTGTCCCTGACCTGTTTGGAGAGTTCCTTGGACTTCATAGTGCCGCTTGCTTGGTGGTGCCCCTTGCTTAGTGGTGTTGCAGACTCTTTGGCCTTTCAGAAGGGGTGTGTATATACAGTATACTGAGATCAGGTGACAGATCATGTGACACTTAAGATTGCACATAGTTGGACTTTATTTAACTAATTATGTGACTTCTGAGGGTAATTGGTTGCACCAGATCTTATTTAGGGGTTACTTTTCCACTAAGTAATTTTTTAAATTTCAATTCACCAATTTGGACTATTTTGTGTATGTCCATTACATGAAATCCAAATAACAATCCATTTAAATTACAGATTGTAATGCAACAAAATAGGAAAAACACCAAGGCACAGTATAATCACTGAGCGATTTCTTTTATCTCCGGCAACTGAGTTAGGAAGGAGGCCTGTATCTTTGTAGTGATATACCATCCAAAGTGTATTTAATAACTTCACCATATTCAATCTCTGCTTTTAAATGTTTTACCCGTCTTTGCAATAGGAGCCCTTCTTTGCGAGAAATTGGAAAACCACCCTGGTCTTAGTGGTTGAATCTGTGTTTGAAATTCACTGCTCGGCTGAGGGACCTTACAGACAATTGTATGTGTGGTGTACAGAGATGAAGCAGTCATTCAAAAATCATGTTAAACACTATTGCACACAGAGTAGTGACTTGTTAAGCAAATGTTTACTCCTGAACATATTTAGGCTTCCCATAACAAAGGGGTTGAATAGTTTTTGACTCAAGACATTTCAGCTTTTAATTAATTGGCAAAAATGTTGAAAAACATAATCCCACTTTGACATTATGGGGTATTGTGTGTAGGCCAGTGACAATGTAAAATTAAAATTCAGGCTGTAAAAAGTCAAGAGGTGTGAATACTTTCTAAAAGAACTGTAATAGGCTTATGAGAAGGGGAGACAAATAGAATAATGACATTCGTCTAAACTGGAGGAGGAAATTATTGTCCAAAAACAAAATTTATTGTGGCTGCCATCCCGTTAACGGGATTATTGTCATCCACAACCGCTGAATTGCATAGCGCCACATTCAAATAATATTACTAAAAATATTTATATTCATGAAATCACAAGTGCAATATAGCAAAACACAGCTTAGCCTTTTGTCAATCTACCTGTCGTGACAGATTTTGAAAATATGCTTTACAGCAAAAGCAATCCAAGCGTTTGTGTAGATTTATCGGTCGCTCGACAAAACATTATGTACACCTAGCATCTAGTAGCTTGGTCATGAAAATCAGAAAAGCAATCAAATTAATTGTTTACCTGTTTACCTGATGATCTTCGGATGTTTTCACTCACGAGACTCCCAGTTACACAATAAATGTTCCTTTTGTTCCATAGATTATTTTTATATCCAAAATACCTCCGTTTGTTTGGCGCGTTATGTTCAGAAATCCACAGGAAAGAGCGGTCACGACAACGCAGACAAATTCCAAATAGTATCTGCAATGTCCACAGAAACATGTCAAACGTTTTTTATAATCAATCCTCAGGTTGATTTTAAAATATATAATCGATAATATATCAACCGCAACTGTCTTTTTCAGTCGGCGAGGGAAAGGCAATGGCTGCCCAAACCCTGTTACGCTTCCAAAACGCTGCTGGCACCCGGCCATACAATGACGCAATGTTCTCTTTCTCGCTCATTTTTCAAAATAAAAAGCCTGAAACTATGTCTAAAGACTGTTGACACATTGAGGAAGCAATAAGAAAAGGAATCTGGTTGATATCCCTTTAAATGGAACAAAGGCAGGCTATGGAACATGGAGTTTTCAAATTAGAAGCCACTTCCTGGTTTGATTTTCCTCAGGGTTTCGCCTGCAATATCAGTTATGTTATACTCACAGACAATATTTTGACAGTTTTGGAAACTTTAGAGTGTTTTCTATCCAATAATAATAATAATCTGCATATATTAGCAACTGAGACTGAGTAGCAGGCCGTTTAGTTTGGGCAACTTATTCATCCAAGCTACTCAATACTGCCCCCCAGCCATAAGAAGTTAAGAGGCACTGACCCAACAATGATAAAGAGTGACTATGTGCAGTGCACACATAGCCAATGATCTCCTCTGGTGCCAATAAGCTCAATGAAATTGAGAAATGTAATAACTCATTGAGATTAGAGTCTTTTCATTATCTTCTCTTTCCAGCAATAGCCATTCGCTTTCCAAGCTATGTTTTCCCCCCAATTTAATTTAGAAATATTGTGATATGCCTAGCTGGGCCTCTACTTTTTACTGACAGTCATAACTCAACAATCATCTATTTTCAGAGTGCGTTCCATATATTGCGTGTGATTGCAATTCATTTTTTTAAGGCTAGGGGAAACTAATTATCTTCTGTGGCCAAATCATGCTTTATTGGCCTATGTTGAATGATTCATTTATTCATGTATAGACAGGAGTAGGCTAATTAAGCTATATCATTTTGGCAATTAAATTTACTTAGGGAGAGCTTCCCTTAGCCTTATGGATGCGCCGCCTATGAGCATACGTCAATCTACTATCCCCCATAGTAGAAAAGTTTACCTATTCTATTGGTCAGCTGGGTAAGAAACAAATAGCTCTGGGACAGCTGTGGGACGATAGATCCCAAATTCATACAACCAGTAGGCCTAAGCTACATGAAACAATTTTTTAAATAACACTTAAAACGCAATGAATGATGCAACAGATCATAACATTTAGCTTAAAATGTTGATATACTATTATTTCTTAACATTACTAGTGCAGAAACGCACACAAGGCAGTAGGCTATGTGCTAATGTGCATTTGGCTACCGGACAATGAAAGAAAGTTGAAAACCAATACTGGTTTAAATGGCATATGGAAGTTTTAATAAAATAATTGCCACTACAGATATGGTTGGATTTTGCCTAGGCTACTTTGAAGCAAGGTAAAAATGTGCCTCATAATATGTATTAAAACTTTCAGGATTCAAACAATTAAAAAGCTATATGTTTTCAAATTGCATACTGCCTCCACCTCATTGCAAAGTGGTGTGTGACACGCTGATGAAGCCTGTCTTCTGTTGCCTAGACATTTGAATGGCGAATGGGAAGCACGTTTCAATGACCAGTTGAGAAATAAAAAGAACTATTTTTAATCGTGGCCAAAAAACTATTTTTAATAGGGATGCCTGATATATCGGAATTGGCCGATATTAGCTAAAAATTCCAACATCGGTATCGGTTCGATGTCTAGTGTAACGCCGATGTGCAAAACCGATGTCAAAGCTGACACGCATACCTATATAATGTGGGTACATGATGTAATGACGCCACATAAAATGTTGCACTACACGTGCAACACAGCATTCCTAACCTAGCCCACAATGTCTGCTGTGTGGATTGAGCAGTCAACAAGTTGAGCAGTCATTTGAAAGAGTAAGAATATTTCAGCGAGACAACAAAAAGGCGAAATCCATTAACGCCAAGATAATTTAATTCATTGCCCTTGACAATCAACTGTTCCCTGTCGTGGGTTATGTTGGCTTTCGCTACTGGTCGAGCACTGGTACAGACTACCAAGTGTGCTATTTTTCAGATGTTGCCCTACCGGAGTTACACAGTAATTGTGTCACTGCTATTAGCTTCACGACATACTATGGAACGCAGTTTGGGTGTCAAAAAAGATACACGTCAAACACTATTTAACAATAACACTATTTGAAGCGTTAAATAACACAGTTCTATTATAGAATGTTGTGTGATCTGAATTTGCACGTGCAAGCCAAGCGCCACCACTATTATCAGTAGCATGGTCAAAGCTGTACAAAAAAGTCTGCAAACAAGCGAACACCGGCCATGAACGATGTGTTCACAATACCACGTTGGTAATAAAGCATTGAAATGGGGTATCAGTCTACCCGTGACACCCACAGAACACAACTGTGAAGAGTTTACCCAAATATTTGTGTTGTAGCTCTTATCATGGGATTGTGACTTTGTGAAACCACCTCCCCAGTCAGCCTATTGTGTGTATTGACATTCATATTGCACTGTTCAGCTTTACCTAAGGATTGGTGATCAATGAAATGGGGTATCAGTCTACTCAATACCCAAGATATTTTTTCCCAATGTCCTCATCAGAGTTATCAGACTCCAAAACATCCACACAGTATTGCTTTTCTTCTGGAATAGTGTTCAATACTAATGTTCTCAGTCACTAAGTAGACTGATACCTATGGATTGTGGATCAATGACATGGGGTAAGGTTGTACAGTGAAATAAGTATGCCGCCAATGCAATTCCAAAGTATAATACATCCAGTGTGATTTCAACAGATTTGTCAAATTAATAAATTGTCTTTTGTTGATTTTACATAGTTATTGTTTTTGTTTAACCTTTATTTAACTAGGCAAGTCAGTTAAGAACAAATTCGTATTTACAATGACGGCCTACTCCGACCAAACCTGGACGATTCTGGGCCAAGTGTGTGCCGCCCTATGGGACTCCCAATCATGGCCTGTAATACAGCCTGGATTCGAACCAGGGACTGTAGTGACACCTCTTGCACCTCTTGCACTGAGATACAGTGCCTTAGACCGCTGCGTCCATGTGTGTGTGTTATTTAACTGTACGAGAATGCTTAAAAGGCCGCTCAAATTTTAAATATCGGTATCGTTTTTTTGGGGGGGTGGGGGAGAACGTAATATCACAAATTTTTAACACATGATTGCATTTTAAATAGTTGTGCAATGATTGGGTTTATAAAAGCGCTGTCTGACAAATTTTCTGCTCATATGCTCTGTATGTTGTGGGCGTGTGATTAATAAGATACACACAAGCGGAAATTTAATTCCACAAAATTATGCCAATTAACCCATAGACCGACAAGCATGACCGGTCAAATGTATTTCCATCAACTGGTATTTCCATCAATGAATAGGCTAAAAAGCATAATTTCGCAATGGGATTTTTCTTCTTCTGTTGGACAATTGGCCAGTGCCAAAAGCTGGCTATTACCGGCTATTGGAAATCCTGGTAAGCACTCACCCCACATGCCTCTACTTTTAGGTCATGAGGACCATGTATGCATCCCAAATGGCAACCTATTCCCTTTATAGTGCACTACCATTGACCAGGGCCCACAGGGCTCTGGTCAAAAGTAGTGCACTGTAGGGAATAGGGTGCCATTTAGGGGTAGAAACCACGTCAAAAGGGACCCCAGAACAAGACTGAAATTGTACTCTGTACCCTGCTACCCCTACAGCTCTGCTCCCCAGGTAACTCCCTCCGCACGGCTGCCACTCGTTAAAAACTTCCAGCGTAACTACAAAGACAGGGAGGAGCGCTGCAAACAAACAAGCTCTTTGTGTAATGTCCTTGGTGACAGGGACGAGGACAAAGTAGCTCCCTCCCGAGTCATGACGAGTTTGTTTGCTTCACATGGCCCTCCAGTACTTGTGAGCTAGAACTGAAGTGGAGAGAAGAGTACAATTGTCATTCATTCGCTTGGGATACATACCTCACACTTGCTAGGTCCGACGTAAACTGTCACTCAAAGGAGCTGATTACATGCGAAAATATGGAAGAAGCTAGCCAACTTTTAATTGATTGAACTTTGAAGGTGTCCCAACTGACACATTCAGAGTAAAGACGTGATTATGATGTTTGGAAAGTGTCGCCTTTGTATCCCAGAATAAAAGTATTTTTACTTTTGGCTTTTAGGCTATTTGCATGTGGAAATCAAATCGCTGCAAACAAAAAGTGCTAGTTAAAACAACATACCGTCTCCTCAAATCACATACATCAACAGAGCATGTCTGCAGGAGTTACCGAGGTCTACGTGACAGAGTTAGCACGGTATGTGTGCGAGTTCATTACAACTGACAGTTGAGTGAGTGGTGAAAAAGGAGACGCACTAGTTTCCCATAACCCATGAGCTCCTATCCTAGAGGGACTACTCTGCTGACTGTGCACATCCTGCCTACACTGCCCTGTGCCACTAATACCTCACTGTTAAACCACAATGCCCCAATTGCATCAGGTGTGTGCTGTGATCTGCTCTCCCAGTGTAAAAAAATAAATTCCTGACAGCGAGGCAGCAGTGGGCAAAATAGTTTTTAAAGGTTGCCTCTATTCATTCACAGTATGGTCATTAACCATGACAAATATCTGAAAGCTATTTATGCCACCCAGTTATAAATATGGAAGACTCCAAGAAGCCAGAATATAACCTAAGAAGCAATGGCAACACTTAGGTTGCCCATGTGCTATCATGTAGCCTAGTTACTTTGCATGAAACTACAGTTTAGATAAATAAGACCTACATGAAAAAGCCTAATGGTTGAATTGTAAGTTACAAACTTAGCTTTGTTACTGTGTAGTTATATGCAAATAGCCTAATGCACACCACAAAATGAAGAAGTAAGACAACTAGTTTAATGGATTCTGTACAACTTTATAGAGCGACAGAAACATTCAGATTGACTTTGTTCATTCCAGAACAACAGAGTTCTTTGAATATAGAAGAAAAAAAACATCACATCAAACAGTATAGCCTACTTCCTAAACAACGGCATGTTATGAAAGACATGAATTGAACATCATGATACTGAACCTGATAGCGATTCCTTCCTAAAAAAGGAAAACAGAGCTCTGGAAGAAGTGCTGTGTCACAGCTTCATAGGCAGCAGCATTGCTTACTGTTTAATCCCAGTTAGAGCCATGTTCAAGAGCGGATGTCCCATGATGCCAGGGCTGGAGGTCAATCTGTTACATTCACTAATGGACTATTACTGTAGTACCGGACGGGGTGCTGCTGTACAGCCTGCATGGCTGCAGTTGCATCCCAAAAGGTGCCCATAGGGCTAGTCTAAAGTAGTGCACTATAGGGAATAGGGTGCCAATTGGGAAGCATGGCTACCTCTGATCTGACAGTCACATCTGTCAGAGGAGGAGGATGGGGGCTCTGCAGCACACTCCCCACACAACCACCCTGCTCCCCACACAGCCAGCCCGCTCCCCACACAGCAAGCCACCAGCCGCCACTTCCCACAACAAAGCACAACACTCATCTTCTGATGGTTCTTCCTTCAAAATAGCCTTTTAATGTGATAGGGAGATTTCAGACCCGAGTCTGATGCTGCCTCACAAGTGAGATTAAGAGAGGATCAGATGGGATACAACAGCTGCACATCATAGATGTGAACCAAAAACACAGCTTCTTTCGAAGCCTTGTATAGCTAAGCTTACCAATAGCAATTACGTCTTGCTTTTCCAAAACATAGCAAGGCCAGATTTGGTTTGTTGTGTGTGTACTGTGTAGACTTATTGAAATAGCTTCAAAATAGTTTGTTTGGCTCTGAACTTTAACCAATAAGAGGAAGAAAAATAATGGTAAATTATTTGTAACAGAGACTGACAAAGTGGAGAGAAACTAAGAAAGTGCCCCAGCAATGGCGCCTTTTTCTAGGCACTAATGGAGGCTCACTCTGGCATGGCTCGTTGGACAAAGCCTTTGGGGAAATTAATGTTTTTTTTTGTGGGGGTTTTGGATAAACAAACAAAAATAAGGTATTCGGTAAACACAGGCTTAGGAGATCTTTACTTGTTGTTCTATGAGATCATTTTTATCAGCCAACATCCCTTTATTTATTTATTTCACCTTTATTTAACCAGGTAGGCTAGTTGAGAACAAGTTCTCATTTGCAACTGCGACCTGGCCAAGATAAAGCATAGCAATTCGACACATACAACAACAGAGTTACACATGGAATTATCAAAACATACAGTCAATAATACAGTAGAACAAAATAAAACAAAGTCTATATACAGTGAGTGCAAATGAGATAAGTTAAGGAAATAAATAGGCCATGGTGGCGAAGTACAGATAGGCTAAGTACAGGTGCAGTGATCTGTAAAATGCTCTGACAGCTGGTGCTTAAAGCTAGTGAGGGAGATGTGAGTCTCCAGCTTCAGAGATGTTTGCAATTCGTTCCAGTCATGGGTAGCAGAGAACTGGAAGGAAAGACGACCAAAGGAGGAATTGGCTTTGGGGGTGACCAGTGAGATATACCTGCTGAAGCGCGTGCTACGAGTGGGTGCTGCTATGGTGACCAGTGAGCTGAGATAAGGCGGGGCTTTACCTAGCAGAGACTTGTAGATAACCTGTAGACAGTGGGTTTGGCGACGAGTATGAAGCGAGGGCCAACCAACGAGAGCATACAGGTCGCAATGGTGGGTAGTGTATGGGGCTTTGGTGACAAAACGGATGGCACTGTGATAAGACTGCATCCAGTTTGTTGAGTAGAGTGTTGGAGGCTATTTTATAGATAACATCACCGAAGTCGGGGATCGGTAGGATGGTCAGTTTTACGAGGGTATGTTTGGCAGCATGAGTGAAGGATGCTTTGTTGCGATATAGGAAGCCGATTCTAGATTTCATTTTGGATTGGAGATGCTTAATGTGAGTCTGGAAGGAGAGTTTACAGTCTAACCAGACACCCAGGTATTTGTAGTTGTCCACGTATTCTAAGTCAGAGCCGTCTAGAGTAGTGATGCTGGACGGGCGAGCAGGTGCGGGCAGCGATCGATTGAAAAGCATGCATTTACTTTTACTTGCGTTTAAGAGCAGTTGGAGGCCACGGAAGGAGAGTTGTATGACATTGAAGCTCGTCTGGAGGTTAGTTAACACAGTGTACAAAGATTTGTCATTATGAGGTATTTTATGTATATTGATGAGGAACATTTTATATTTAAGTCAAAGGGTCTATGGTCTTCAATTACAGACCTCACAGTTTGGTGGAACCATCCCCTCCTCCCCTTAGAAGACCTCAGTCTTTCTATACTCTGGGAGAGCTGAAAATGACAAATTCAGGAAATTTTGTCTACCCTCCAACTCTATCAAATCTGCTCTTCTTAAAATCCCCCACAGTCCATACAGTCAGAGGAATCCCTGGCACACTGTCCAACACTAGTCTACACACTACATCACCTTTTACTGCAACAAAATATAGCTCCCTAAGCACTGTTTATCTACTGTCTGATGGTCAAGATTTATGAACCCATAAATAATGTGGTCGTAAAGAGAGTGAGAAAGACAGCATACATGCAGGCGTGGTTGTGTGGAAGGGGAGTTATTACCAATCTAGGCTATAATGGGGTCATATCAGATTACTTCAGACTAAAACAACAATAATACAGATCAGTGATTTACTGTTATTTGCTTTGGTTAATGTTTTTCCTGGTTCATTTTTTACTTTAATAAACAGTAGTACAGTATGTGTTGTGTCCTGCTATGAGTATGTGGTATAGTATGGTATAGGTTACGTCCTAAATGACACCCTATGCCCTATATTGTGCATTATCTTTGACCAGAGCCCTGGCCCTGGTCAAAAGAAGAGCACTATAAGGAGAATATGGTGCCATTTGTGACCCAACCACAGAGTGGAGTATAGTATGCCTCCCTCCCCAGCTGCTCTGTTTGTGACAGTGAGACTGGAAGGTGCTCTGGAATGGAGCCCAACTGCAGGTCAATACATCCAGACTCTGCGGCAGCAGTGCTTTTCCTCTCTCAGTCACTGAAATGTCTTAATTTCCCCTGCCGCCACACACACCCAGCCTTAAGAGGCTCCACTTCTCTCCCCTGCTCGCCTCTCCTCCTCCTGACATGTTCCATTCCTTTCTCCTGTTTTTATTTCTCAATTTCCCATTGTATACCAGCCTCCTTAGTCCTCATATCATTCAGTCTCAACTCCCTCTTTTTCCTCAAGCAACAGCATAGGCACTGACATGTGGAATGAGATTGAGGAAATGAAAGTCTGTATTATGAGATTCATGTGAAGTTAAATCAATGCAAGTCATTTAGGATATCATGATTCCAGTAGTTAGCTAAATTACTGTCACCCTTGATATCAAGGAAACATGATACAGTGACAAAATGTTAACGTGGGGAATCTGAGGGGGGATTTTAATTTTTTTACTTTGTTAATATAGAGTATTACAGTATGAGTCATGATACCCATAAAACCTAACAAGGAAATGGTTTCAATAAGATCCCAAGCCATAAGACTGCTGAACAATTAAGCAAATGGCCACCCAGACTATTTACTCCTCTTGCACTTTGATGCAGTGCCTTAGACCAATGCGCCACTCAGGAGCACACTGCTGGTACTCACTGTATATTATCTACTGCATAGTCACTTTACCCCTACCTACATGTACAAATGACCTTGACTAATCTGTACTCCTGCACATTGACTTGGTACTGGTACTCCCTGTATATAGCCCCGTTATTTACATTTTATTTTTACTTTTTATTTTACATTAGTTTATTTAGTCAATATTTTCTTAACTATTTCTGGAACTGCATTGTTGGTTAATGGCTCGTAAGTAAGTATTTCACGGTAAGGTCTACTACACCTGTTGTATTCGAAGCATGTGACAAATAAAATTAGATTTGGTTTTAATTTGTTTTACCACCATAAACTTTTCCATAGAGGATTTTATAAACACTTAAAATAAGGTCTGCGTTTTGTGTGGTCTTACCCTGGGGTGACGTTTTGATAACCTTGTAAATCTCTCTAGGACTATGTGACTTTTAATAAATATATTATTTAACCTTTATTTAAATAGGCAAGTCAGTTAAGAACACATTTTTATTCACAATGACAGCCTACCCTGGCGATGCTGGGCCAATTGTGTGCCGCCCTATGGGACTCCCAATCACGGCCGGATGTGATACAGCCTGGAATTGGAACAGGAATTATAGTAACGCCTCTTGCACTGAGGTGCATTGCCTTAGACCACTGTGCCACTCGGGAGCCCATATTGCATGATGTCTACTTTTATGTTAATTAGCATTTTTGAATCAGAGAGTAAATAGAGCCAAATATATTGATAAGTCGCATGTCTGAGAGAGATTTACATGGTTATCAAAACATCATGCCAGGATAATCCTACACCTAGCAAACATTTGCCGATTTCTGAATACCTACTCTGAAGTGGGTGTGCACTCTTCACAACTCAATTCGCCTTTGAGCTCCTAAACAACTGAAATTCTTCTTTTACTTTGGCAAAGGGTAAAGTCTACAAAACTTTGTTCACTCTTTTCGGTACAGATTCTACTTTTGGGAACAGAAAACTGCATTGAGATCAAATGTGTTATTAATGAGAAAATTAGTAGAATGATGGGACCAAAATAGATCTCGTTCCATCTTCTTCCACTGACAGTGTTGTGCCGAAAAGCTTCCCCCTGACAGAATTCTCCCCCCGCCTTTGCGTGAACATGGACGCACTCAATTCTTCATTGCTGCGACTTGCTTGCTAGTTGAGATTTCTGATCACGTTAGGCTGCGTTTCATTTTATTTTTTGTGTCGGTTTGATCGCAGGGGAGACACTAGTAATGTCTGCAGTTTTCAGATAGGCTATTTGTTTCAAGTGTATTAGTCTATAAATAAATCCCTTTGCCAAAATGTGTCATCTCTCCCATGTCTTATTTGACTAGTAGTTCTGAAATGTTTATTGCTTGCCTAAATTTGACTCCTTCCTCTGTTTAATATAATACACATACATTACTTATTCATTTTGGTTGCCTAACCTGACGTGAATCTCCTCCCCAATAGGACACCCCCAGCACCTCCGCCATCTCCATCAACCTCCCCCCACCCCTCAACCACAAAACACAATAATAACAATAATAATAATAGAAATTAAAATCCAAAATATATATACAGTCGTGGCCAAAAGTTTTGAGAATGACACAAATATTAATTTCCACAAATTTTGCTGCTTCAGTGTCTTTAGATATGTTTGTCAGATATTATGGAATACTGAAGTATAATTACAAACATTTCATACGTGTCAGAGGATTTAATTGACAATTACATGAAGTTGATGCAAAGACTCAATATTTGCAGTGGTGACCCTTCTTTTTCAAGACCTCTGCAATCCGCCCTGGCATGCTGTCAATGAACTTCTGGGCCACATCCCTGACTGGTGACAGCCCATTCTTGCAATATCAATGCTTGGAGTTTGTCAGAATGTGTTGGTTTTTGTTTGTCGACTCGCAATGGGATTAAGGTCTGGGGAGTTTCCTGGCCATGGACCCAAAATATCGATGTTTTGTTCCCCGGGCAACTTAGTTATCACTTCTGCCTTTTGGCAAGGTGCTCCATCATGCTGGAAAAGGCATTGTTTGTCACCAAACTGTTCCTGGATGGTTGGGAGAAGTTGCTCTCGGAGGATGTGTTGCTACCATTCCTTATTCATGGCTGTGTTCTTTGTCAAAATTGTGAGTGATCCCACTCCGTTGGCTGAGAAGCAACCCCACACATGAATGGTCTCAGGATGCTTTACTGTTGGCATGACACAGGACTGATGGTAGCGCTCACCTTGTCTTCTCCGGACAATGCTTTTTTCCAGATGCCCCAAACAATCGGAAAGGGGATTCATCAGAGAAAATTACATTACCCCAGTCCTCAGAAATTCAATCCCTGTACCTTTTGCAGAATATTAGTCTGTCCCTGATGTTTTTCCTGGAGAGAAGTGGCTTCTTTGCTGCCCTTCTTGACACCAGGCCATCCTCCAAAAGTCTTCGCCTCGCTGTGCGTGGAGATTAGAGGTCGACCGATTAATCGGAATGGCCGATTAATTAGGGCCGATTTCAAGTTTTCATAACAATTGGAAATTGGTCATTTTGGACGCCGATTTTTTTTCTTTACACCTTTATTTAATCTTTATTTAACAAGGCAAGTCAGTTAAGAACACATTCTTATTTTCAATGACGGCCTAGGAATGGTGGGTTAACTGCCTCGTTCAGGGGCAGAACGACAGATTTTTACCTTGTCAGCTCAGGGATTCAATCTTGCAACCTTACGGTTCACTAGTCCAACACTCTAACCACCTGCCTCACGAGGAGCCCGCTTGTTATGCAAATGCAGTAAGAAGCCAAGGTGAGTTGATAGCTAGCATTAAACTTAATCAATCATAATCATTAGTTATAACTACACATGGTTGATGATATTACTAGTTTATCTAGCATGTCCTGCGTTGCATATAATCGATGCAGTGCGCATTCGCGAAAAAGGACTGTCGTTGCTCCAACATGTACCTAACCATAAACACCAATGACTTTCTTAAAATCAATACACAGAAGTATATATTTTTAAACCTGCCTATTTAGCTAAACGAAATCCAGGTTAGCAGGCAATACTGATGGATGCCACCCGTTAGATAAAATACGGAACGGTTCCGTATTTCACTGAAAGAATAAACGTCTTGTTTTCGAGATGATAGTTTCCGGATTCGACCATATTAATGACCTAAGGCTCGCATTTCTGTGTGTTATTATGTTATAATTAAGTCTATGATTTGATAGAGCAGTCTGACTGAGCGATGGTAGGCACCAGCAGGCGCATAAGCATTCATTCAAACAGCACTTTCGTGCGTTTTGGCAGCAGCTCTGCTGTTTATGACTTCAAGCCTATCAACTCCCGAGATTAGGCTGGTGTAACGATGTGATGTGAAATGGCTAGCTAGTTAGCGGGGTGCGCGCTATTAGCGTTTCAAACGTCACTTGCTCTGAGACTTGAAGTAGTTGTTCCCCTTGCTCTGCATGGGGAACTCTGCTTCGAGGGTGGCTGTTGTCATTGTGTTCCTGGTTCAAGCCCAGGTAGGAGTGAGGAGAGGTATGGAAGCTATACTGTTACACTGGCAATACTAAAGTGTCTATAAGAACATCCAATAGTCAGGTATATGAAATACAAATGGTATAGAGAGATAGTCCTATAATAACTACAACCTAAAACTTCTTACCTGGGAATATTGAAGAGTCAGGTTAAAAGGAACCACCAGCTTTCATATGTTCTCATGTTCTGAGCAAGGAACTTAAACATTAGCTTTCTAACATGGCACATATTGCACTTTTACTTTCTTCTCCAACACTTTGTTTTTGCATTATTTAAACCAAATTGAACATGTTTCATTATTTATTTGAGGCTAAATTTATTTTATTGATGTATTATATTAGGTTAAAATAAGTGTTAATTCAGTATTGTTGTAATTGTCATTATTACAAAAATGTCAAAAAAACGGCCGATTAATCGGTATCGGCATTGAAAAATCATAATCGGTCGTCCTCTGGTGCCGATGCACTCACACCTGCCTGCTGCCATTCCTGAGCAAGCTCTGTACTGGTGGTGCCCCGATCCCGCAGCTGATTCAACTTTAGGAGACGGTCCTGGCGCTTGCTGGACTTTCTTGGGCGCCCTGAAGCATTCTTCACAACAATTGAAGCGCACTCCTTGAAGTTCTTGATGATCCGATTAATGGTTGATTTAGGTGCAATCTTACTGGCAGCAATATCCTTGCCTGTGAAGCCCTTTTTGTGCAAAGCAATGATGTTGGCACATGTTTCCTTGCAGATAACCATGGTTGACAGAGGAAGAACAATGATTCCAAGCACCACCCTCCTTTTGAAGCTTCCAGTCTGTTATTCGAACTCAATCAGCATGACAGAGTGATCTCCAGCCTTGTCCTCGTCAACACTCACACCTGTGTTAATGAGAGAATCCCTGACATGATGTAAGCTGGTCCTTTTGTGGCAGGGCTGAAATGCAGTGGAAATGTTTTTTGGCAAAGAGGGACTTTGCAATTCATCTGATCACTCTTCATAACATTCTGGAGTGTATGCAAATTGCCATCATACAAACTGAGGCAGCAGACTTTGTGAAAATTAATATTTGTGTCATTCTCAACTTTTGGCCACGACTGTATATTTACAGTACATATACATAGTCACAGGACACTCAACTTGTCTCTTTTCCTACATCAGATATGCAGGTGACAATCCACCTGGATGACAGCACATAATCTGCAAGACGGAGATGCTCTTCGCGGGAATGCCTGCCCATTCTCAGAGGTTAGATAATCCGAGATGATCACGTCATTTACATTCCAGCCATTTTCAACTCCAGATTTGACTACTTCAACTCACACCCTGCTGGAATCCCTGAATTCTCAAATTACCCTCTGTTATTAATCTCTATATTGTAATCAATAAAGTGTTTCAAAATGCTGTACTTTTATTAGCATATGTTCAGATCATTCCTGAGAGAGAAGCGGTGTAATATCTCCAGATGGGCGTGTGGTACCCTTCCTCACCCATGCCAACAAGATGTTACTTCTTGAGGGGTCTTTGTCTTGAAAGTAAGTATGAGAGTATAAGTAATGTACAATTAACCTACTGAAAGTATACTGACTAAAAGGCAAACCAGAACAGTCAAATGATATTATAGCTGTGTCGTTGTATACTTGCGAATTAGAATCTTAAGTGTAACATAGTTTTGTTGGGGAAAACAAATTTATTTTCCGGTTTGCTGAATGTGTTCTGAAGGAGGAGTCAATTGTCATTTCAAACATGGACAAAGATGTTAACATCATGAGAGAAGAAATAGCAGTCACTCTCCTCCAAAACACTAGCCAACTGACCTGAGCCAACTGTGCCACTTCTGTGGGGAGCTGGACAATAATGAGGAAGACACTAACTGGGTAATTGCTTGTTCACTTCTAAATGCACATTTTTAGGAGTACGATTTTGTATAAGCAGTTGTCTGATAATTAAATAATTGTAATTCAAGAAAATGTACTTAATGACTTAAATATGAACATTTTTCATATGAATTTCAGATTGGTTGTAACTGCCCACGATGGTTCCAACAGACCTGTATGAAAACCATCCCATCATTGGAGGATTATGTCTGCGCTGCATGTCAGGACTAGGTTAGGCTTGAGTTCCAGGCGATGGTTTCACCTGGAAAACTTTCCATAAAAAGTGGACTAAATGTTCAGTTGAGCTGGTGCAGCTTTCCAATATTTGTTTATGTTATTCATTGTCTTTTTATATTTGATTTATTGTCATTTTATCTTATTATGCAAAGATGTAAATTTATATTTCTTATTTAATGTTTGTTAACAAACTTAACTTTGTCGTGTTTTTGTGTGATAATATTTGTGTATTATCATTATTTTCTTAAACATTACAAAATGTTTCTAAAATAAAAGTTTGTTACTTTATACTCTAATTTTGCTTTCTGTGGCACACACTACTGGTCAACATGAGCTACCAAAATGATTCTGAAGTGCGCCAAGCCTTGCAGTTCCCCCCACACACACAGCTATTTTCCTAAATTTTGTGGCTAGAGTCAAATACTTTCTGTGGCATACATCAGAGTCAAATACTTTCTATAGAACAAACTTCACGTAGGCAACCGAAATTAATAATTTATGTATGTGTGTGTGTTAAATTACACAGAGGGAGAAAAATGTATGCAAGCAATAAACATTTCAGAACAACTACTAGTCGAATAAGACATGGGAAAGATTACGAATTTATTGCTCGAGCTTTATTTATAGACTAATAAATAGCCAAACCGAAAACTGCAGACATTACTAGTTCCTCCCCCGCGATCAAACCGAAATATAAAAATGTATATAAAATTAAATGCAGACTAAAGTAATCAGAAATCCAAACTAGCACGCAAATCGTGATGAATGAAGACTTGAGTGACTGCGCGTTCACGCGAAGATGGGGGGAGAATTTCTGGCACAACACCGGCCAATGCAATGTGCTACCATATCTGGCAGTGAGTAGAAACGCCAAGTGGATGCTTCACAATAGAAACAGCAAACTTAATTAAAGCGCACAACAAACGAAATGGTCGGATACCTGAGATTAGCTAACACTAGTTAGTTGTCAGCACACGATATCAGAAAGCTTCATTTTTGTTGAAGTAAGTTACTGTAAATAGAGCCACACAATATATCAAACAATATGTCCTTAGTTGCGATGGCAAATTTCGATTCGAAAGATGCCGGGGGAAAAGTGAACTTCATTGCATTTGTTAGTAATGACGCACAGTAGCCAATGGAGTAAATACTAGAACGTTAACTAGCCTTGTGATCATACTTTAATTGAGGGACTAAAACCTGTAACTCGCGACTGTGCACGCACACACACACACACACACACACACGTCGTTCCCATTCCGGCCATAGAATTAGCATTCCCGTTAGCAAAGCTAGCTAGCTACAGACAGTACTTTACAACGTAGCTATCAAACAACAACTTCAAATGCCAACTTCAATATCCAGAACTTTAAAATACATTCGTAAATACAGAAGTAAAAGAAAACGAATAACTTACAGGTAAACCCATAAATGAGAAGCAAAACTGTGGTGGCTTGCAGTCCATTGGGCGGCAGAGTCTTGTGGTAGTCGAGTAGCAATCTTTTCGCCATGATTTCCCAGTGCACTTTCGTTCCTTACCTCGCTCAGCTTCTACGTCTGTTCTACTGCTGATTGCTTCTCTAGCAACTCCTCTCCATAGCGACCGCCCGGGCGCGAGAGCTGTACCACTTCTGGGATTGACAGGGGCACACAGCTTAATCGGTCAACAAATTCCTTTTGTTATGCACTTTGTAAATACATTAATACATTTTACAGTGTATAGCTAAGTAGTTAATGTGTCAAGACTTTATAGACCTTTATTAGACTTAAACCCCTTATTATTGACCAATGACTAAGTGAAATTGAAATGGTGCACTGTAAATCATCTTATATCAGTCATCCATTCAAGAATAGCCCTAATATAATTTCACAATTAGGCATACTTTTGTTGTGATGGTGTACTTTCACAGGGTATTTCATTTCTGTCAGTTGTGTAATGTAGTCGAGCCTGTGTTTGTGATCACTTTGAGAATGATCCCTTGTCTGAAAGACATGAATCAAATAAACATTTAGGAGAGTGCAAGACCTGAGTCAAGATCCCTTAACCAGTGTTAATTAAGTCAAAAAACAACTGTTGGGATTGTTTACAGCCCATTTAAAGAAAACACAGCAGGTCTGGAGTTAACATTCCATCCAACCAAATAGCATAGCACAATTGCCAGGTTACCACTAAATTAACACTGAAGTCTCCATTTGGATGAGGTCTGATAATCTTCTCATCAATTAGAATGATGGTTTTATCACATACAGTGACTTCAGAAAGTATTCACACCCCTTGACTTTTTCAACATTTTGTTGCCTGAATTTAAAATGGTTTAAATCGAGATTTGTTTAAATCAATAGCCTACACACAATACCCCATAATGTCAAAGTGAATTCATATATATATATTTTTTTTTACAAATGAATTAAAAATGAAAGCTGAAATGTCTTGAGTCAATAAGTATTCAACCCCTTTGTAATGGCAAACCTAAATAAGTTAAATGTCACATAATAAGTTGCATGGACTCACTCTGTGTGCAGTAATAGACTTAAACATGATTTTTGAATGATTGCCTCATCTCTGTGCCCAACACATACAATTACAGTGGGGCAAAAAAAGTATTTAGTCAGCCACCAATTGTGCAAGTTCTCCTACTTAAAAAGATGAGAGGCCTGTAATGTTCATCATAGGTACACTTCAACTATGACAGACAAAATGAGAAAAAAAATCCAGAAGAATTTTTAATGAATTTTTTTGCAAATTATGGTGGAAAATAAACTTTTGTTATTGACCAAATACTTATCGCAATACTTTGTTATATACCCTTTGTTGTCAATGACAGAGGTCAAATGTTTTCTGTAAGTCTTCACAAGGTTTTCACACACTGTTGCTGGTATTTTGGCCCATTCCTCCATGCAGATCTCCTCTGGACCAGTGATGTTTTGGGGCTGTTGCTGGGCAACACGGACTTTCAACTCCCTCCAAAGATTTTCTATGGGGTTGAGATCTGGAGACTGGCTAGGCCACTCCAAGACCTTGAAATGCTTCTTACGAAGCCACTCCTTCGTTGCCCTTTAATGCTGAAAGACCCAGCCACGTTTCATCTTCAATGCCCTTGCTGATGGAAGGAGGTTTTCACTCAAAATCTCACGATACATGGTCCCATTCATTCTTTCCTTTACACGGATCAGTTGTCCTGGTCTCTTTGCAGAAAAACAGCCCCAAAGCAGGATGTTTCCACCCCCATGCTTCACAGTAGTTATGGTGTTCTTTGGATGCAACTTAGCATTCTTTGTCCTCCAAACACGACGAGTTGAGTTTTTATCAAAAAGTTATATTTTGGTTTCATCTGACCATATGACATTCTCCCAATCTTCTTCTGGATCATTCAAATGCTCTCTAGCAAACTTCAGACGGGCCTGGACATGTACTGGCTTAAGCAGGGGGACACATCTGGCACTGCAGGATTTGAGTCCCTGGCGGCGTAGTGTGTTACTGATGGTAGGCTTTGTTACTTTGGTCCCAGCTCTCTGCAGGTCATTCACTAGGACCGCCATGTGGTTCTGGGATTTTTGCTCACCGTTCTTGTGATCATTTTGACCCCACGGGGTGAGATCTTGCGTGGAGCCCCAGATCGAGGGAGATTATCAGTGGTCTTGTATGTCTTCCATTTCCTAATAATTGCTCCCACGGTTGATTTCTTCAAACCAAGCTGCTTACCTATTGCAGATTCAGTCTTCCCAGCCTGGTACAGGTCTACAATTTTGTTTCTGGTGTCCTTTGACAGCTCTTTGGTCTTGGCCATAGTGTAGTTTGGAGTGTGACTGTTTGAGGTTGTGGACAGGTGTCTTTTATACTGATAACAAGTTCAAACAGGTTCCATTAACACAGGTAACGAGTGGAGGACAGAGGAGCCTCTTAAAGAAGAAAGTTACAGGTCTGTGAGAGCCAGAAATCTTGCTTGTTGTAGGTGACCAAATACTTATTTTCCACCATAATTTGCAAATAAATTCAATAAAAATCCTACAATGTGATTTTCTGGATTTTTTTTTCTCATTTTGTCTGTCATAGTTGAAGTGTACCTATGATGAAAATTACAGTCCTCATCTTTTTAAGTGGGAGAACTTGCACAATTGGTGTCTGACTACATTTTGTTTTGCCCCACTGTAACTAAGTTTCCTAAGTTGAGCAGTGAATTTCAAACACAGATTCAACCACAACGACCAAGGAGGTATTACAATGCCTTGCAAAGAAGGGCACGTATTGGTAGATGGGTAAAAAAAAAAGCAGAGATTGAATATCCCTTTGAGCATGATGCAGTTTTAAATTACACTTTGGATGATGTATCAATACACCCAGTCACTACAAAGATACAGGCATCCTTCCCAACTCATTTGCCAGAGAGGAAGGAAGGCCAATGGACTTTAAAAGAGTTACAGAGTTTAACGTCTGCGATAGGAAAAATATCTAAAGATTGATCAACAACATTGTAGTTATTCCACAATACTCACCTAATTGACAGAGTGAAATGAAGGAAGCCTGTACAGAATAATAATATTCCATAACATACTCAAGTTATTCAGGAAAAAAAAATACGTGATGGAGCTAAGCACAGGCAAAATCCTAGCGGAAAACCTGGTTCAGTCAGCTTTATACCAGACTCTGGGAGAGGAATTTACCTTTCAGCAGGACAGTAACCTAAAACACAAGGCCAAATCTACACTGGAGTTATTACAAAGAAGACGGACAGAGCTTGAAGATATTTGAAAATAATAATGGTTAAATGTTGTGCAATCCAGTTTTGGAAAGCTCTTGGAGACTTACCCAGAAAGACACACAGCTGTAATTGCTGCCAAAAGTGGTTCTACAAAGTATTGACAAAGGGGAGTGAATACATACATAAATTTGATATTTCTGTATTTAATTTTCAATACATTTGCAAACATCTCTAAAAACATATTTTCACTTTGTCATTATGGGGTACTATGTGTAGATGGGTGAGAAATGTATTTAATCCATTTTTTATTCAGACTTTAACACAACAAAATGTGGAATATGTCTAGGGGTATGAATACTTTCTGAAGGTACTGTATACCCCATTCACCCTGAAAATGAATGTTGGGCTACCACCCACCTTTACTACCAACACATTTCAGAAGGTGTTTCTTCAAACAATGTTTCTGTGGCATTTTCTTGTCTGTTTTCCTGTGTGCATTCCTGTGTTGTAAAAATACCAAGATAACATAAACAAGTGGCAAATCCAAATGTTTGTCAGGGAACACCAGTTGTTTGACAAATAAGGAACAAACAAACCCCAATGATTCCTAGTCATATGGGCAAAATAGTTTGAATACTTTTATTGAGAGAACAATATCAGCAAGTAATTGATTCATAGCATTGGGCTGCAGTTATAAACAATGACATAATTCTTTCAGACCAACATATACCCAGAAAGTCACAGACTGAAAACGAACACTTGTGTATAGGCTCGAAAACACAGACATTAAATTCCAAGGCAACAATGGGGGAATGTAAGTGACAGAGTTAATATTAACCTCAAGAGGCAGTTCAACCTCTCAAGGTGTCACAGAAGAATTAGAGCAGTAAACGGGTGTAGTGTCACAGTGCCAAGCAATACAGGCAGAGAGAACAGTCACATGTCACAAAGGCATTCCACACACAGATGAAGAATTGCTGTAACTGATACACCAGTAAGGCCTTCACCCTGCACACTCACTAACCAGTAACATAAACATACTGGAGCACAGCTTCTCTGTGACACACAGCAAATATGTCACTTGTTAGTTTGTAGCATCAGAGACATATTAGGGATCCATAAGAAAACAAATAGGAAGCTGAGCTATAACGTTGTTGCAGGCTGCATCTATAAATATGTCCATTCTACCTCTGTATGCACTGGGGCATGTATGACATCTCCATAGCGAGGCCCTACAACTGCTGTATCTGAAAAATAATTAGTTCTCTTAGATCTTCCCATTTATCCTAATCAATCACTCTCCCCAGACCACTTCAGAAATTAATTGTATGTTATGTTAATGTTGCTCGGTGCAATGGAATTACTTAAAATAGTAGCTTCTTGATGGGATTATTAATCAAATAATCTAATTCCGTTTAATTTTATACTAAGATTATAGGATTTGGTAGCGGTATAGCATAGATCTGGTCAGAATGTGGGACCATTGGCAGCATAGTGCTTTTCCTATGGAAAATATCAACATAATAAGGAACTCATGTGCTATAATCAAATGGTTTATTGAGCCTTTATGGTGTGTGACCTTGGTAACAGTGGTGACTCACGGAGAGACCTCTAGACCCCACTAAACATTTAGTCTGATTGTGTTATTACAATTCCTCCCTGGCAGTCAGAGCTGTATTGGCACCACCTTTCCTGTGACCAGTAGTTGCACATCCACAGACTGATGTTCGAGGCACTTGGTTTAACAGTCTGTAAAAACAACCTTTGTTAAACTTGACATTCCTCCCCAGTCGGTCGCATTGGAGATTGCCAGAGAGCCAGCCCTAGTACACCTCAAACCCCCATGTCCCACACCCGCCTCCCCGCTGTTCTTTCTCCTTCTAAGGCTTGGCCATCTAAGAGCAGCCTGGGGAGGATGGAGGTCATCCCAGTGCTGACGCTGCACACTGTTGTTTACAGCTTGAGTGGTGCCTCCCCTATAATGAACTTTCTCTGCAGCATAACTTGACTTTAGGGGACGCGAGGGAACACAATTAGACTAATATACCTCAGTCACTTTACAGATATGCATTCTCACAGATTATCACTAAAAGGATTTTGTACTGTAAATCATTATCATCACTGACTATTCAGCTGGCTTACTATGAGCAGCTAGAGTGCATTCGGAAAGTATTCAGACCCCTTGACTTTTTCACATTTTGTTACGTTACAGCCTTGTTCTTAAATGGATTACATTGTTTTATTCTTCTCATCAATTTATACAAAATACCCAATAATTACAAAGCAAAAACAGTTTTTGTTTTTTAAATGTTTGCAAATTTATATAAATATATTTTTTACATGTAATATCACATTTACATACAGTGGGGAGAACAAGTATTTGATACATTGTCGGTTTTGCATGTTTTCCTACTTACAAAGGATGTAGAGGTCTATAATTTTTTATCATAGGTACACTTCAACTGTGAGAGACGGAATCTAAAACAAAAATCCAGAAAATAACATTGTATGATTTTTAAGTAATTCATTTGCATTTTATTGCATAACATAAATATTTGCTACATCAGAAAAGCAGAACATAATATTTGGTACAGAAACCTTTGTTTGCGACTACAGAGATCATACGTTTCCTGTAGTTCTTGGCCAGGTTTGCACACACTGCAGCAGGGATTTTGGCCCACTCCTCCATACAGACCTTCTCCAGATCCTTCAGGTTTCGGGGCTGTCGCTGGGAAATACGGACTTTCAGCTCTTTCCAAAGATGTTCTATTGGGTTCAGGTCTGGAGACTGGCTAGGCCACTCCAGGACCTTGAGATGCTTCTTACTTGCCCTGGCTGTGTGTTTCGGGTCGTTATCATGCTGGAAGACCCAGCCACGACCCATCTTCAATGCTCTTACTGAGGGAAGGAGATTGTTGGCCAAGATCTTGCGATACATGGCCCCATCCATCCTCCCCTCAATACGGTGCAGTCGTCCTGTCCCCTTTGCAGAAAAGCATCCCCAAAGAATGATGTTTCCACCTCCATGCTTCACGGTTGGGATGGTGTTCTTGGTGTTGTACTCATCCTTCTTCTTCCTCCAAACACGGCGAGTGGAGTTTAGACCAAAAAGCTATATTTTTGTCTCATCAGACCACATGCCCTTCTCCCATTCCTCCTCTGGATCGTCCATATAGTCATTGGCAAACTTCAGACGGGCCTGGACATGCGCTGGCTTGAGCAGGGGGACCTTGCATGCGCTGAAGGATTTTAATCCATGACGGCGTAGTGTGTTACTAGCGGTTTTATTTGAGACTGTGGTCCCAGCTCTCTTCAGGTCATTGACCAGGTCCTGCCGAGTAGTTCTGGGCTGATCCCTCACCTTCCTCATGATCATTGATGCCCCACGAGGTGAGATCTTGCATGGAGCCCCAGACCGAGGGTGATTGACCGTCATCTTGAACTTCTTCCATTTTCTAATAATTGCGCCAACAGTTGTTGCCTTCTCACCAAGCTGCTTGCCTATTGTCCTGTAGCCCATCCCAGCCTTGTATCCCTGATGTCCTTACACAGCTCTTTGGTCTTGGGCATTGTGGAGAGGTTGGAGTCTGTTTGATTGAGTGTGTGAACAGGTGTCTTTTATACAGGTAACGAGTTCAAACAGGTGCAGTTAATACAGGTAATGAGTGGAGAACAGGAGAGCTTCTTAATGAAAAACTAACAGGTCTGTGAGAGCCGGAATTCTTACTGGTTGGTAGGTGATGAAATACTTATGTCATGCAATAAAATGCTAATTAATTACTTAAAAATCATACAATGTGATTTTCTGGATTTTTGTTTTAGATTCCGTTTCTCACAGTTGATGTGTACCTATGATAAAATTACAGACCTCTATATGCTTTGTAATAGAAAATAGAAAATCTTTGGAGGGAGCTGAAAGTCCGTATTGCCCAGGAATCAGGAGGATAGAGTTGTGGTCGGATTTACCAAATGGAGGGCGAGGGAGAGCTTTGTATGCGTCTCTGTTTGTGGAGTACAGGTGATCTAGATGTTTTCCCCCTATGTTTGCACATTTAACATGTTGATAGAGATTTGGTAGAACTGATTTAAGTTTCCCTGCATTAAAGTCTCCGGCCACTATGAGCGCCACCTCTGGGTGAGTGGTTTCCTTTTTACTTATACAGCTGACTGAGTGCGGTCTTAGTGCCAGCATCTGTTTGTGGTGGTAAATAAACAGTCACGAAAAGTATAGCTGAGAACTCTCTAGGCAAGTAGTGTGGCCTGCAATTTATCACAATATACTTTACCTCTGGCGAGCAAAATCTAGAGACCTCATTAGATTTCGTGCACCAACTGTTGTTTACAAATATGCCCAGACCGCCTCCCCTCGTCTCGGAGTGTGCTGTTATATCCTGCCGGTGCAGCGTACATCCCGCTAGCTGAATATCCATGTTGTCATTCAGCCATGATTCCGTGAAACATAGGATATTACAGTTTTTGATGTCCCGTTGGTAGGATATTTGTGATCGTACCTCTTCTAATTTGTTGTCCAATGATTGCACGTTTGCGAGTAATATTGTCGGTAACGTCAGCTTTCCTACTCGCCTTCTGCGGGTCCTGACGAGGCATCCGGCTCTTCATCCTCTATACCTGCGTCGCTTCCTTTTGAGAACTACTGGGATGTCGGCCCTGCCGGGTGTTTCGAGAATATCATGCGAGTCTTGCTTGTTGTTCAAAAAATCTTTGTCTAATCCGAGGTGAGTGATCGCCGTCCTGTGTTCCAGAAGCGCTTTTCTGCCGTAAGATACGGTTGAGGAAACATTACGTACAAAATAAGTGTAACGGCGTTCATCTGTTGAAGAAAGAGAGTCGGACCGAAATGCAGCGTGTAGGTTACTCATGACTTTAATGAAAGAATCGCGGTACATGAAATAACTGAAACTAAATACAAAAACAACAGAACGGAACGTGAAACTAATTACAGCCTATCTGGTGAATACTACACAAAGACAGGAACAAACACCCACGAAATACAAAGCGAAACTGAGGCTGCCTAAATACGGTTCCCAATCGGAGACAACGATAAGCACCTGACTCTAATTGAGAATCGCCTCAGGCAGCCAAACCTATACCACACCCCTAATCAGCCGCAATCCCAAATAATACAAACCCCAATACGAATACAACATATAAACCCATGTCACACCCTGGCCTACCCAAACATATAACAAAAACACAAAATACAATGACCAAGGCGTGACAGAACCCCCCTAAGGTGCGGACTCCCGGACGCACCTCAAGAGCATAGGGAGGGTCCGGGTGGGCGTCTGTCCATGGTGGCGGTTCTGGCTCGGAACGTGGACCCCACTCCATTAATGTAATAGTTCCTCCCCTTTGCGTCCTGGGGTAATCCACCCTCGCCGCCGACCATGGCCTAATAGTCCTCACCCAGATCCCCACATAACTGAGGAGCAGCTCGGGACAGAGGGGCATCTCAGGACAGAGGGGCATCTCAGGACAGAGGGGCATCTCAGGACAGAGGGGCATCTCAGGACAGAGGCAGCCCGGGACTGAGGGGAAGCCCGGGACTGAGGGGAAGCCCGGGACTGAGGGGAAGCCCGGGACTGAGGGGAAGCCCGGTACTGAGAGGAAGCCTGGTACTGAGAGGAAGCCCAGTACTGAGAGGAAGCCCAGTACTGAGATGAAGCTCAGGCAGGTAGTAGGCTCCGGTAAATCCTGGTTGTCGGGCAGATCTAGAAGAGACTGGTTGTCGGGGAGATCTGGAAGAGACTGGTTGTCTGGCGGCGCTGGGCTGACTGGCGGCGCTGGGCAGACTGGGAGCACTGGTGGCTCTGGGCAGACTGGGAGCACTGGCGGCGCTGGGCAGACTGGGAGCACTGGCGGCGCTGGGCAGACTGGGAGCGCTGGGCAGACTGGGAGCACTGGCGGCGCTGGGCAGACTGGGAGCACTGGCGGCGCTGGGCAGACGGGAGACTCCGGCAGCGCAGGAGAGGAGAAAGGCTCTGGCTGCGCTAAACAGGCGGGAGACTCCGACAGCGCAGGAGAGGAGAAAAGCGCTGGCTGCGCTGAACAGGCGAGGCGCACTGGTGGCCTGGTGCGTGGTGCTGGAACTGGTGGTACTGGATCTAGGACACGCACAGGAAGCCTGGTGCGGGGAGCTGCTACCGGAGGACTGGTGTGTAGAGGTGGCTCTGGATAGACCGGACCGTGCAGGCGCACTGGAGCTCTTTAGCACCGAGCCTGCCCAAGCTTACCTGGCTCGATGCCCACTCACAGGTCTCCTACCTGGCATAACTATTCTCCCTTCTAGCCCCCCCCAATAATTTTTTTGGGCTGCTTTTCCGGCTTCCAACCGCGTCGCCGTGCTGCCTCCTCATACCTGCGCCTCTCCGCTTTATCCGCTTCTATTTCTTCCTTGGGAACGCGATATTCTCCAGGCTGAGCCCAAGGTCCTTTACCGTCTAATTCCTCCTCCCATGTCCAATTCTCCAAGTGGTGCAGCCTCTCCCACTGCAACTGCTCGTCACGATTAACAGGGAGAGTAGGCTCAGGTCTGACTCCTGACTCAGCCACTCTCTCTCTGCGCTTTCCCCCAATAAATAATTGGGGGTTACTTTCGTTTTGCGCTCTGCGTCGCCGTGTTTTCCTTTTAGACTCCATTCGTCTATAGCCCTCTTCGCATTGCTGCAGGGAATCCCAGGCGGGCTCCTGCACTCGCTCTGGGTCGGCCGCCCACCTGTCGATTTCTTCCCACGTCGTATACTCCATGCTTCTGCTGTCCATAACGTCTTCCTTTAGCTCCTGCCAGTTTACACACTGCTCGGTCTGTGAGTGGTGTGTGTTTCTGTAACAGCATTCGTCTGTTGAAGAAAGAGAGTCGGACCGAAATGCAGCGTGTAGGTTACTCATGACTTTAATGAAAGAATCGCGGTACATGAAATAACTGAAACTAAATACAAAAACAACAGAACGGAACGTGAAACTAATTACAGCCTATCTGGTGAATACTACACAAAGACAGGAACAAACACCCACGAAATACAAAGCGAAACTGAGGCTGCCTAAATACGGTTCCCAATCGGAGACAATGATAAGCACCTGACTCTAATTGAGAATCGCCTCAGGCAGCCAAACCTATACCACACCCCTAATCAGCCGCAATCCCAAATAATACAAACCCCAATACGAATACAACATATAAACCCATGTCATACCCTGGCCTACCCAAACATATAACAAAAACACAAACTACAATGACCAAGGCGTGACAATAAGTTACAAATAACGCGAAAAAGACCACATAATAGCACAATTGGTTGGGAGCCCGTAAAACTGCTGCCATTTCATCCGGTGCCATTTTACTGTGGTGGAGTACTGCAGAGATGGTTGTTCTTCTAGAAGGTTCTCCCATCCTGACAGAGGATCTCTGGAGCTCTGTCAGAGTGACCATCGGGTTCTTGGTCACCTCCCTGACCAATGCCCTTCTCCCCGAAGGATATTGGGCTCAGTTTGGCCCGGCGTACAGCTCTAGAAAGAGTCTTGGTGCTTCCTAACTTTTTACATTTAAGAATGATAGAGGCCACTGTGTTCTTGGGGACCTTCAATGCTGCAGACATTTTTTGGTACCCTTCCCCAGATCTGTGCCTTGACACAATCCTGTCTCGGAGCTCTATGGACAATTCTTTCAACCTCATGGCTTGGTTTTTGCTCTGACATGCACTTTTAACTGTGTGACATTATATAGACAGGTGTGAGCCTTTCCAAATCATGTCCAATCAATTGAATTTACCACAGGTAAAGTTGTAGAAACGTTTCATGGATGAAACAGGATGCACCTGAGCTCAATTTCAAGTCTCATAGCAAAGGGTCTGAATACTTGTATACAAGCTATTCTGTTTTTTATATTTAATACATTTGCAAACATTTCTAAAAACCTGTTTTCGCTTTGTCATTATGGGTGTAGATTTATACTGAATATTTTTTATTTCATCCATTTTAAAATAAGCCTTTAATGTAACAAAATGTGGAAAAAGTCAAGGGGTTATACTTTCCGAATGCACTGTATTTCTGATCTCTAACAATTGATTGTCATGTTAAAAAGTGTTATGTTAGCTTTGGCTCCATAAGTACGTTATCCAGTCATATGAATGTCTCTCTGTCCAGAGCTTAGTGTGCAGCTTTCTACTGAGGTATGAGAAAGTATTGTCAAACTACTATGTAATTACAGTTGTTCTTAATCTCATACAAGCAATTTTGTGATCTATGTTGAAACATATCTATAGCGGAACGGCAACGACCAAATGCTTAACCTTGATAATTGACTTGGTTTGTACCTGACTTGCATATCTTAAACCACCTTTTGCTAAACTTTTAATACAAATGTCATCAGTGAATTCAAAATTCATTGTTAAGTGTTTTGTTTAACGAAAATGAACACATTGTCCATCAGAAGAAAAATGTGAGAAATTATGTTCACTGTCTAACTCCAACTGTCATCATCTCCAACATTGTGACCTTCCATTTTAGAGCTTTGCTTTGGTGTGGATTGCGGCCTATACATTCACATCAGTTGTGTTCCTCCATTGTATTCACCTTTCCTTATTTATTTTATGGACTGTGTTTCTGGGAACCAATGGAACGTCTACAAAACTATGAGCAAACCAGCCTATGTATTGAGTACATGGATTTGGATTGTGATGAAACCGATTGAGGAATTCTGCACACAATATGCTTATTGGGAGTAATTGGCCATAATTCTGCCCGTAATAGTTATACTTCCATTTTTGATCCTCTTGATTTGGTCAAATCAAAGTTAATTGGTTGCGTACACAGTTTAGCAGATGTTATAGCGGGTTCAGCGAAATACTTCTGTTACTAGCTCCTAAACAATGCAGTAAAATGGCAAGCAAGTGCACAAATAATAATAATTTTAAAAAATTATAAAAATCCTCAAGAAATCAATAACTCTTGTAACATATCAAATTAACAAACCAAATACCACTGTAACAGTAATACAAATACCCTCTATACGTATATACACCAGATGAATTTACACAAGATATACAGTAAGAATGATATGCAGTAGACATACAGTACAGTATAAAGTGGGAAAAACAGTATGTAAACATTATTAATAAAGTGACCAGTGTTCAATGACTCTATGTACATAGCACAGCAGTCTCTAAGGTTCAGGGTAGAGTACTGGGTGGGAGCTGTAAGAATATAGAGCCGGGACACCATATTGTTAGCTTTAGGAAACTGTTTAGTAAGTTAACACCGGATGACATTACAGAGCATTATGTGTCCTGTAGTACATCATGCTACAGTAGGCGGCTACTGACGGAGTCTGGCTAGTGGTGACTGTTTAACAGTCTAATGTACTGGAGATAGAAGTCTCTCGGTCCCAGCTTGGAGGCTCCTGTTCTGAGACTCTCCATCTTCTAGAATCTAGATGGTAGTGGGGGGAACAGGCTATGGCCAATGTCCTTGATGATCTTTTTGGCCTTCCTTTGACACCGGGTGCTGTAGTTGTCCTGGCGGGCAGGCAGTGTGCCCCCGATGATGTGTTGGGCTGAAGGCACTACCCTCTGGAGAGTCCTGCGATTGCAGGCGGTGCAGTTGCCATACCATGCGGTAATACATCCATACAACAAGCTCTCAATGGTGCATCTGTAGAAGTTTGTGAGATCTTAGGGGCCAAGACAAATTTCCTCAGCCTCCTGAGTTTTAATAAGTGCTGTTCCACCTTCTTAACCTTGCTGTTGGTGTGAAGTGACTGCAAAGAAAACGTATTAATATTTTAGGAGTTTAAAGACAGAGTTCTGTCATTGTTCCAAAAAAATGCTCACACCCCATTGAGAAAAACGGAAATACTGGAATTTAGGTTTGATTGAATTGAGCCTTTTATTGTATTTTATTATAGATTTAGACCGCCATCTACAGGTACATTTTTACACTAAAACAATATTACACATGAAGGTCAGACAGTAAAGAACACACAGAGCATGCTATACAGTTATCTATGTTTGGTGACTTTCTGTTTCAGTTCCATTTGATTCCATAAAACCTCATAAAGATAGTTATATCAAGTATTAAAGAAATCCATACAATTACCACACAATGAGACAACATAAAACACTAAAGTAAAACACTAAATGTCTATTCACAAAGCAATCCGTAAAGCTGTTCAAATGTTTCACAGCCCAAAGAGCTCTTTCATAGTCAAGTGAGTTTGCTTTGAACTGCCTCCCACATCATGAACTTTGACAGCTGACACAAGTTGTCTTCAGCTCATTCATTCACCTGTTCACATGTCCCCCCAGCCTTCTGTGTGTCTAATGGACAACACATTACACTCTCATAGATTGAGAATTGTTTTTGTACCATTTCCTTTCTCTTCTTCACGAAAAAAGAAACAGTACCAGACATAACACACACGATCACTGGTTTGCCTTATGTTCAAGGTAATATTAAAACTAAATAAACATGTCAAATAAACATAAACTGACCTAAAAGAGAAGCCAATTCAAGTATCAACCTGTTTTCCAAACCCATTGACCGCGTATCTTAATGGTATTTTGTGTGTTGTCTGAGCCCTTGGTTTAGGTGACATGGTGGATTGGGTGATGACAGCAGAGGTTAGCAAAATAGACTAAAAGCTGTGAGGAGGAAATGTGTGTGGATTATTAGCAAAGAATAAAAAGTGTTGAGTGAAAGGGCAGACATAACTAACAAAGACATGGTAGAGGGGCAGAACCAAGTACCAAGAAACATTTTGATATTTCCTCTTTCAGAAATCCTGAGAAATTAGTGAGAGGAAAAAAAACTGCACTTTGCCATCAACTACTAGAAATGTATATAAAAAAAACATTTTTCTGACAACACGCAAAAAATGAAGTTCTTCTTGGCATAAAAAGTACCTGAAACCCTAAACATAGTTGGCACCTCGTTTAGATTGGTCAATGAATGTCTCAAATGACATCACTGGTTTTATGCAGAGTTAAGAGGGAAAAACAGCCCAATTATGTTAACAAAATATGTCCCAAGAGGACCACAAGTGGTAATTTTCTCTCCAGGTTGGCAGAGACACAGTGTTCCCAGCTATGACATCTAGTCTCACCCACAATTAACAGTAAAGAAGAAAAATCCTTACTGCCAAATACCGCATTTTTACAGAACTCACACGGACTCTCAGGCAACCCCATAACATGCAGATAAATATTAACTTCTCTCCTTCTCTGTAAAAGTTAGACAATTGTTTTATTTTTTATTCTTCAGCTGAATTGTATTGTAAACTTTGAGTATTCAAAATCCATACTGACAAGTATATTCACTCTGAGAAAATGTCCAATAAACCAAAAGAAACAGAATACAATTCAAACAGCTATATGGAAATATACTTTTTATTATAAAGTTATTTAATTTACACATCATAAAATACAAATAAACAAATGCCACCACACTGTACTGCTATGTTGACCATAGTCCAAACAATTCACTTAGGATACCCTGATTGTCAATTATTATTTTCAGATTAGACTTGAAGATGTTATTCAAAGCTGTATGAAAATAAATATTATAATTTAGTGTTACAGTTCAAATAAGTGCATGAAATTGTAATCAACTCAGCTTTATAAACAAGGAAGCATGACATTACATCCGCTAAAATATAATAACTGTGTTATTGAATAAGATTGGCATTATTCAATTCACCACTAAATTCTCTACATGCTTTTTGTTTATTATAATATTTTTTATATAAACAACAACCCCAATGACACACAACTCCTGAACTTCTCAAATGATGGACTGTGTACTGTCTACTTGTTGAGGATTTAAACCACAATAAATGACTCAAACTTGTTTTACTCTCAGGATTAGTCTTAGTCCTCTCTGAGGTAAGCCTCATGCACGTCATCACTGCCACTCTCTATGAAGGCATACTCCGCCATCCTCTGGATCTCCTCGGCCTGGGTCTCAGTCAGCTTCCTCTCAGCATCCACAGATATCTGCCGGACCTCCTCCACCTGCACCTTGGCCACCTGCAAATTGGTCTTGGCTGTGACAGATGCATGCTCAGCTCCTGGGAAACAAACATAAGACAGTGGCCTTAGTCAAATTTCACCATAACAGAGAAAGTGGCCAAAGATGAAACCTTCAATCCATGATGATAACAGGTGACACTGAGCAGGTGCCCGTGTCCATCATCTCTCTATTGTGCTGCATCATGGGAATTAGAGTACATGGTGACCTGGAGGTTTTAGTATTCTTTACCATCACAAAGCTGTATTCACTGACAGCTACTGATCCATACGTTGGCCAAAGTGTGAGACTGACAGGTCTTGAAAAAGAGGGGTGCAAACAGCAAACTACAAAGTAGTGAGACTGAGAAAAACAAACATTATGGGGGCGTTTATTAGAGCTTGTAAGTTTATTACTGCACTGACAGGTTAACGTCTGTGTGAGAATAACAGTAATGACGGAGGAATGCTAACTGTCATGGGGAGCAAGGAGCATCAGGTTGTCAATTTAGTGGTAAATAGGTTGTATTGGTTTATTGTATTGGTTTATTCGAACCCCTTTGTCTTTTGCCGAACAGGAGCTATTCTTTCTCGCGTCCAAACAAAAACATGACAGGTAACAAAACACCGATGGACAGTCACACACATGTTTAACACAGCCTTTTCAGTAATGTCACTGGTAATAAACACACCTGTGTTGTACGCTGCCTCAGCTGCCATTTCACAAAGGTTGACGGCATTAATCCAGTTTGACTCGAAGCGGTTGCATTCATCTAGTCTGTCGCCAACCTGACAGGACAGAGAGAAACCCATCAGAACATTTCATTACATTCTTGAGAAGTTTACAGAACTCAAACCATATTTACTTTTAGAACATCAATGACAAACATTGAAAGGCAAACAGGAGTGACTAAAGCGTTTACTATTTCAGATTGTAAATAAAGTTAAAAGTTATTTGGAAATAAACAAGACACCCTAAAGACATAGCTTTTCCAGATGGCTGGATACAAAAATACAGAAACATATATTTTTTCTGAAAGATGACTTAATACAACAGTTTATTTTGAGTACACATTTCACACACCTACTTCAACACGCTGGGCAATGATCACTTGCCAAATGGCATCCTCCTCAGCAGTGGAGAGTTTTTCCAGTGAAGCCAGATATCTCCTTTGAAGGGAGATGAGGGTATGGAGAGCCTGAGTACAACGCAAACAAAACAAACGGTCAAAAACACGAAGGGTCATTTAGGTAGCATGGTGCCATTGCCTTACTGGTGCCATGACTGTAAGTCCTTAAAAGCGTCTGCTAAATGGCATATATTATTATTATATTATTATTATTAAATTAGCATGTGATATTTATGGATATAGTTATCACACTGTACATCTTAGCATACACGATAACAAAAATCCACTATGACCCCTTCAGGTACTTACTTTGGAATATTGTGTGATGGAGTCTACGAGAGCCTGAGTGGTCTGGGAGAGGTAAGTGTTTGCACTGTCTGTAACCATAGAGGATGCGCTTCGGATCAGGGATTCATGAGAGAGGTTCTCCACTTGCTGGATAGGGAGAGAAACAGAAACAGTTTAATATATGAGCTGAAAGGGGGGATTTTTACGATTAAGGCATTCATGTACAGTGCATTCGGAAAGTATTCAGACCCCCTGACTTTCCCCACATTTTGTTACGTTACAGCCTTATTCTAAGATGGATGAAATTGTTTTTCCCCCCTTTTCAATCCACACACACAATAGCCCATAATGACAAAGCAAAAACAGGCTTTCAGAAATTAAAAATAAATAACGGAATATGACATTTGCATAAGTATTCAGACCCTTACTGAGCACTCTATTGAAGCACCTTTGGCAGGGATTACAGCCTCGAGTCCTCTTGGTTATGACGCTACAAGCTTGGCACACCTGTTTTTTGGGGAGTTTCTCCCATTCTTCTCTGCAGATCCTCTCAAACTCTGTCAGGATGGACGGGGAGTGTCGCTGCACAGATATTTTCAGGTCTTGTGGGAGCAAGATGTACATATAGGGAGAAACATAATACTGTACCACAAGAGAAAGATACACTTAAAGTGCATTTGCCATTCTGGTAAAATGCATTGTCTATTGTATAGGACAGGAAACCAAAGTAAGGCCATGAGAGCATAGGACAGCTGGACATACCAAGGTCAGAGGGACACACAAAGGAGGGGGTCAGCCAAATGACCAACTGATGGACTATAGACATAGGGCATATATTTTTAGGACATGAAGAGAAGAGACACATAGTCTACTAGTCCTAATAAGGACAGACATACCAAAGAACACACCAAGCTAAACTTAAGGATAAGTTGGGATAAGATGGGCATGTATTATTTTTGGGACATAAAGAGGTCCTGTCACCATCATAACTCAACTGAAAGCAGATATGGGCGTTATTGGGCGTGAACAAGCAGGATGCACAGATTGGGATATAATGGTGGCAGATGGACTGAGGGAAGTAACTTAATTTGCATGTGGGATGGACTCATATGTTGTATGTGTATAAAAACAGAGCCAGAGCTCTGGAAAAGGGTGTGTTGCGCGGACCATCTAGGCTTCTGATATGTTTGCATTAAAAGCCTATATTGAATTCACAAGTTCTTGTAAGTGTTATATTTTGTAACGATCCTCCACGACAGTCTCTCAAGAGATGTTCAATCGAGTTCAAGTCTGGGCTCTGGCTGGGCCATTCAGAGACTTGTCCCGAAGCCACTTCTGCGTTGTCTTGGCTGTGTGTTTAGGGTCGATGTCCTGTTGGAAGGTGAACCTTCACCCTAGTCTGTGGTCCTGGGCGCTTTGGAGCAGGTTTTCATCAAGGATCTCTCTGTACTTTTCTCCGTTCATCTTTCCCTCAATCCTGGTCCTTCCCTCAATCCTAGTCTCTGCCAATGAACGACATCCTCACACCATGATGCTGCCACCACCATGCTTCACCGTAGGGATGGTGCCAGGTTTCCTCCAGACGTGACGCTTGGCATTCAGGCCAAGGAGTTCAATCTTGGTTTCATCAGACAAGAAAATGTGTTTCTCCTGGTCTGAGAGTCTTTAAGTGCCTTTTGGCAAACTCCAAGCGGTCTGTCATGTGCCTTTTACTGAGGAGTGGCTTCCGTCTGGCCACTCTATCATAAAGGCTTGATTGGTGAAGTGCTGCGGAGATGGTTGTCCTTCTGGAAGTTTCTCCACAGAGGAATTCTGGAGCTCTGTCAGAGTGACCATCAGTTTCTTGGTCACCTCTCTGACCAAGGCCCTTATCCATCGATTGCTCAGTTTGGCAGGGCTGCCAGCTCTAGGAAGTCTTGGTGGTACTGTTCTTCCACTTAAGAATGAAGGAGGCCACTGTGTTCTTGGGGACCTTCAAGGCCGCCAAAATGTTTTGGTACCCTTCCCTATATCTGTGCCTCGACACAATCCTGTCTTGGAGCTCTACAAACAATTCCTTCAAACTCATGGCTTGGTTTTTGCTCTGATATGCACTGTCAACTGTGGGACCTTTAATAGAGCGGCGTGTGCCTTTCCAAATCATGTCTAATCAATAAAATGTACCACATGTGGACTCCAATCAAGTGTAGAAACATCCCAAGGATGATCAATGGAAATCGGATGCATCTGAGTTCAATTTCGAGTCTCGTAGCAAAGGGTCTGAATACTTGTGTAAATAAGGTATTTATGTTTTTAATGTTTTTGTACATTTGCAAAAATGTCAAAAAATCCCCTTTGGCTTCGTCATTATGGATTATTGAGTGTAGATGGATTAAGATTTGTATTTATTTAATACATTTTAGAATAAGGCTGTAAAGTAAAAGGTGGAAAAAGTCAACTTGTCAGCCTTATTCAAGTTGTTCAGCATTATTCAATGACACTGATATAAAGTGATGAGTGACCCGCGCGCATGCGCGCAAGAGAGAGAAAATGGTCCTTTACCTGCATGAAAGGGACAGCGCTCAGTCCACTGCCAACACTCAAAGAGACCAAGCTCGTTCTGGTAACATCTCTCAAACGCATGAGCCTATGGCGCAAGGGTTTCCTACTGAGGACACTCGCTGCTGTGCTCCTGCAAGGTAATGAGTAAACAACAACACCGATATTAGCAAGCTATAGTGATTACAGCAATTCGATATTTATCCAAGACGAAACATTTTCTGTTTGCGTACGAATACAATGCATTAGGGTGCAATGATGCAGTTGTTATTATAAAGATATTTACCTGAAGAAATTGAGACATGCAATGCTTCTTCTGAGCGCGGCCATATTGGTCAGGAGCAAAAGGAAGTCCGTCCCACAGTAGCACAAACAGAGCATTGTCTAATAGCGTGCATTTTACTTGTAATGTCGTTTATTACTCTTCAACTAAAATAAATTATATGAGGTTACTTTTGTGATGTATTAAAATCTCAATAAATAATTAAAACATTTACCAGAATTCTTTACGACAGAAAGTAAGTCTCTGTCGTCACCTAGTGGTAAAATAGGCTCAAATTTGTATGTTGTGTTTCTGCTGTAGTCTTATATTCCTTTGCTCAACTATAATATATTGTGACAATGAACATTATACTGGTTTTCAAAAGCCAGAGATAATGGTTAAACATATAGGCTGGAATACTATAAGGAGAGTCATCTTGTTTGTGTTTGAGATATTTTCTAATTTGCTATATTAAATTTCGTCTTATTCTGGTAATAATTTCTCAATAGTTTGATCGACACACATCCTAGATCAAACTATTGATAAATGATGTGACTACACTCAACAATAATAATAAGAAACTGTATTATGAATAAATAATGATATAAAACATTTTTTTTTGTGCTTTAAAGGTAATTATGGGCAGAAAGACAAACTCAACTCCATCTTTCATCAAATCAGATGCCTTATTCATCACAAAACCATTTGATGTTGCCAATTATTTTAATGATTTCTTCATTGACAAAGTTGGCAAGCTTAGGCAGGAAATGCCATCAACGAACAGTGAGGCATCATATTCCTATCTGTCATATCTATTTATTTATTTTTACCCCATTCTTCTCCAATTTAGTGATATCCAATTGCGATCCAATTACGATCTTGTCTCATCGCTGCAACTCCCCAACAGGCTCGGGAGAGGAGAAGGTCGAGTCGTGGGTTCTCCAAAACATGACCCACCAAAAACCACGCTTCTTTTTCATTTTTTAACCCCTCCACCACCCCCTTCTTCAGAGGACAAATAACTTAGTTTTTTTTACAGCTTTTTTACTACAAATACATTTTAAATATGAGCTTTTCATAATAATCTACTGGAGAACCATTTTGGGTTTAATAATAATTTATGTATGAGTGAAGCTTTTAGTGAGAGGTTTAAAGCTTTATTGTTGAATAATTTAGGCCCCTCATATTCATTATATAAATAGGCACGTTTAATTTTGTCTGGTTTAGCATTCCAAATCAAATGAAATATTTTTTGCTCATATGATTTAAAAAACAGGTAAATCTGGAGTAGAGAGTGCCTACTGTAAGTAAACTGTGATAAGACCAAAGACTTTCCATAAATAGACAAGTATTTACCTCTCCATGGTTGCAGAATCTTATCTATTTTTGCTAACTTTCTATTGAAATGAATTGTGGTAAGTTCATTTATATATTTTGAGATGTGAATACCAAGTATATCTACTTACCGATCCACCCATTTTAATAGTGAACTACAAGGTAGCGTAAACACTATTTTTGTAACGATCCAATGCGTAATATGGTTCACTTGTCATAATTAGGTTTTAATCCAGAGAGGCTAGAAAAGTTATCAAGATCTTCAATGAGACTGTGCAGGGATCCAGATTGCGGACTTAAAAACTAGAGTTATCAGTATACAGGAACCACAGCTGCTAAGAAAATGATTGTACAAAGGTGGATTCCACCTCATCAGTTACCATTGCGACAATCTGTACTGACTCTTTTATTTTATTAGTATTTTTCCACTGACTCTATGCACACTTACAGAACTCTACACACTCACTCACTCACACATACACACTTAATTTGCTCACACATATAACTCACACACACATTTATACTGACTCTACACACACACATACTCAAATACAATCATCATATATGCTGCTGCTACTCTGTTTATCATATATCCTGATGCCTAGTCACCTTAACCACTTGACTTTAAAATAAATTCCTCAGCAATCTACGCACACTACCTCATAATGTCAAAGAGAAAAAAGTTTTTTAGAAAAACAGAAGTACCTTATAGTATTCAGATCCTTTGCTATGAGACTCAAAATTGAGCAGCCCAAAGAAATGCTTCAAAAGGTTCAAGTAACAGACACATCTCAACATCAACTGTTCAGAGGAGACTGTGTAATTTCAGGCCTTCATGGTCGAATTGCTGCAAAGAAACCACTACTCAAGGACACTAATAAGAAGAAGAGACTTGCTGGGGCCAAGAAACACGAGCAAAGGACATTAGACCGGTGGAAATCTGTCCTTTAGTCTGATGAGTCCAAATGTGATATTTTTGGTTCCAACCTCTGTGTCTTTGTGAGACGCAGAGTGGGTGAACGGATGATCTCCGCATGTGTGGTTCCCACCGGGAAGCATGGAGGAGGAGGTGTTATGGTGTGGGAGTACTTTGCTGGTGACACTGTCTGTGATGTATTTAGAATTCAAGAGTACACTTAACCAGCATGACTACCACAGTATTCTGCAGCGATACGCCATCCCTTCTGGTTTGCGCTTAGTGGGAATATCATTTGTATGAACCAACACATCTCCAGGCTGTGTAAGGGCTATTTGACCAAGAAGGAGAGTGATGGAGTACTGCCACAATCACCCAACCTTAACCCAATTGAGATGGTTTGGGATGAGAGTGAGGAAAAGCAGACAAATGCTCAGCATATGTGGGAAATCCTTGAAGACTGTTGGAAAAGCATTCCAGTTGAAGCTTGTTGAGAAAATGCCAAGAATGTACAAAGCTATCATTCAAGGCTAAGGGTGGCTATATGAAGAATCTCAAATATAAAATATATTTTGATTTGTTTAAGACTTTTTTTGTTACTACATCATTCCATATGTGTTTTTTCATAGTTTTGATGTCTTCACTATTATTCTACAATGTAGAAAATAGTAAACATAAATAAAGTGAGTAGCTGTGTCCAAACTTCTGACTGGTACTGTATGTAAATGTGATTTCAGTTTATTTTATATTTTTATCTGCAAAAATGTCTAACAACCTGTTTTTGCTTTGTCATTATGGGGTATTGTGTGTAGATTGATGAAAAAATCAATTTAATCAATTTTAGAATACGGCTGTAACCTTACAAAATGTGAAAAAAGTATAGTGGTCTGAATACTTTCCAAATGCACTGTACATATCTACCCTTACTACTCCAGTATACTTGAACATTCTAAATATGGTATTGGCACCGCTCTGGAACTGATCCTGTATAAAGCTTACTAGCTTTCTCATGTTCTTCTTAATGTCTATTTCTCATGTGTTGTTGTTCTACTTTCCTTTATTTATAGTAATATATATTGATATTGATGACTGCATTGTTGGGAAAAGAGCTCGCAAGAAAGGCATTTCACTGTACTTGTGCATGGGACAATACAACCTGAAACTTTGGGACTCATTAAAACACTGATGCGTGCTCTCGTCCCTTTCATGCAGAATGTATTGTAGGATAAGTGTGATTTATGGTTAATGAGGAAAGTGCAAACTATAGATATTCTCAATATGCTTTAAAAGTATAGGCTATTCCAACTTGCTGTTATATTTCTTGCTCTGAAGCCTACTCCACTTCTGAATGGATTCATATGATAGCCTTTTGGGAATGTTATTTGGAGAACACACGACGGCCTATGACATGTACTAATGTAGTTTGATGGGAATTGGGAAGACGACCCAGTGAGTAATAGATGCCCAAGAGTTTGTCACAATAACTGTTGAGTGAATTTCAGAATCAGCAGAGTTGAGTATCAGCTCATACTTTGTTACTGTAATCTTTCAAATCTGTCTCTATATCTCCTCACTGCAGGTTTTCACAGGTCTGTTTAGATGCATCTACTGGCACACAACAGTCAAAGTTCACGTCATTGATACAGTTACTGTACATTTCCTGGAGCTAATCACAACTGTAAATCACTGCAAATGCCACTTATTACAGAATACATTTTTTTGAAACTTTGCTTGGGAGGTGGAAGGAATGTTTTATTTCTCTCAATCAGGTCATCTTTGAAATTACACACATGGTTAATGTTGTTTGAGACATTTACATTTTTTCGAATTAGAAGACGCTGCAATGCATATACTATAATTAGCTTAAACACATAAGCATATGTAACATAGCCGTTCATTAAAATATACCTTAAGATTAACACAATATATCATATTGTCTGTGGTCTTTGAAAACCAAAGTGCTTTTCAATACCACAAAATCATGTGATAAATAATAACAATACCAATGGCCTTGCCTGTTAAGCAAGTGTTATGTTTTCATATGACCAGTAATTAAGTTATCAACAAGTATTGGGGAAATGTTCTTATTCAGCCCAAAAAATACATAATATTTAATTGCAAGGAAAAACTTTTCATCCCTTAGGCCATAGACAAGTGGACAAAGACATCGTGGGGCCAGAATAAAAACAATGTAATCAAAGAATCTCACATTATTGTACAATTTCAAATTAATTGGCAGGATGGCAGCCTCAATGAACGGGCACCACAGCTGGATCAGACACAGGAACAACTGGATAGCGTGGAGAATCACCGTTTTACGACATTTAGATAAAGATTTCTTATTTTCCGAAGCTTCTTTGGCCACTGCAAATATTCTAACATAGGTAAACACAATGGTGATGGACATGACCAGAAAGTACAACTGACCTATAACTGATCTAAGGTGTCTCTGCCACTTGTGTGCAATAAACATCTCTGCTGAACACAGCTTATACTGCGTGTAGAAGCCCAGAGGGACTGAGGCAAAGAAGATGGAGACAATTATGATGGGCTGTATGGCGCTGATGCTGTGGATGAGTAGGATGCAGTGAATGGCTCTGCGTACAGTGGAGAGCTCTCCATGGCGCAGGGGCATGCAGATGGCCACATATCGCTCCAGGCTCATGGCTGTCAGTGTCAGCGGCGTGACAAAGGTCAACTCACAAAGCAACACACAGAAAAAAACACACACAGCAGCTGGCATGGTGACACTAAAGTAAGTCAGGAGGAGCAAGTTATTAGTCATGATTAGGTACAGACAGTCAGCCAGCAGTGTGTGAGCAAAGAAAATATAACGTGTGTTTGAGAGAAAGGTGTCCTTTTTGAAGAAGGTGAAGATGAGCAGGCAGATGATGTAAATGAAGATTGCATTCATCACCTGGACTATTATGATCCTGTCATTAACTTGTTGCAGAGAGGAGCTGCTACCACCATCTGCAGCTGTTGTATTGTTGTCAGCCATAATCACACAATGAAATAACCAATAACAAGAAGTTATGTACATTAATTGCATTTCATAAACATGTCACAAAGGATGACATTTAAACATGAAATCATGTTAACTTTCGAGCAATAGATAACATATTTACATATATTTTAAAGCTTAGATGAAATTAAAAAAGCAGAAGCACATTTCCAATATAATGCTTTGTTTCTTCTTGGTTGTAGGATATAGATTTAAATATGGCAGGTTGCCTTAGAAAGGAATCATGCCATTGAAGCAGCACTGTACAAACAGGTATTCTCTCAGTCTCCTCTTGAATCCCCAGGCAAAGATCTACTGACAGAGTGCTCTGGATGAAGCCTTTATAGAACATTTGATTCCTCAAAGGAATGTTGTCATGAACCTTGAGATACACCTCATTCCTATATTTAGACCATATAATTACTGTAATGCACAGTAATCTCATAGGATTATAACATTTCAACATGTTTTCAGGATATATGCCTATGTGTGGCATTCATGAGGAGTAACACACAGATAACAGTAAACATGTTTCATCAAATGTAGTGATATTTCTGACTGAGATGTGTAAATAGGCCTACATGTGAGTGTTAGCAGTGTTTGTTGTGTAGCAGTACAAGTGGCAGCATCATATTACCCAGCCTACCACTGCTGGCTTGCTTCTGAAGCTAAGCAGGGTTGGTCCTGGTCAGTCACTGGATGGGACCCCAGATGCTGCTGGAAGTGGTGTTGGAGGGCCAGTAGGAGACACTCTTTCCTCTAGTCTAAAAAATATCCCAATTCCCCAGGGCATTGATTGGGGACACTGCTCTGTGTAGGGTGCTGTCTTTCAGATGGGACGTTAAACGGGTGTCCTGACTCTCTGAGGTCATTAAAGATACCATGACACTTATTGTAAGAGTAGGGCTGTTAACCCTGGTGTCCTGGCTTAATTCCCAATCTGGTCACCTAATAATCCCCCTCCTCTCCTCTGTAATTATTCCCCAGGTCATTTGCTGTAAATGAGAATGTGTTCTCAGTCAATTTACCTGGTAAAATAATGGATACATTTTTTTTAAAGTGCAGTTGTACTGTAGATACTATTGATGTGTGAGTTGACTCATAACCTGCAGTCATATTTGTGGGTTTAGGGTCATGAAATATTGTGTGGATGAAGGGCAAGTGGGAGGCTGGCTGGTTGAATAAAGTGAAAACAATGCATTAAAAATCCATAAATGTATATTTCTTCTGCAATTCATTACTATAGGCTACATTGAGGATTTTCTTTCATTATTGTAATCTTTTTTTATTTTTTATTTTACCTTTATTTAACCAGGTAGGCAAGTTGAGAACAAGTTCTCATTTACAATTGCGAACTGGCCAAGATAAAGCAAAGCAGTTCGACAGATACAACAACACAGTTACACATGGAGTAAAACAAACATACAGTCAATAATACAGTATAAACAAGTCTATATACAATGTGAGCAAATGAGGTGAGAAGGGAGGTAAAGGCAAAAAAGGCCATGGTGGCAAAGTAAATATAATATAGCAAGTAAAACACTGGAATGGTAGTTTTGCAATGGAAGAATGTGCAAAGTAGAAATAAAAATAATGGGGTGAAAGAAGCAAAATAAATAAAATACAGTTGGGAAAGAGGTAGTTGTTTGGGCTAAATTATAGGTGGGCTATGTACAGTTGCAGTAATCTGTGAGCTGCTCGGACAGTTGGTGCTTAAAGCTAGTGAGGGAGATAAGTGAGGCAGTGATCGCTGAGATCTTGGTTGAAGACAGCAGAGGTGTATTTAGAGGGGAAGTTGGTTAGGATGATATCTATGAGGGTGCCCGTGTTTAAGGCTTTGGGGAGGTACTTGGTAGGTTCATTGATAATTTGTGTGAGATTGAGGGCATCAAGTTTAGATTGTAGGATGGCTGGGGTGTTAAGCATGTTCCAATTTAGGTCGCCTAGCAGCACGAGCTCTGAAGATAGATGGGGGGCAATCAGTTCACATATGGTGTCCAGAGCACAACTGGGGGCAGAGGGTGGTCTATAGCAGGCGGCAACGGTGAGAGACTTGTTTTTAGAGAGGTGGATTTTTAAAAGTAGAAGTTCAAATTATTTGGGTACAGACCTGGATAGTAGGACAAAACTCTGCTGGCTATCTTTGCAGTAGATTGCAACACCGCCCCCTTTGGCAGTTCTATCTTGTCTGAAAATGTTGTAGTTTGGAATTAAAATTTCTGAATTTTTGGTGGTCTTCCTAAGCCAGGATTCAAACACAGCTAGAACATCCGGGTTGGCAGAGTGTGCTAAAGCAGTGAATAGAACAAACTTAGGGAGGAGGCTTCTAATGTTAACATGCATGAAACCAAGGCTATTACGGTTACAGAAGTTGTCAAAAGATAGCACCTGGGGAATAGGAGTGGAGCTAGGCACTGCAGGGCCTGGATTCACCTCTACATCACCAGAGGAACATAGGAGGAGTAGAATAAGGGTGCGGCTAAAAGCAATAAGAATTGGTCGTCTAGAACGTCTGGAACAGAGAGTAAAAGGAGGTTTCTGGGGGCGATAAAATAGCATCAAGGTATAATGTACAGACAAAGGTATGGTAGGATGTGAATACAGTGGAGGTAAACCTAGGTATTGAGTGATGAAGAGAGAGATATTGTCTCTAGAAGCATCATTGAAACCAGGAGATGTCATTGCATGTGTGGGTGGTGGAAATAATAGGTTGGATAAGGTTTAGTGATAATAATTGATGTTTGCTCCGGAATCGACGAAAGCCGATAGTCACACGGATAGCAGCTAGCTAGCTGTGAGATCCGGGTATGAATGTCCAGAGAGCAGTTGAAATCCAGGGACATGGAGAGAAAAATTGGTCCGGTATGTTCCGTTTCGAGCCGCGCTGCGCCGTACAAAACTGGCCATAGATTTTCGAGCTAAAGGATAGCTGATGACCACAAACCGTGGTTAGCTGAATACTAACGATATGCCAGTAAAGAAGCTAACTAGCTTCTGAACTAGCTTCTGATTAGCTTCTGGATTAGCTTCTGGGCTAGCTTCTGGCTAGCTCCTGGCTAGCTTCTGGCTAGTTTCTGGCTAGCTAATCTGGTGTTAGTGTGTAGCCTAAGCCTAAACTTTAGGCTATAACTGTAGGTAGGCTATGCTTGCCAAATACATGCCAATTGTTAAATGCTTTTGGGAACTTGGACAGAAAAGGTTCATGTCGATCCACTGAGGCAAAAACGACAATGTCATAGTTTAATTCAATAAGAGAAAAGCTGCGAAATGGAGGGTTGAAAATAAATAGCAGGGAGGGCCAGAACAGTAGCCTAATGTTTGGGAAATATTTGGTGAAAGGCTCAAATTTGTATGTTGTGTTTCTGCTGTAGTCTTGTATTCCTTTGCTCAACTATAATATATTGTGACAATGAACATTATACTGGTTTTCAAAAGCCAGAGATAATGGTTAAACATATAGGCTGGAATACTATAAGGAGAGTCATCTTGTTTGTGTTTGAGATATTTTCTAATTTGCTAAATTAAATTGAAATGCCCGTTTGGTCTTATTCTGGTAATAATTTCTCAATAGTTTGATCTACACACATAAATGATGTGACTACACTCAACAATAATACGAAGAAACTGTATTATGAATAAATAATGATGGAAAACATTTTGTGCTTTAAAGGTAATTATGGGAAGAAAGACAAACTCAACTCCATCTTTCATCAAATCAGATGTCTTATTCATCACAAAACCATTTGATGTTGCCAATTATTTTAATGATTTCTTCATTGACAAAGTTGGCAAACTTAGGCAGGAAATGCCATCAACGAACAGTGAGCCATCATATTCCTATCTGTCATATCTATTTATTTATTTATTTTTACCCCATTTTTCTCCAATTTAGTGATATCCAATTGCGATCCAATTACGATCTTGTCTCATCGTTGCAACTCCCCAACAGGCTCGGGAGAGGAGAAGGTCGAGTCGTGGGTTCTCCGAAACATGACCCACCAAACCACGCTTCTTTTTCATGAACCTCCACCACCCCCTTCATCAAAGGACAAATATCTTAGTTTCTTTACAGCTTTTTTACTACATATAAATACATTTTAAATATGAGTTTTTCATAATAATCTACGGGAGAACCATTTTGGGTTTAAGAATAATTTATGTATGAGTGAAGCTTTTAGGGAGCGGTTTAAAGCTTTAATGTTGAATAATTTAGGCCCCTCATATTCATTATATAAATAGGCATGTTTAATTTTGTCTGGTTTAGCATTCCAAATCAAATGAATTTTTTTTTTCTCATATGATTTAAAAAACAGGTAAATCTGGAGTAGAGAGTGCCTACTGTAAGTAAACTGTGATAAGACCAAAGACTTTCCATAAATAGACAAGTATTTACCTCTCCATGTTTGCAGAATCTTATCTATTTTTGCTAACTTTCTATTGAAATGAATTGTGGTAAGTTCATTTATATTTTTTGAGATGTGAATACCAAGTACATCTACTTAACCATCCACCCATTTTAATAGTAAACTACAAGGTAGTGTCAACACTTGTAACGATCCAATGCGTAATATGGTTCACTTGTCATAATTAGGTTTTAATCCAGAGAGGCAAGGAGGAATGGGACAAAAATTTCAGTCTCTAGATGTGCAAAACTGATAGAGACATACCCCAAGCGACTTACAGCTGTAATCGCAGCAAAAGGTGGCGCTACAAAGTATTAACTTAAGGGGGCTGAATAATTTTGCACGCCCAATTTTTCAGTTTTTGATTTGTTAAAAAAGTTTGAAATATCCAATAAATGTCGTTCCACTTCATGATTGTGTCCCATTTGTTGTTGACTCTTCACAAAAAAATACAGTTTTATATCTTTATGTTTGAAGCCTGAAATGTGGCAAAAGTTCGCAAAGTTCAAGGGGGCCGAATACTTTCGCAAGGCACTGTAGGTTGGCACTACTAAACTAAAGTACAGGGCTATCGCACACAGGGCTATCGCAGCCAACCCAGAGGCTACAGCTGAGGACACGAACAAGTACAAAAAGTCCTTCTATGACCTCCACAGAGCCATCAAACAAGCAAAAGGGAAATATAGGAACAGGGTGGAATCCGATTACACAGGCTCCGCCGCCCGTCACATGTGGCAGGGGCTACAGTCCATTACGGATAACAAAGGAAAACCCAGATCTGTCCAAAGATGCCTGTCTACCAGACAAACTCAATGCATTTTACACACACCTTGACAGAATATCACGAGGCCGCCTATCGACCCAGAGGACTGGGTGATCTAGTACTCCGAGGCTGACTTGAGTAAAAATGTAATCAGGTCAACACTTGCAAGGCCGTAGGGTCGGACGGGATTCCAGGCCACATTCTTAGAGCATGCGCAGAACAGCTGGCAGGCATGTTCATGGTCACTTTCAACCTCTCCTTGTCCCAGTCTGTAATCCCCATGTCTCAAGCTGACCACCATCATTCCTGTTCCCAAAACTCTAAGGCTACCTTCCACAATGTCTACTGCCCTGTAGCACTCACATCTGTAATCATAAAGTGCTTTGAAAGGCTGGTTATGGCACACATAAACTCCATCATCCCAGACACCCTAGACAAGGAATGGTCATCTCCAGTCCTCGGGGGCCTGATTGGTGTCACACTTTTGCTCCAGCTGATACATCTTGACTCCAATAATAAACTAATCATGATCTTCAGTTTAGAATGCAACTAATTTAATCAGCTGTGTTTGATAAGGATGTTGAAAAAGTGTGACACCACTCTGGCCCCCGAGTACTGGAGTTGCCCATTCCTGGTCTAGACCCACTCCAATTTGCACACCACCCAACAGATTCATAGACAGCACAATCTAAATTACACTCTACACTGACCTCATCCACCTAGATAAGAGGAGTACCTATTTAAGAATAACGTTCATTGACTACAGCTCAGCGTTCAACACCATATAGTTTATTCAGCACAAGTGACAAATAAACTTTGATTTGATTTGGACTACAGGAAACGGGCGAGCATACCCCCATCTAAATCGATGGGCTGTAGTGGAGCTGGTCAAGAGATTCAAGTTCCTCTGTGTCCAAATCACTAAGGACTTACAATGGTCCACACACACACAGTCGTGAAGAAGGGGAAAAAGAGCCTATTCCCCCTCAGGAGGTTGAAAATATTTGGCATGGGCCCTCAAATCCTCAAAAAGGTCTACAGCTCCACAATTGAGATCATCTTTACTGGCTGCATCACTGCTTGGAATGGCTTGTTATGGTAACTGCACCACCCTCGATCACATGGCGCCATATAGGGTGGTGCGAACAGCACAGTACATAACTTTGGCCGAGCTCCCTGCCATCCAGGACCCCTATATCAGGCGGTGTGAAAGGTAGGCCTGGAAAATTGTAGCTAAAATTGTATCTGACAAATAGCTAACAAAATGGCTACACGGACTATCTGTACTGACTCTTTTATTTTATTAGTATTTTTGCACTGCCTCTATGCACAGTTACAGAACTCTACACACTCACTCACTCACTCACTCACTCACACATACACACTTAATTTGCTCACACATATATAACCCGCACACACATTTATACTGACTCTACACACACACATACTCAAATACAATCATCATATATGCTGCTGCTACTCTGTTTATCATATATCCTGATGCCTAGTCACCTTAACCACTTGACTTTAAAATAAATTCCTCAGCAATCTACGCACACTACCCCATAATGTCAAAGAGAAAAAAGTTTTTTAGAAAAACAGAAGTACTTTATTTACATAAGTATTCAGATCCTTTGCTATGAGACTCAAAATTAAGCAGGTTGCAGCCAAAAGAAGCTTCACAGAGTTCAAGTAACAGACACATCTCAACATCAACTGTTCAGAGGAGACTGTGTAATTTCAGGCCTTCATGGTCGAATTGCTGCAAAGAAACCACTACTCAAGGACACCAATAAGAAGAAGAGACTTGCTGGGGCCAAGAAACACGAGCAAAGGACATTAGACCGGTGGAAATCTGTCCTTTAGTCTGATGAGTCCAAATGTGATATTTTTGGTTCCAACCTCTGTGTCTTTGTGAGACGCAGAGTGGGTGAACGGATGATCTCTGCATGTGTGGTTCCCACCGGGAAGCATGGAGGAGGAGGTGTTATGGTGTGGGAGTACTTTGCTGGTGCCACTGTCTGTGATGTATTTAGAATTCAAGAGTACACTTAACCAGCATGACTACCACAGTATTCTGCAGCGATACGCCATCCCCTCTGGTTTGCGCTTAGTGGGAATATCATTTGTATGAACTAACACATCTCCAGGCTGTGTAAGGGCTATTTGACCAAGAAGGAGAGTGATGGAATGCTGCCACAATCACCCAACCTATTGTGTGTAGATTGATGAAAAATTATATTTAGAATACGGCTGTAACCTTACAAAATGTGAAAAAAGTCTAGGGGTCTGAATACTTTCCAAATGCACTGTACATATCTACCCTTACTACTCCAGTATACTTGAACATTCTAAATATGGTATTGGCACCGCTCTGGAACTGATCCTGTATAAAGCTTACTAGCTTTCTCATGTTCTTCTTAATGTCTATTTCTCATGTGTTGTTGTTCTACTTTCCTTTATTTATAGTAATATATATTGATATTGATGACTGCATTGTTGGGAAAAGAGCTCGCAAGAAAGGCATTTCACTGTACTTGTGCATGGGACAATACAACCTGAAACTTTGGGACTCATTAAAACACTGATGCGTGCTCTCGTCCCTTTCATGCAGAATGTATTGTAGGATAAGTGTGATTTATGGTTAATGAGGAAAGTGCAAACTATAGATATTCTCAATAGGCTTTAAAAGTATAGGCTATTCCAACTTGCTGTTATATTTCTTGCTCTGAAGCCTACTCCACTTCTGAATGGATTCATATGATAGCCTTTTGGGAATGTTATTTGGAGAACACACGTCGGCCTATGACATAATTCTCAGGAACTAATGTTGTTTGATGGGAATTGGGAAGACAACCCAGTGAGTAATAGATGCCCAAGAGTTTGTCACAATAACTGTTGAGTGAATTTCAGAATCAGCAGAGTTGAGTATCAGCTCATACTTTGTTACTGTAATCTTTCAAATCTGTCTCTATATCTCCTCACTGCAGGTTTTCACAGGTCTGTTTAGATGCATCTACTGGCACACAACAGTCAAAGTTCACGTCATTGATACAGTTACTGTACATTTCCTGGAGCTAATCACAACTGTAAATCACTGGAAATGCCACTTATTACAGAATACATTTTTTTGAAACTTTGCTTGGGAGGTGGAAGGAATGTTTTATTTCTCTCAATCAGGTCATCTTTGAAATTACACACATGGTTAATGTTGTTTGAGACATTTACATTTTTTCGAATTAGAAGACGCTGCAATGCATATACTATAATTAGCTTAAACACATAAGCATATGTAACATAGCCGTTCATTAAAATATACCTTTAGATTAACACAATATATCCTATTGTCTGTGGTCTTTGAAAACCAAAGTGCTTTTCAATACCACAAAATCATGTGATAAATAATAACAATACCAATGGCCTTGCCTGTTAAGCAAGTGTTATGTTTTCATATGACCAGTAATTAAGTTATCAACAAGTATTGGGGATATGTTCTTATTCAGCCCAAAAAACACATAACATTTAATTGCAAGGAAAAACTTTTCATCCCTTAGGCCATAGACAAGTGGACAAAGACATCGCGGGGCCAGAATAAAGACAATGTAATCAAAGAATCTCACATTGTACAATTTCAAATGAATTGGCAGGATGGCAGCCTCAATGAACGGGCACCACAGCTGGATCAGACACAGGAACAACTGGATAGCGTGGAGAATCACCGTTTTACGACATTTAGATAAAGATTTCTTATTGTCCGAAGATTCTTTGGCCACTGCAATTATTCTAACATAGGTAAACACAATGGTGATGGACATGACCAGAAAGTAGAACTGACCTATAACTGATCTAAGGTGTCTCTGCCACTTGTGTGCAATAAACATATCTGCTGAACACAGTTTATACTGCGTGTAGAAGCCCAGAGGGACTGAGGCAAAGAAGATGGAGACAATTATTATGGGCTGTATGGCGCTGATGCTGTGGATGAGTAGGATGCAGTGAATGGCACTGCGTACAGTGGAGAGCTCTCCATGGCGCAGGGGCATGCAGATGGCCACATATCGCTCCAGGCTCATGGCTGTCAGTGTCAGCGGCGTGACAAAGGTCAACTCACAAAGCAACACACAGAAAAAAACACACACAGCAGCTGGCATGGTGACACTAAAGTAAGTCAGGAGGAGCAAGTTATTAGTCATGATTAGGTACAGACAGTCAGCCAGCAGTGTGTGAGCAAAGAAAATATAACGTGTGTTTGAGAGAAAGGTGTCCTTTTTGAAGAAGGTGAAGATGAGCAGGCAGATGATGTAAATGAAGATTGCATTCATCACCTGGACTATTATGATCATGTCATTAACTTGTTGCAGAGAGGAGCTGCTACCACCATCTGCAGCTGTTGTATTGTTGTCAGCCATAATCACACAATGAAATAGCCAATAACAAGAAGTTATGTACATTAATTGCATTTCACAAACATGTCACAAAGGATGACATTTAAACATGAAATCATGTTAACTTTCGAGCAATAGATAACATATTTAAATATAATTAAAAGCTTAGATGAAATTAAAAAAGCAGAAGCACATTTCCAATATAATGCTTTGTTTCTTCTTGGTTGTAGGATATAGATTTAAATATGGCACGTTGCCTTAGAAAGGAATCATGCCATTGAAGCAGCACAGTACAAACAGGTATTCTCTCAGTCTCCTCTTGAATCCCCAGGCAAAGATCTACTGACAGAGTGCTCTGGATGAAGCCTTTATAGAACATTTGATTCCTCAAAGGAATGTTGTCATGAACCTTGAGATACACCTCATTCCTATATTTAGACCAACCATATAATTACTGTAATGCACAGTAATCTCATAGGATTATAACATTTCAACATGTTTTCAGGATATATGCATATGTGTGGCATTCACGAGGAGTAACACACAGATTACAGTAAACATTTTTCATCAAATGTAGTGATATTTCTGACTGAGATGTGTAAATAGGCCTACATGTGAGTGTTAGCAGTGTTTGTTGTGTAGCAGTACAAGTGGCAGCATCATATCACCCAGCCTACCACTGCTGGCTTGCTTCTGAAGCTAAGCAGGGTTGGTCCTGGTCAGTCACTGGATGGGACCCCAGATGCTGCTGGAAGTGGTGTTGGAGGGCCAGTAGGAGGCACTCTTTACTCTAGTCTAAAAAAATATCCCAATTCCCCAGGGCAGTGATTGGGGACACTGCTCTGTGTAGGGTGCTGTCTTTCAGATGGGATGTTAAACGGGTGTCCTGACTCTCTGAGGTCATTAAAGATACCATGACACTTATTGTAAGAGTAGGGCTGTTAACCCTGGTGTCCTGGCTAAATTCCCAATCTGGTCACCTAATAATCCCCCTCCTCTCCTCTGTAACTATTCCCCAGGTCATTTGCTGTAAATGAGAATGTGTTCTCAGTCAACTTACCTGGTAAAATAATGGATACATTTTTTTTAAAGTGCAGTTGTACTGTAGATACTATTCATGTGTGAGTTGACTCATAACCTGCAGTCATATTCGTGGGTTTAGGGTCATGAAATATTGTGTGGATGAAGGGCAGGTGGGAGGCTGGCTGGTTGAATAAAGTGAAAACAATGCATTAAAAATCCATAAATGTATATGTCTTCTGCAATTCATTACTATAGGCTACATTGAGGATTTTCTTTCATTATTTTAATCTGGTGTTAGTGCGTAGCCAAAGCCTAAACTTTAGGCCATAACTGTAGGTAGGCTATGCTTGCCAAATACATGCCAATTGTTAAATGCTTTTGGGAACTGGGGCAGAAAAAGTTAATGTCGATCCACTGAGGCAAAAAGGACGATGTCATAGTTTAATTCAATAAGAGAAAAGCTGCGAAATGGAGGGTTGAAAATAAATAGCAGGGAGGGCCAGAACAGTAGCCTAATGTTTGTGAAATATTTGGTGAAATGGTAAAAGAGCATGATAGCAGTGCTGTGTCTATGTTATGTGTACATTTGGAGAAATATATATATATTTTTCAGCATCTTGAAAGTGCACAGTTAGCGACGTCTGTAAAGGTGCTCTCCCTATTAGCATCATAAAATCACTTAAAATATGCATCCAAGCCATACTGAAATCTTATCAGAAACATGTTGGGTCATTTTAACAGGTTTCAATTTTCTTAAATCCGGTCAAGCTGATGTCATTTGAAATGATTTAATTTTCCCCTTCGCCCCTAGATGTCTTCGGTGCATGAGAGAAGCAGAGATGAAAGAGAACTTTGCCGACGTCAACTAGATTAAAGCAATAATTCTAGTTTATTCTAGTTCTAGTTTATTTAATATTTTAGGGCAACAAGTAATGACAGAAGAGAAGCTGCATTTGTCTAATTATATAGAGAGAGGAAGAGGCAAAGCGAGAGATCTTACTCCGCCCAAAATCTGTCAAAGAAAAGAATACGTTCACAAAATGACAAATTGTTGTATGTTGTATGACAGTGTCGAAATTAGGCGTGAAAACCCCAGCAGCGTTGCAGTTCTTGACACAAACCAGTGCGCCTGGCATCTACAGTTGAAGTCGGAAGTTTACATACAATTAGGTTGGAGTCATTAAAACTCATTTTTCAACCACTCCACAAATTTCTTGTTAACATACTATAGTTTTGGCAAGTCGGTTAGGACATCTACTTTGTGCATGACACAAGTAATTTTTCCAAAAATTGTTTACAGACAGATCATTTCACTTATAATTCACTCTATCACAATTCCAATGAGTCAGAAGTTTACATACACTAAGGTGACTGTGCCTTTAAACAGCTTGATGATGTCATGGCTTTAGAAGCTTCTGATATGCTAATTGACATCATTTGAGTCAATTGGAGGTGTACCTGTGGATGTATTTCAAGGCCTACCTTCAAACCCAGTGCCTCTTTCCTTGGCATCATGGGAAAATCAAAAGAAATCAGCCAAAACCTCTGAAAAAAATTGTGGATCTCCACAAGTCTGGTTCATCCTTGAGAGCAATTTCCAAATGCCTGAATGTACCACATTAATCTGTACAAACAATAGTACGCAAGTATAAACACCATGGGACCAAGCAGCCATCATACCGCTCAGGAAGGAGACGTGTTCTGTCTCCTAGAGATGAACGTACTTTGGTGCGAAAAGTGGAAATCAATCCCAGAACAACAGCAAAGGACCTTGTGAAGATGCTGGAGGAAACAGGTACAAAAGTATCTATATCCACAGTAAAACAAGTCCTATATCGACATAACCTGAAAGGCCGCTCAGCAAGGCAGAACCCACCGCTCCAAAACCGACATAAAAAAGATAGACTACGTTTTGCAGGAAAAATGTTTGGGTCATTTGGCAAAGGTGTATGTAAACTTCCGACCTCCACTGTAGATGGGTCCGACCACCATTAATCAAATAAGATCTGTCTTGTAAATTAGGGTTATTTTAGATGGGTCATTGTTCTGTTGAAAAACCAATGATAGTCCCATTAAGCCCAAACCAGATGGGATGACGTGTCGCTGCAGAATGCGGTGGTAGCCCTGCTGGTTAAGTGTACCTTGAATTCTGAATAAATCACAGACAGTGTCACCAGCAAAACACCCCCACACCATAACACCTCCTCCCCCTTGCTTTATGGTGGGAAAAACACATGCTGAGATCATCTGTTCACCTACTGTGCATCTCACAAAGACACAGCACAGCGGTTGGAACCAAAAATCTCCAATTTGGACTAAAGACAAAAGGACAAATCTCCACTGGTCTAGTGTCCATTGACCGATTGGCTCAAACGCATTAAGGAAAGAAATTCCACAAATTAACTTTTAACAAGGCACACCTGTTAATTGAAATGCATTCCAGGTGACTACCTCATGAACCTGGTTGAGAGAATACCAAGAGTGTGCAAAGCTGTCATCATGGCAAAGGGTGGCCATTTGATGAATCTCAAATATAAAATATATTTTCATTTGTTTAAGACTTTTTTGGTTACTACATGATTCCATATGTGTTATTTCATAGTTTTGATGTCTTCACTATTATTCTACAATGTAGGATGTAAAGAAAAACCCTTGAATGAGTAGGTGTTCTAAAACGTTTGACCAGATGTGTAGCTTTGACCATGGGTTGATTAGTTGTTTTGGTCTTTGACTGCTTTAACATAATGTTTGTACCATGCTGCTCTGGGACCAGGTTTGGTGACAACTACTATGCACATGTTGTTGATTATCATTTCTAATACACAGCTAGATGGCTTCCCATCCATCTTCCCATCAGCCAGCAGGGAAGACTACCGCCAAAACAACGTCTGACCAAAACATAGTCTGCTGTACCTGACTGTTAGTAGCCAAAAGGCAGACAACATACTGTGACTGACCAAAACATAGCCAAAACATATCCTTTCTGGGCCTGCCTTTTGTTATCTTCACTGTTGATATGTTTTTCTCCATGCTGGTCCCTCATAATGAGAATGGTGATGAAATACTTGCTAGAACTCCTTTGTGGCTAATTAGCTTTTTTTGAAAGTCATTAAAAATTTACATGAATTATTCATCATTCTGCAGTGCCTTATGATCATTGTTTGTTTTGAAAAGCAACAACAATCCATTTCTGTACAGGGAGAGCCGGGGCTCAGTATTTACTCTCTAATATCAGGTTTAATTAGGCGAAAGTTAGAGAGAGATCTGAGTTGTCCTAATGAGCCCCTCAGCCCCCAACCAGCTGGTGGTGATGATGCTCAATGGCCACACGTCTGATGCTCCTTCTCAGACAATACGTCTCAATGATATACTGTATATGTCTATAAAAAAAATGTATCAACAACTACTAGGCCACTGCTGTACGTCCCATAATATGACCTCATACCATAGAGGTCAAGTTGCATTGCTCTTTTATGTACCGCCCATGTATGGTAACCAAAATTACATTGAAAAAACATCTTCTCCAGATGAAGTTAGGTTCATTTTAGGTTCTGAATTAAAAGGTGAAAAGATCTCTTTTCCGAACGTTTAAAATAGGTATTTTTGGACATTGAAAATACATATTTTCCAGATGTTTCAAATAAATAGTTTCCGAACGTTGAAATTAGGTTAATGTTCAGTTCTGAATGAAAGTTGAAAATACGTATTTTCCCAACGTTGAAAATGCATATTCTCCAGACATTGAAATCCGGCTCATTTTCAGGTCCTAGTGAAAGTTGAAAAGACGTCATTTACAGACATTGAAAATACAAAATGTTTTGGTCATGTAATGCGTCTGTGTGTAGCTGGTGAGATGAGTCAGGCGCAGGACAGCAGATATGAGTAATGAAAGCAATTTTACTCAATAATATAACAATACACGTCGTAATAAATACAAGGCCACAAATACAGACCGCAATACAATAAACAATTACTCAAACTAAACAAACATGGGGGAACAGAGGGTTAAATAATGAACAAGTAATTGGGGAATTGAAACCAGATGTGTGAGACAACACAAATGGAAAATGAAAAGTGGATCGGTGATGGCTAGAAGTCGTGACAGTACCCACCCCCCTTGAAGCACGGCTCCAGTAGCGGGCCGACACCGACCGTGGGGACGACCCCGAGGCGCAGGGCGATCCGGATGGAGACAGTGGAACTCCCGCAGCAACGAAGGGTCCAAGACGTCCTCCACCGGCACCCAGAATGTCTCCTCCGGACCGTACCACTCCCACTCCACGAGGTACTGAAGACCCCTCGCTCGGCGCTTTGAGTCCAGGATGGCTCAAACAGCATACGCCGGGGCCCCCTCGGTGTCCAGAGGGGGCGGAGGAACCTCCCGTACCTCAGTCTCCTGGAGTGGACCAGCCACCACCGGCCTGAAGAGAGACACATGGAACGAGGGATTAATATGGTAATCTGGGGGAAGCTGTAACCTGTAGCATACCTCGTTCAGTCTCCTCAGAACTTTGAATGGCCCCACAAACCGCGGACCTAGCTTTTGGCAGGGCAGGCGGAGACAGGTTTCGGGTCGAGAGCCACACCTGGTCCCCGGTGTTCACTGCGGTGGCGGTCGGCGCTCGCCTTCTGCCGCCTACGGGCCGTTGCAGGTGCACATGGACGGCGTCCCAGGTCTCCTCCAAGCGCTTAAGCCATTCATCCACCGCAGGAGCTTCGATCTGGCTCTGATGCCAAGGTGCCAGAACCGGCTGATACCCCAGTACGCACTGGAAGGGAGAGAGGTTAGTGGTGGAGTGAGTTTTGGGCCATCTCTGCCCAGGGGATGAACGCCGCCCACTCCCCCGGCTGGTCCTGGCAATATGACCGCAGAAACCTACCCACATCCTGGTTTACTCTCTCCACCCGCCCGTTACTCTCGGGATGAAAACCTGAGGTGAGGCTGACCGAGACCCCCAGACGCTCCATGAACGCTCTCCAGACCCTGGATGTGAACTGGGGACCCCGATCAGAGACTATGTCCTCAGGCACCCCGAAGTGCCGGAAGACGTGAGTGAACAGGGCCTCCGCAGCCTGTAGGGCCATAGGGAGACCGGGCAAAGGGAGAAGACGGCAGGACTTAGAAAACTGATTCACAACGGCCAGGATCGTGGTGTTGCCCTGTGAGGGAGGAAGATCCCTCAGGAAGTCCACCGACAGGTGAGACCACGGCCGTTGTGGAATGGGTAGGGGTTGTAACTTCCCTCTAGGCAGGTGCCTGGGAGCCTTGCACTGGGCACACACCAAACAGGAGGAAACATAAACCCTCACGTCCTTGGCCAAGGTGGACCACCAGTACTTCCCACTAAGGCAACGCACCGTCCGACCGATGCCAGGGTGACCAGAGGAGGGTGACGTGTGGACCCAATAGATCAAACGGTCGCGGACAGCAGACGGAACGTACAGGCGCCCAGCTGGACACTGGGGGGGAGTGGGCTCTGTACGTAATGCCCGCTTGATGTCCGCGTCCAGCTCCCACACCACCGGTGCCACCAGGCAAGAGGCCAGAAGTATGGGAGTGGGATCCATGGACTGCTCCTCTGTGTCATACATCCAGGACAGTGCGTCTGCCTTAGCGTTCTGGGAACCTGGTCTGTAGGACTGAGTGAAAACAAAACGGGTAAAGAACATGGCTCACCTTGCCTGGCGAGGGTCTCCAGACCCTGGAGACCCTTCACTATTATTCTACAATGTAGAAAATAGTCAAAATAAAGAAAAACCCTGGAATGAGTAGGTGTCCAAACTTTTGACTGGTACTGTATGCCTATGATTGGTTCCAATTTGGTCCGATCCGAAACAAATAGGACGTTGAAATCAAGGCCGGTCTGGGCCGCAACAAAAAAAGGTTTCCCAAAAGATGTCTCCGTCGGTACGTGCTTAGTGGGGGGTTTATTTTTATTTTATTTCATTAGGATCCCCATTAGCCGATGGCGACAGCTAGTCTTACTGGGTTGCAACACATAACAAAAAATACATTGCAGATCAAATACTTTACAATTTACACTACCGTTCAAAAGTTTGGAGTCACTTAGAAATGTCCTTTGTCTTTTAAAGAAAACCTTTTTTTTGTCCATTAAAATAGCATAAAATTGATCAGAAATAGAGTGTAGACATTGCTAATGTTTTAAATTACTGTTGTAGCTGGAAACAGCTGGTTTTTAAAGGAATATCTACATAGGCACATTATCAGCAACCATCACTCCCGTGGTCCAATGACACGTTGTGTTAGCTAATCCAAGTTTATAATTTTAAAAGTCTAATTGATCATTAGAAAACCCTTTTGCAATTATGTTAGCACAGCTGGAAACTGTAGTGCTGATTAAAGAAGCAATAAAGCTGGCCTTCTTAAGACTAGTTGAGTATCTGGAGCATCAACATTTGTGGGGTCGATTACAGGCTCAAAATGTCCAGAAACAAAGAACTTTCTCCTCAAACTCGTCAGTCTATTCTTGTTCTGAGAAATGAAGGCTATTCCATGTGAGAAATTGCCAAGAAACTGAAGATATCTTACAACGCTGTGTACTACTCCCTTCACAGAACAGTGCAAACTGGCCCTAACCAGAGTAGAAATAGGAGTGGGAGGCCCCGGTGCACAACTGAGTAAGAGGACAAGTACAAAACACCCGTCTCAACGTCAACAGTGAAGAGGCGACTCCGGGATGCTGACCTTCTAGGCAGAGTTGCAAAGAAAAAGCCGTATCTCAGACTGGCCAATAAAAATAAAAGATTAAGATGGGCAAAAGAACACAGACACTGGACAGAGGAACTCTCCCTAGAAGGCCAGCATTCCGGAGTCGCCTCTTCACTGTTGACGTTGTGACTTGTGTTTTGCGGGTACCACCTCTCTTTCAAAAACATTTCAGCACAAACATTTCAAAATAAATCTAAAAACATAATTCCACTTTGACATTATGAGGTATTGTCTGCAGGTCAGTGACACACAATCTCAATTGAATGAATTTAAAATTCAGACTGTAACACAACCAAATGTGAAAAAAATAAAGGGGTGTGAATACTTTCTGAATCCACAATATGGTAGAGGCTGAAAAGCCATCAACACATCATAAGTCATTTGTGTCAGTGTTGACATGTTGAGTGCCCTTGTCTATAAGCATGCTGAAATTCTGTTGTTAATGTGTTAACAGAGAAATAGCATTGTATTTGGTCAAACACCATTTTTTCCAACAGTTTGCTAAGACCTGGCAGCAAGCTGATAGGTCTGCTTTACCATTCTTGGGTAGCGGAATGATTTTGGCTTCCCTCCAGGCCTGAGGGCAGATCACTTTCTCTAGGCTCAAATGAAAGATATGACAGGGGCCTCCCAAATGGCACAGCCGTCTAAGGCACTGCATCCCAGTGCTTGAGGTTCCCAGGTTCAATCCCAGGCTGTGTTGTGACTGCGAGTCCCATAGGGAGGCTCGTCCGGGTTAGGGGACGGTTTGGCCAGCGGGGCTTTACTTGGCTCATAGCACTCTAACGGCACCTTACGGCGAGTGGGGTGCCTGCAGGCTGACCTCGGTTGCAGGCTGACCCACACATTGGTGCAGTTGGCTTCCGGGTTAAGAGGTCAGGTGTTAAGAAGTGCGGTTTGGGTTTCGTGATCAGGTGGCAGCGTGGTAGGCACAGCTTGTCCCATGAATGAATCACACAAATGGAGGATTACCTGATAACTACTAAAAACAAACATTCTGGATAATATAGAGAATCTGGAACTATATATTGATCAGCATTTTGATATGCTCGAAAAAGAAACAAGAGAATACCTTTCCTCGAGTTCTGGAGCGAAACAGGAGGGAAGCCTCCGTCTAAGATATCAAATTTAACATTGTAGGGGGACGTTTTTATAACTTTGTGTCCAGAAGATAGAGCATTGCTTACAAGCATGAGCGAGCAATTTAAAAAACTAGATCTATTGCCTGGGCTACTGGGGGGAGGTTGAGGCCTTAAAAACAGGAATGGATTACAGTAATAAAATGGAAGAAATATGAGCAGAAAATAATATATTGAAAACTACCGTGGACTCCCTAAAAGACACTACAGAGAGGCTACGGTATGATAATAAAACAATGAAACCCGAATGACTTGATCTAAAGTGCAGAAGTATGAAAAATAATATTGTTATAATGGGAATAAAGGAGGATGAAATTGAAAACTATCAGTCAACTGAGGAAAAAGTCAAGGTGTTCATGAAACGTAATCTCAAGATGACAGACACACAGGAGGTAAAGACAGTTTCTAGTAGGATATTCATGCTTTGAAACCTCAATAGCTTTCAAACCACTTGAGCAACAGACTCCAAATAAGTGTCTTATTTTCACGATTTGGACATTAATTCACTTTCCAAAGCTAATAAACATGTGGAAATGTGAGCAGCATTTTGTATTCCTAGTTGAATTAGTTAGGGAGCGTAAATAAGTACAAACTTTTTTTTACATTCAAATTTCAATAGCTCTTTGGTCATGTGACCTTGACTCAAACAAGGTTCAGAATGTACACTCAGTGGGCCTACACGTTACACACCCTTTAGTTTGTCCATTTTCATCTCACATGTTTTTACATTCATTTTTCAAACTTTGACATTTCAAAAGCTCCTTTGTCATCGACTTCCCTTCTATATTGCACACACTCTTGTTTGTGTACTGTAAAATCACGCGGTATAACGTACATTTTTCATAGGTTTAAATTTCAATAGCTCCTTGGTCATGTCAATTACACACCTAAGAAGCGTGCTGTGGATATACACCCATATTGCGTAACCTCTAGTCATGTATCTTCTATATTGCTGTACATTAATGTTAGTTTGACAGTTAGGGGGTTCAGTCCAGTGTTGTTTACCCTTTTCTTTAATATTTATCTATAATAATTGGTAGTTTTAAGTACTTATTTTCCCTGTTTTTTTTATTTTTCCACAGTATTTAACAATAGGAGGGAGACAGATATCTCCTTTCATCGTTAATATCAACCATAAAGGAAAATGACAAAGTACTAGAGTCATGTTAATAATTGTCCAAAGCAGGGATGGAGAGTGAGCTAATGAGGTAGGCTGCAGTGGGTTTGCTGGTCAATACATACAGTATCAATGAATACAAATGTAATATTGACAAATTAAATTGTAGACCTTTAATCTTTCCCAAAATGTCAACAGACACTTTACTTCAAATAAGTACGAAATATTTCACAGTGTTAACTTTCTCTTTATTCCTGGTTGATGTACATGTCAGAGCCTCTTCAGTGTGGATGGGGTATAGCATACATTATCAACAACAGACTGCACTTCCAGTTTGTGTTCTTTACTCTGTTGAACTCTTGTCTTCATTCCTAGGCACAGCACATGGAACCACCGTTGGCATGCAAAACATTCAATCTAAAACAAAACAAAGCGTAACACTTTATAAATAATATCAAATATCAATGCAAAATCAGCCATCCATTGTGTTATATCATAAATTGTCTTACATGCCGTCACTGTTGTCAAAAGATTATAAACATGTTAAATAAAGTTACTAACCCAGTCAGTCTTTGGGCCATATCCAGGTTCTTTATCAGTGGCACACATGAAGCAGTTGTTGGCTTTGTTGAACTCTGAAATCATAGGCATGAACTGAACATATGGCTGTCCCACAAAACTACATAAAAATAAATCATTTACATTTACTTTGAATTAAATGTCATTACATACCAGACATTTTTAGTATATCCTCAGCCATTTCTTTTCGCAGTTGCTCCATGTGTTTTTGTGAAGGTTCCTTATCAATTTGGGATGTTGGGGAAGTTCTGTGCAACTTCCTTGGCCATCTACACCAAAAAATAAAATAGAGTTTTTACCTAATTGTCACATAACAGCTAACCATTCATTATTGAAAATGTAACTATCAAACCTGCATTACAAAGACCCCGCAGCTGAAGATGTCCTTCTGCATGTTGTGAGTTATTTCCCCTCCTTTACACTTCCTGTCCACCCAGTCGTCTTTTCCATGGCAAGCTCTTGAGTGTAACGGATGTGAAACGGCTAGCTTAGTTAGCAGTGCGCGCTAAATAGCGTTTCAATCGGTGACGTCACTTGCTCTGAGACCTTGAAGTAGTAGCGGCTTTTGTGGAGCGATGGGTAACGATGCTTTGTGGGTGACTGTTGTTGATGTGTGCAGACGGTCCCTGGTTCGAGCCCGGGTATGGGCGAGGGGACGGTTTAAAGTTATACTGTTACATAGGCAAATTAATACCCAGGCCAAAATTGTATGCTGTTTTCCTTATCACTATAATCTAGTAATTTCCTTTATGCCCCATTCTACACACAGCCTAAATTATAGGCACTGAACCATTTACAGGACAATAATAAAAGTAACATATAGGATCCAACCCTATCATAGAGTGAATAAATGTAGAGCGTTTAGAGCGTTTATAGCATGGTTAAACAGTTCCCATGTTAGCCCCTGCTATCTAGTTCTAGTTGCTTATTACAATATATTAAATTACAAAAACAGATCATCACAATACGAAAAATCCACCATGCACAAGAGCCCATATTTGTAAGAAATTACTATTAATACTTTTTCATTTTCAACCAAAAATGTAATGGGACAGTAAATTAATTATAATGTTGTCTTTGCGATAAGGGCTGTGAAAGGCAGACTGGACTCTTGAGGCAAAGAGATGGGGGGACAAATGCATATTAAACAAACTTGTAAAAGTATGCTTTAGACTAACAACAACCAGCTTAGTGACAAAATGACAACTAATGTTGTCCTGACTCTCTGAGGTCATTAAAAGATCCCATGGCACTTATCGTAAGAGTAGGGGTGTTAACCCCGGTGTCCTGGCTAAATTCCCAATCTGGCCCTCAACATCACGGCCACCTAATAATCCCCAGTTTACAATTGGCTTATTCATCCCCCTCCTCTCCCCTGTAACTATATAGAACTAGAACTACAAATGAGAACGTGTTCTCAGTCAACTTACCTGGTAAAATAACGGATTAAAAAAATACATCACAGTACCATGCAGCTGTATGCCAACGACAAAGGACAGTTACACTATTTCCAAACAAATGTGGACAAAAACATGACAATAACTATTACAAACAACAGCAAGTATTGCATGGAGTGCATCAGGATGACCAGTGTACAAGCAAACATAACTTTATGTACTATTTTAGAAGCCACCCTCAGGCAAATGAGTCCGGTACATCTAGACCAGAACCAGGTTATTCTCCAGTGCGGTGACCCTCATCAAAAGAAAAGTCCTGAAATAGTGATGACTCTACTGTCAGTACAACAGCATCCTCCTCTAGTGGTCATATCCCACAGCTGACTTAACATTTACCATTGCACTGAGCTGTAGTATTTCTTTATAAACATACAGCTGTGAAAGTGTTTTTCAGCTCCCAACAAGATTTTTATGCTGCAAAGTCTAAATAAACAGAACTAGTTAGTAGTATACGTTTATGTGCCAGGGAACACAAGGCTTTGACTTGAAATGACTTACCAGAGTCACACAAAAAGCTTAGTCTTTGATATTTCAGCATAGCAAGGACAAAAACATTTTTAGACCTACGAGCTACAAGCTACAAGCTAAGAAGGCTATGGATATGGGAATATCAGTTGTCATGGATCGGGGGGCATCTAAACCTAGAGGGCTGTCATGGTGCTTGGAGTGTAGACAAATGGTAGAAGGTGATAGGCTGTTATGAAACGGGAGAGGGGTGGCGTGGTGCTTATAAAATAATGATAGAGCTAGACTGAAAAGGCATCATTACCGTCCACTCAGCAAGCAAGAAACTGGAGACAACATTTTATGCCTGACCATAAGACTTCCAAAAATGATAACATTGACTCTGAATTTCATCATTTACACTGTCATTGACTATCCTATTGAAGCTTGAGGACTGTTAGAAAGGAGTCTAGGGACCATCGATATCCTGCGTTGTGAGATTGTAATGTCCCATTTGAGAGTACAAGGGGGTCAGACAGATAATAGTAATCATTGTTAACTACTCTGTCAGATACTCTCTTTTTCTCCAAATTACTTCTGAGTGTGGGTGTCCACTGTACAGCAATGTCCACACCTACTGGGTCTCAGGCTTACAGATTTAAGTCTAATAGCATGAGATGAAAGTAGGCAAACATCAGAGTGTGCGATAAGAAGGCATAGTCAGTGGACATTCTGAACCTTGTTTGAGGTCAGTAGGTCACATGACCAAGGAGCTATTGAAATGTTTTATTTTGAAGAATTAATGTACAATCCTGTGAGATGAGTGGACATTCTGAACCTATTCAAATTTGAAAATTTGAAAAATTCATGCTAAATTTTGTGAGATGAAAACTAAAGGGTGTGCAATATAGAAGGATAGTCATTGGACATTCTGAACCTTTTTTGAAGTCAGTAGGTCATATGACCAATTGAAATTCCAAAATGTAAATAAATAATTTCAAATAGCGCGAGTTGTAAATCGACAAAAAAATGTGTGCGCAATGTGTGTCTATGCCATCAGGTTAGCTACAACCAGTTATGAAAGTTTTAGGAGTAATGGTTAAAGAGCCATTGAAATTTGAAAAATTTGATTTGTCACTATGTTGACGGTCCCTAACTGCTGTTGGTGGATGTAAGGAAAACTACAGGCGAATATCCAACCTGAAACTTTACCTCGGTACAAACAGGTGGAAAATGTTTATTTTAAAAGAACTCACAGTTTCTGGTTGCAGGGCAGAGGGAAAGCTCCGTCCGATCGTAGCTATGCTAACCCACAACAAAATGAAAATTGCCTCGTTACAACAGGGTAGGGAATTGAAGAACCCCCTATTCTATATTAATGAACAATTTCCTTATGAAATAGTGGAGAGACGACGTTCGTCTTGTGGTCGATAAATTATACAGTTGAAGTCGGAAGTTACATCTTAGCCATCTTAGACAAATACATTTAAACTCCGTTTTTCAAAATTCCTGACATTTAGTAAAAAAAATTGTAAGAATTCCGTCTTAGGTCAGTTAGGAACACCACTTTATTTTAAGAATGTGAAATGTCAGAATAATAGCAGAGATAATCATTTCTTTCAGCTTTTATTTCTTTCATCACATGCCCAGTGGGTCAGAAGTTTACATACACTCAATTAGTATTTGGTAGCAGTGCCTTTAAATTGGGTCAAACGGTTCGTCCTTCCACAACCTTTCCACAATAAATTGGGTAAATTTTGGCTCATTCCTCCTGACAGAGCTGGTGTAACTGAGTCAGGTTTGTAGACCTCCTTGCTCGCACATGCTTTTTCAGTTCTGCCCACAAATTTTCTAAAGGCTTGAGGTCAGGGTTTTGTGATGGCCACTCCAATACCTTGACTTTGTTGTCCTTAAGCCATTTTGCCACACCTTTGGAAGTATGCTTGGGGTCATTGTCCATTTGGAAGACCCATTTGAGATGTTGCTTCAATATATCCACATCATTCTCCTACCACATGATGCCATCTATTTTGTGTACTTTGGCTGTTCTTCGGCTTGCAAGCCTCCCCCTTTCTCCTCCAAACATAACGATGGTCATTATGGCCAAACAGTTCTATTTTTTTCATCAGACCAGAGGACATTTCTCCAAAAAGTACAATCTTTGTCCCCATGTGCAGTTGCATACCATAGTCTGGCTTTTTTTATGGCGGTTTTGGAGTGGTGGCTTCTTCCATGCTGAGCAGCCTTTCAGGTTATGTCGATATAGGACATGTTTTACAGTGTATATAGATACTTTTGTACCTGTTTCCTCCAGCATTTTCACAAGGTCCTTTGCTGTTGTTCTGGGATTGATTTGCACTTTTCGCACCAAAGTACATTCATCTCTAGGAAAAAGAACACATCTCCTTCCTGATTAAGGGATAAGAATTTTGTGGTGGTTATGAAATATTATAACCTGCTTGGATATTCAAACAAAGTATTTATATGTAATATGGACAAGCCTAATCGTAAATTAGGACAAAAAACTCCCAGGGCCTGCAGATTGATTTCACTCCTGTAAAATCAAAGTTAATTTTTGTTTATTTAGTTTAATTGTTTTTTTTACACCCCTATTAAACTCCCGCTTGCTGAGTGACAGATGTTTCTTTTAAACTTCAATAATTTATGTCCTACATTTGTCATGGTTCCTTGATTCTATAAAGTTGTACTGCACATTTTCAGTAACATATTGTTTCAAACCCTATCTCTGTTGTTTCAGAAGTTGATGTCAGTGGCAATTTTTTCATGATAGAGACCCAGGGAGAACACACTGATTGGACCTGGTCCCAACTTTCTTCATTACTGATGCATGACATTTGTCAAGAGCAGACCAAGCCCTGGTGTGCTACTCTCAATAGAGTCATCTTGTTTGCCAAACAAAATAAAACATACGGTTGCACAATTAGGCTCTACTCAGAAGCGCTCTGTTACTAATCAACCAGTCTGTTAATTACTTATCAGGGAACAGGAGACCCGCTCTCTCCCTAACTGTACTCTGGAGATATCTGGCAACACAGTGAACATGCCTCCCTATTCATCAAATGCAATTCATGCAAGTTCCCTCACAAACAACCCCATCCCAATGTTTCCTTTACGGTTTCATCATTCTCAATGAAAACAATAACAAACGCTGGTTGACGGACATGCCTTTTACTCTAGGCCCTGGTCTGCATGCATTTCACCCAAGGTTGATAGAACATCCTTTAAACATAGAACAAGGTTTTAGACATATAGTTGATACTTTATTACATACATTGATATCACAGTACTGAGAACAATAAACACATTTGATGCAAATTCATAAATAGCAGGCCTCCTTCTCAGCCATAAACCATTTTTTCAAGCTGGAAGACGATGGCCAGAGCTTTCCCAATGTTTTGCACAGTGATTTAAGTCGTTGTTTCAGACAAAGTATGATATATTTGGACATGAAGTGACAAATCGGAAGTGCCCACAAATCAGAAGTGCCCACATGCAAATCCATGTGAATGTGGTGTATTCTCCTATGATATGACATGGATTGTGTATGTGTGCCATTCAGAAGGTGAGTAGGCAAGACAAAAGATTGAAATGCTTTTGAACAGGGTATAGTATAGTGGAGGCTCCTCAGAGGAGGACCATCCTCCAGCGTGAATCTCCTAAAAATATAAATAGTGAAACATTGAAAAAGCTATCCTTTAGATAAAACTAGACTAAATACAGTTGAAGTCGGAAGTTTACATACACCTTAGCCAAATACATTTAAACTCAGTTTTTCACAATTCCTGACATTTAATCCTAGTAAAATTCCTTGTCTTATGTCAGTTAGGAACACCACTTTATTTTAAGAATATGAAATGGTATAGAATAATAGTAGAGAGAATTATTTATTTCAGGTTCTATTTCTTTCATCACATTCCTAGTGGGTCAGAAGTTTACATACACTCAATTAGTATTTGGTAGCATTGACTTTCAATTGTTTAACTTGGATCAAACGTTTCGGGTAGCTTTCCACAAGCTTCCCACAATAAGTTGGGTGAATTTTGGCCCATTCCTCCTGACAGAGCTGGTGTAACTGAGTCAGGTTTGTAGGACTCCTTGCTCGCAAACACTTTTTCAGTTCTGCCCACAAATTTTTGATAGGACTGAGTTCAGTGCTTTGTGATGGCCACTCCAATACCTGGTAGTATGCTTGGGGTCATTGTCGATTTGGAAGACCCATTCGCGACCAAGCTTTAACTTTCTGACGGATGTCTTGAGATGTTGCTTCAATATATCCACATAATTTTCCTGCTTCACAATGCCATCTAATTTGTGAAGTGCACCAGTACCTCCTGCAGCAAAGCACCCCCACACTATGGTGCTGCCACCCCGTACTTCATGATTGGGATGGTGTTCTTCGGCTTGCAAGCCTCCTCCTTTCTCCTCCAAACATAAAGATGGTCATTATGGCCAAACAGTTCTATTTTTGTTTCATCAGACCAGAGGACATTTCTCCAAAAAGTATGATCTTTGTCCCCGTGTGTAGTTGCAAACCGTAGTCTGGCTTTTGTATGGCGGTTTTGGGGCCCTGGCTTCTTCCTTGCTAAGCGGCCTTTCAGGTTATGTTGCTGTAGGACTCGTTTTACTGTGGAGATAGATACTTTTGTACCTGTTTCCTCCAGCATCTTCACAAGGTCCTTTGCTGTTGTTCTGGGATTGATTTGCACTTTTCGCACCAAAGTACGTTCATCTCTAGGAGAAAGAACGCGTCTCCTTCCTGAGCGGTATGACGGCTGCGTAGTCCCATGGTGTTTATACTTGCATACTACTGTTTGTACAGATGAACGTGGTACCTTCAGGCGTTTGGAAATTGCTCCCAAGGATGAACCAGACTTGTGGAGGTCTACAATTTTTTTTCTGAGGTCTTGGCTGATTTCTTTTGATTTTCCAATGATGTCAAGCAAAGGGGCAATGAGTTTGAAGGTAGGCCTTGAAATGCATCCACAAGTACACCACCAATTGACTCAAATTATGTAAATTAGCCTATCAGAATCTTCTAAAGCCATGACATCATTTTGGGGAATTTTCCAAGATGTTTAAAGGCACAGTCAACTTAGTGTATGTAAACTTCTGACCCACTGGAATTGTAATACCGTGAATTATAAGTGAAATAATCTGTCTGTAAACAATTGTTGGAAAAATGACTTGTGTCAGAAAGTAGATAACCGACATGTCAAAACTATAGTTTGTTAAAAATACATTTGTGGAGTGGTTGAAAAACTAGTTTTAATGACTCCAACCGAAGTGTATGTAAACTTCCGACTTCAAGTGTATATTCACGTCACCAAATAATGGTTTAAAACACACTGTTGCAATGAATGTCTATAGTAACCTCAACAGCACTCTGTAGGTTATCCCCATGGTGTCGACAGAGGACAGCAAGCTTCCTTACTCCTCCGGGTACATTGACTTCAGTACAAAATCTAGGAGGCTCATGGTTCTCATCCCCTTCCATAGACTTACACAGCCTTCCGTTCTGCTAGCTTACGTTCAATCGCTGGAAAATAGATGGGACGAACTGAAAGCATGTATATCCTACCAACTGGACATTAAAAACTGTACTATCTTATGTTTCACCGAGTTGTGGTTGAACGACGACAATAAGAACATACAGCTGGCAGGTTATAGACTCTATCGGCAGGACAGAAAAGCAGCCTCTGGTAAGACATGGGGCGGGGGCCTATGCATATTTGTAAACAAAAGCTGGTGCACGATATCTAAGGAAGTCTCAAGGTTTTGCTCGCCTGAGGTCGAGTATCTCATGATAAGCTGTAGACCACACTATCTACCTAGAGAGTTTTCATCTGTATTTTTCATAGCTGTCTACATACCACCACAGACCGAGGCTGGCACTTAAACTGCACTCAATGAGCTGTATTCCACCATAAGCAAACAGGAAAACGCTCTTCCAGAGGCGGCGCTCCTAGTGGCTGGGGACTTTAATGCAGGGAAACTTAAATCAGTTTTACCTCAATTATATCAGCACGTTAAATGTGCAACTAGAGGGGAATAAATTCTAGACAACCTTTACTCCACACACAGAGACGCGTACAAAGCTCTCCCTCGCCCTCCATTTGGCAAATCTGACCATAACTCTATCCTCCTGATTCCTGCTTACAAGCAAATATTTAAGCAGGAAGCATCAGTGACTCGGTCTATAAAAGAAAAGTGGTCAGATGAAGCAGATGCTAAACTACAGGACTGTTTTTCAAGCACAGACTGGAATATGTTCTGTGATTCTTCTGATGGCATTGAGGAGTACACCACATCAGTCATTGGCTTTATCAATAAGTGCACCGAGGACATTGTCCCCACGGTGACTGTACATACATACCCCAAACAGAAGCTATGGATTTCAGGCAACATTCGCACTCAGTTAAAGGAAATCCTGCTGTGCCCTCCGACGAACCATCAAACAGGAAAAGCATCAATACAGAACTAAGATCGAATCGCACTACACTGGCTCTGACAATTGTCGGATGTGGCAGGGCTTGCAAATTATTACAGACTACAAAGGGAAGCACAGCCGTGAGCTGCCCAGTGACACGACCCTACCAGACGAGCAAAATAACTTCTATGCTCGCTTCGAGGCAAGTAACACTGAAACATGCAGGAGAGCATCAGCTGTTCTGGATGACTGTGTGATCACACTCTCCACAGCCAATGTGAGTAAGACCTTTAAACAGGTCAACATTCACAAGGCCACTGGGCCAGATGGATTAGGACGTGTACTCAGAGCATGCGCTGACCAACTGGCAGGTGTCTTCACGGACATTTTCAATCTTTCCCTGTCTGAGTCTGTAATACCAACATGTTTCAAACAGACCACCATAGTCCCTGTGCCCAAGAACACTAAGGTAACCTGCCTAAATGACTTCAGACCCGTAGCTCTCACGTCTGTAGCAATGAAATGCTTTGAAAGGCTGGTCATGGCCCACATCAACACCATTATCCCAGAAACCCTATACCCACTCCCCAGGTGGTAAGGGTAGGTAACAACACATCCACCATGCTGATCCTCAACACGGGGGCCCTCAGGGGTGCGTGCTCAGTCCCCTCATGTACTCCCTGTTGACTCATGACTGCACGGCCAGGCACGACTCCAACACCATCATTAAGTTTGCTGGTCCAAGAGGCTTCTAAACAGCTTATACCCCCAAGCCATAAGACTCCTGAACAGTTAATCAAATGGTTACCCAGGCTGATTGCATTGCCCCCCCCCACACGCTGCTGCTACTCTCTGTTATTATCTATGCATAGCCACTATAATAACACTACCTACATGTACACAATTACCTCAATTGCCTCGACACTGGTGCCCTCACACATTGACTCTGTAAAGGTACCCCCTGTATATAGCCCGCAATTGTTATTTACTGCTGCTCTTTAATTATTTGTTTTTCTTATCTCTTACTTTTTGGTATTTTCTTAAAACTGCATTGTTGGTTAAGGTCTTGTAAGTAAGCATTACACTGTATTTTCTACACCTGTTGTATTTGGCGCATTTGACAAATACAATTCAATTTGATTTATTTGAAGAACTTCCGGAGGACGTCCTTCAACCTATCAACGCTCTTGCAGCATGAACTGACATGTTGTCCACCCAATCAAAGGATCAGAGCATTAATCTAGTAGCATAAGCTACAGCTAGCAAGCACTGCAGTGCATAAAATGTGGTAATCAGTTGTTTCAAAGGATGAGAAAGACTATGGTTGAACAGTTTAGAACAAATACATTTCTTCAAAAATGAAGGAGAAGCAAGAGAGATATTTTGTCTTTTTTTAATTCTCTTTAATTTGCTTAGCTAGTAAATACAGCTAACTAGTTTATCCTGGCTCAAACACCCAGCTCGAACAGAGAGATGCTACATTAGCTAGCTGGCTATGACTATCCAACACTGGAACCCTTCCATGTCAAGTTAAGCTTTTGGTTTTACAAATGTATTTTGCCACCAGGGCCCGCCAGCATAACTGCTAAAATGCTTACCAACTGTACGCTGTACTGCTTGACTGTAGCGGGTTTACTAACGCGTTAGTTCTATTAGCTATGTTGACTATGAGGTTACTTTAGCTAATACGATGTAGGCTGTGTGTAGCGGTCAGCAGTTAGGATATAGTTCGGCTTGGAAAGACGGCTGATGAGTTGTGCATCGAAGTCTACATGTGAAGGGAAAACGTGAGAGAAGGCGAGCGTGTAGATGCGAGAAGGAATACAATATGGCTGCTATGAAAGTGAACTGTGTTTAAGTGTAATCAGGGGTGTATTCATTCCGACGATTCTGTTGGAAATGTTTCTTAAACGGAAGCAAACGGAATAAAATGTGGATATACAGTGGGGAGAACAAGTATTTGATAACCTGCCGATTTTGCAGGTTTTCCCAATTACAAAGCATGTAGAGGTCTGTAATTTCAACTGTGAGAGACGGAATCTAAAACAAAAATCCAGAAAATCACATTGTATGCTTTTTAAGTAATTAATTGGCATTTTATTGCATGACATAAGTATTTGATACATCAGAATAGCAGAACTTAATATTTGGTACAGAAACCTTTGTTTGCAATTACAGAGATCATACGTTTCCTGTAGGTGTTATGCAGGTGAGTGAGGACCCAAAAGCGACTTAACTGAAACAGAGTTTATTAATGTCCAAACAGGGGAAAACATAAATCCTCTATCTTTACAGGAGTGTCCCCCTTCTAGTAGTAGAGGAGAATTGCAGGACTAGCGGCAACAGACTGCAGGTCCCTTCGGGTAGGCGCGGGCCGTAGAGGACTGTCATGCAGGTGATAGAGGACCCAAAAGCGACTTAACAGAAACAGAGTTTATTCAAGTCCAAACAGGGAATAACAGAAATCCTCTAGTCTGTAGAGGGGAATGACAAGAGAAGCGGCCACAGACTGCAGGTCGCTTTCGGGTAGGCGCAGGCCGTAGTAGACAGAGACACCTGCTCACACGCAGCATCTGATGAAGGCAAAAAACACGACAGGACAGGGCGAAACACAATCACAGCATGGTGAATACAAAACAAGGAACCGACGGGACAGGAACGGAACACAAAGGAATAAATAGGGACTCTAATCAGGGGAAAGGATCGGGAACAGGTGTGGGAAGACTAAATGATGATTTGATGATTAGGGGAATAGGAACAGCTGGGAGCAGGAACGGAACGATAGAGAGAGGAGAGAGAGGGAGGGGGAGAGAGAGGGATAGAAAAAGGGAACGAACCTAATAAGACCAGCAGGGGGAAACGAACAGAAGGAAAAGCAAAATGACAAGATGATATAAGACAAAACATGACAGTACCCCCCCACTCACCGAGCGCCTCCTGGCGCTCTCGAGGAGGAACACTGGCGGCAACGGAGGAAATCATAGATCAAACGGTCCAGCACGTCCCGAGAAAGAACCCAACTCCTCTCCTCAGGACCGTAACGAAAAACGATAAAAAGGGAAACTAGGGTACTACTCTAAAAAAAAATGAGAACTAGGGACAGACTGAGACACAGCAAGGGCAGGAACAAGAACAGGAGAGATGCGATGGCAGGGAACAGACTGAGACCCAGCAAGACCAGGAGCAGAAGCAGAAAAAAAATTACCAGACTTCTTCTGCGCGCAGTCTGAACACGCAGCCACGAAACGGCGCGTGTCACGCTCCTGAGTCGGCCACCAAAAGCGCTGGCGAATAGACGCAAGAGTGCCTCGAACACCGGGATGACCAGCTAACTTGGCAGAGTGAGCCCACTGAAGAACAGCCAGACGAGTGGAAACAGGAACGAAAAGGAGGTTACTAGGACAAGCGCGCGGCGACGCAGTGTGCGTGAGTGCTTGCTTAACCTGTCTTTCAATTCCCCAGACTGTCAACCCGACAACACGCCCATAAGGAAGAATCCCCTCGAGATCAGTAGAAGCCACAGAAGAACTAAACAGACGGGATAAGGCATCAGGCTTGGTGTTCTTGCTACCCGGACGGTAAGAAATCACAAACTCGAAACGAGCGAAAAACAACGCCCAACGAGCTTGACGGGCATTAAGTCGTTTGGCAGAACGGATGTACTCAAGGTTCTTATGGTCTGTCCAAACGACAAAAGGAACGGTCGCCCCCTCCAACCACTGTCGCCATTCGCCTAGGGCTAAGCGGATGGCGAGCAGTTCACGGTTACCCACATCATAGTTGCGCTCAGATGGCGACAGGCGATGAGAAAAATAAGCGCAAGGATGAACCTTATCGTCAGACTGGAAGCGCTGGGATAGAATGGCTCCCACGCCTACCTCTGAAGCGTCAACCTCGACAATGAATTGTCTAGTGACGTCAGGAGTAACGAGGATAGGAGCGGACGTAAAACGTTCTTTTAGAAGATCAAAAGCTCCCTGGGCGGAACCGGACCACTTAAAACACGTCTTGACAGAAGTAAGAGCTGTGAGAGGGGCAGCAACTTGACCGAAATTACGAATGAAACGCCGATAGAAATTAGCGAAACCTAAAAGCGCTGCAACTCGACACGTGACCTTGGAACGGGCCAATCACTGACAGCTTGGACCTTAGCGGAATCCATCTGAATGCCTTCAGCGGAAATAACGGAACCGAGAAAAGTAACGGAGGAGACATGAAAAGAGCACTTCTCAGCCTTTACGTAGAGACAATTCTCTAAAAGGCGCTGTAGAACACGTCGAACGTGCTGAACATGAATCTCGAGTGACGGAGAAAAAATCAGGATATCGTCAAGATAGACAAAAACAAAAATGTTCAGCATGTCTCTCAGAACATCATTAACTAATGCCTGAAAAACAGCTGGCGCATTAGCGAGACCGAACGGCAGAACCCGGTACTCAAAATGCCCTAACGGAGTGTTAAACGCCGTTTTCCACTCGTCCCCCTCTCTGATGCGCACGAGATGGTAAGCGTTACGAAGGTCCAACTTAGTAAAGCACCTGGCTCCCTGCAGAATCTCGAAGGCTGATGACATAAGGGGAAGCGGATAACGATTCTTAACCGTTATGTCATTCAGCCCTCGATAATCCACGCAGGGGCGCAGAGTACCGTCCTTCTTCTTAACAAAAAGAACCCCGCCCCGGCCGGAGAAGAAGAAGGCACTATGGTACCGGCGTCAAGAGACACAGACAAATAATCCTCGAGAGCCTTACGTTCGGGAGCCGACAGAGAGTATAGTCTACCTCGAGGAGGAGTGGTCCCCGGAAGGAGATCAATACTACAATCATACGACCGGTGAGGAGGAAGGGAGTTGGCTCGGGACCGACTGAAGACCGTGCGCAGATCATGATATTCCTCCGGCACTCCTGTCAAATCGCCAGGTTCCTCCTGGGAAGTAGGGACAGAAGAAACGGGAGGATGGCAGACATTAAACACTTCACATGACAAGAAACGTTCCAGGATAGGATAGAATTACTAGACCAATTAATAGAAGGATTATGACATACTAGCCAGGGATGACCCAAAACAACAGGTGTAAACGGTGAACGGAAAATCAAAAAAGAAATAGTCTCACTGTGGTTACCAGATACTGTGAGGGTTAAAGGTAGTGTCTCAAATCTGATACTGGGAAGATGACTACCATCTAAGGCAAACATGGGCGTAGGCTTGTCTAACGGTCTGAAAGGAATGTTATGTTTCCGAACCCATGCTTCGTCCATGAAACAACCCTCAGCCCCAGAGTCAATCAAGGCACTGCATGTAGCACCCGAACCGGTCCAGCGTAGATGGACCGACATAGTAGTACAAGATCTAGATGAAGAGACCAGAGTAGTAGCGCTCACCAGTAGCCCTCCGCTTACTGATGGGCTCTGGCCTCTTACTGGACATGAATTAACAAAATGTCCAGCAACTCCGCAATAGAGGCACAGGCGGTTGGTGATCCTCCGTTCCCTCTCCTTAGTCGAGATGCGAATCCCTCCCAGCTGCATGGGCTCAGTCTCAAAGCCAGAGGAGGGAGATGGTTGCGATGCGGAGCAGGGAAACACCGTTGATGCGAGCTCTCTTCCACGAGCCCGGTGACGAAGATCTACCCGTCGTTCTATGCGGATGGCGAGAGCAATCAAAGAGTCCACATCTGAAGGAACCTCCCGGGAGAGAATCTCATCCTTAACCACTGCGTGGAGTCCCTCCAGAAAACGAGCGAGCAGCGCCGGCTCGTTCCACTCACTAGAGGCAGCAAGAGTGCGAAACTCAATAGAATAATCCGTTATGGACCGTTCACCTTGGCATAAGGAAGCCAGGGCCCTAGAAGCCTCCCTACCAAAAACTGAACGGTCAAAAACCGAATCATCTCCTCTTTAAAGTTCTGGAACTTGTTAGAGCAATCAGCCCTTGCCTCCCAGATAGCTGTGCCCCATTCTCGAGCCCGGCCAGTAAGGAGTGAAATGACGTAAGCAACCCGAGCTCTCTCTCTAGAGTATGTGTTGGGTTGGAGAGAGAACACAATCTCACACTGCGTGAGAAAGGAGCGGCACTCAGTGGGCTGCCCGGAGTAGCAAGGTGGGTTATTAACCCTAGGTTCTGGAGGCTCGGCAGGCCAGGAAGTAACAGGTGGCACGAGACGTAGACTCTGGAACTGTCCAGAGAGGTCGGAAACCTGAGCGGCCAGGTTATCCACGGCATGGCGAGCAGCAGACAATTCCTGCTCGTGTCTGCCGAGCATGGCTCCTTGGATCTCGACGGCAGTGTAACGAGCGTCTGAAGTCGCTGGGTCCATTCCTTGGTCGGTTCCTTCTGTCATGCAGGTGATAGAGGACCCAAAAGCGACTTAACAGAAACAGAGTTTATTCAAGTCCAAACAGGGAATAACAGAAATCCTCTAGTCTGTAGAGGGGAATGACAAGAGAAGCGGCCACAGACTGCAGGTCGCTTCGGGTAGGCGCAGGCCGTAGTAGACAGAGACACCTGCTCACACGCAGCATCTGATGAAGGCAAAAAACACGACAGGACAGGGCGAAACACAATCACAGCATGGTGAATACAAAACAAGGAACCGACGGGACAGGAACGGAACACAAAGGAATAAATAGGGACTCTAATCAGGGGAAAGGATCGGGAACAGGTGTGGGAAGACTAAATGATGATTAGGGGAATAGGAACAGCTGGGAGCAGGAACGGAACGATAGAGAGAGGAGAGAGAGGGAGGGGGAGAGAGAGGGATAGAAAAAGGGAACGAACCTAATAAGACCAGCAGGGGGAAACGAACAGAAGGAAAAGCAAAATGACAAGATGATATAAGACAAAACATGACAAGGACAGAGACACCTGCTCACACGCAGCATCTGATGAAGAGGCAGAACACGACAGGACGGAACAAGGGCAAAGCAAACAAGAATCCGACAAGGACAGAAGCAGAAACAGAGAGAGAAATAGAGACCGAATCAGAGGGCAAAAGAGGGGACAGGTGTGAGAGAGTAAACGAGGTCGTTAGGAGAATGAGGAACAGCTGGGAGCAGGAACGGAACGATAGAGAGAGAGAGAGATAGAGAGAGAGAAAGAAACCTAATACGACCAGCAGGGGGAAACGAAGAGAAGAGAAAGCACAGGGACAAGACATGACAATACATGACAGTAGGTCTTTAGCAGGTTTGCACACACTGCAGCAGGGATTTTGGCCCACTCCTCCATACAGACCTGTCGCTGGGCAGTACGGACTTTCAGCTCACTCCAAATATTTTCTATTGGGTTCAGGTCTGAAGAATGGCTAAGCCACTCCAGGACCTTGAGATACTTCTTACAGAGCCACTCCTTAGTTGCCCTGGCTATGTTTTTCGGGTCGTTGTTATGCTGGAAGACCCAACCACGACCCATCTTCAATGCTCTTACTGAGGGAAGGAGGTTGTTGGCCAAGATCTTGCGATACATGGCCCCATCCATCCTCCCTCAATACGGTGCAGTCGTCCTGTCCCCTTTGCAGAAAAGCATCTCCAAAAAACATAGCTGATATGGCTGACTTGCTTCAACAAATGTGGTTTCTACTGACAGTTGAGATGTACAAACTATGGCATAAGGGGACGACAAGCGGATAAGAGGCAATCCGTAATTTCGAATAGGACATTAATGAACGAGCTAGGACAGACATAGTCAATATCACTATTTGTTCAGCACTTTGAAATGTACAGCAACAGATTTCAGAACATGGTCTGTTCTTTCATTGTTCTTCCTGTACACCAAGTCAGAACCGTATGATAAATAAAGGGGCCATATAAACAGACAAGGAAAGTTCTTACAATGTTTGATGATTACATTGCTCTAAAACAGGCTATAGGCTACATCTACACCACCAAGTCAGAACACTAGCCTGTAACGCCTGTCATCGGAAAGAGTGGACCAAAGCGCAGCGTGAAAAGTGTTCATGATTTCTTTTAGTATCAAAAAACACTCAAACAAAGTAACAAAACGAAAGCGAACAGTTCTGTCAGGTAACAGAGACAAAACAGAAAATAACTACCCACAAAACACAGGTGGGAAAAAGGCTGCCTAAGTATGATTCCCAATCAGAGACAACGATAGACAGCTGCCTCTGATTGGGAACCACACTCGGCCAAAAACAAAGAAATATAAAACATAGAATGCCCACCCCAAATCACACCCTGACCTAACCAAATATAGAATTAAAACGGCTCTCTAAGGTCAGGGCGTGACATAGCCGAAATTAAGTGGGGAAAATAGACCAAATTATTAGGGTGATGCACATGGGCTACTAACAGCTTACTACACAACATACACTTAGCAACAATATACAGTACATATTTCCCTGGCATATTACATAATTTATGCAGCAGCATACAAGACATTTTTGGACTCACCTTGTTGTGCTGTGCTCACTTGAACAGGAAGGTGGCGCGGCGGTCCTTCGTGGGCACATTTTCTCATCAAACTTTGTCATTTGTTTAAAACGTATTTTCCCAGTCAGAGTTCCCATTTGTCTTGAACTCACAGAAGACAGATTTCCCAGTTCCGAATTAGTTCCCAATTTTTATCTATAATTTCTCTTCATTATTTATCTTAATTTGACAAGGATTTAAAAAGATTTTCCAGTAGATTGTCGACTTGATTAATAATGATGACTGCTAGCTAAGATTTTGAAAGTACGATGTTGACATGATCAGTCCAGTCAAAGCTACTCTACATGTAACGTGATTTGACGTCATTTTATCTGTGGCCAATGACCTTGAGTCTTTTTGAAATGGAACTTCAAATGTAACTCTATGGCAGCACCCAAGGGGCTTGAATTTTCGAGCTCTACCCTTAAATTTGGCAGTGATGTAGTGTCCACATGAGTGAGTGACAGAACACTGAGCCAATCACGGTGCAACTAGAGAACATTACTAACCCCTACGCTTCGTATTTGGTCCCACCACCACAGAAAGCACTGAGCTAGGCTGAAACACCTGCATTTTGGAGCTGCCTTACTCAAGAAAGCAAAAGAGACACCATGTTTGTATGGAGGCTTTATTAACTAAATTATAAAAAATATATTTTATTACATTGTTTGCAAACGGATATGTAAGTATTAATGTCAAAATAACATGCAAAAATGTTTTTATTTGCTCTGAATGGCAGATCATCACTGTTCAGGACATAACATTTTTTTATTTTACTTACATGAGCATGTTTTGGAATATTTTTTATTCTGTACAGGCTGAGTGTATTGGTACACCTTCCAAAGTGTAATTAATAACTTCACCATGCTCAAATGGATATTCAATGTCTTCTTTTTATTATTGTTTTCACCTATCTAACAATGGTGCCTTTTGCAAGGCAACCTCCCTGGTTTTTGTGGTTAAATCTGTGTTCCCTGCTCAACTGATAATTGTATGTGTAGGGCAAAGAGAAGAGTAAGTCATTAAAAAAACATGTTACACTATTATTGCATACTGAGTGAGTCCATGAAATGTATTATGTGACTTGTTAAGTACATTTTACTCCTGAACGTATTTAGGCTTGCCATAACAAAGGAGTTGAATACTTATTGACTCAAGACATTTCGGCTTCCAATTCTATTCATTTGTAGAACATTTGAAAATCAGAATTACACTTTGAAATGATGTGGGATTGTGTGTAAACCAGTGACACAAAATCTAAATGGAATAAATGTTTAATTCAGGCTATAACACAACAAAATATTTAAAAAGTCAACCGGTATAAATACTTTCTGAAGACAATGTATATGATTTTGCACAAATGACTTAAACTGAGTGAAGATGGCTCTGTTAGCTAAGTTGGATGGAGCAAGGTTCTTGCTTCTTGCATGGGCCATATAATTGCTCAAAGCATCAATTTAATGACTATACTATGTTATTATTACTTCTAATGAGTTCCCTAAGTAAAAGTTAAACACGAGACCTTTTTTCTGTTGAGGAATAAGCAATAATTATGAACATTATGACAATGGCATGAAATTAATTTATCCCTTGAGATATTTGGAAAAAGGGAATGCCTCTGTCTTGCATCATGGTGGTGCTATGGAGAAAAATGTAGAAAAATCCACAACCCTTCCCTCCCTAACCTTTACATTCTCCATCAGAGGACAAGTTGAGGTTAGTTCATGACTTCTTATTTATCTTTGGGATCCAGTATATTGTCATGAATAGTTGTTCTGTGTGTATATCAAGTCTTTGTTTTCTTCAACATTTCAGATTTGAAAACAATGACCATTCTTCAAGCAGGCCACACTGAAAAATGCAGAATCTGACCGACCTTCCAGGCAATGCCATCAACTCACAGAAGAGTATGTCTGTGATAATCAAGGTGTGTGTGGTGATCCCTTTCTTCTGCATCTTTCTCTACTGCATTGTGGTCATGCTGCACACCTTCGCCTCCCACAGACAATTCCTGGACAACTCCCGATACATCCTGTTTGCCTACATGCTGATCAATGACACTCTGCAGCTCCTCTCTTCTGTCCTCCTCTTCCTCTTCATCGTGGCAACGTGCAGTTTGCTATCGTCTACTGTGCCCCTCTACTCTTCTTCTCCACCTCCACAACACCCCTCTGATCCTGGCAGCTATGTCCCTGGAGCGCTACATGGCCATCTTCTATCCTCTGCAGCGTCCAGCTGCCTGGCACGCTGACCGTATCTGGATCATCATTCTGAGCCTGTGGCTTTTCAGCTGCATCCTGCCCATTGTGGACTTCTCTCTGGGAAAGCCTCAGCCTGACGTGATCGTCCTCTCCACCCTGGTGCTCTGCAAAACCCTGGTCCTCAACTCATCCCCAATCCAGACGCTGTTCAAGGTGTTGCTCAACGGGCTGTTCTTCGCTGTGTTGGCGGCCATCATCATGTTCACCTACATGAGGATCCTGCTGGAGACCAGGAAGATGTGTCAGGACCGGGCGTCGGTAACCAAGGCCATACATACGGTGCTGCTCCAAGGTTTTCAGTTGCTGCTGTGCATGATCGCCTTCACCCACTCGGTTTTAGAGAGCCTCATCAGTATGCACGCTGGCTGGCCGAGCACATCATTTTGCTGCCCCACTTCCTCAGCCCAATTATCTACAGCCTGAGAGATGGGAGTCTGTCCTGTGCTGCTCACACAAACACAGGATCAGTCCCAGAGGCCCGGCCACCAAGCCCAGGGTCAAAATAACTGGTCCCGAAGTGGAACCACTGCTTAAATCAATGTTTTTATTTGAATCTGTACAGACTAGTAGCCTGTTTTATGTTAAAAAGAGTAAAACCCTGTCTGGATGACAGCCATAATGTCATTATAAAGCAGGTGTCTTTTAACACTTATATTTGTTGGTTGCTATCTAACAAAACTGTACATTTTTCTTGAAACAGAGAGGCTTGCTTTGGAATAGAGAATATTTCTTCACAATTTGAAAAGACTTCCAGAATCCGTAAACTCGTACACTAGGTGTCACTGTAATTCCACATTTATCAAGAGGTGCAGCTTGGGTTACCGCACTGGCAGTGGTGAAGAAGGTATTAAATTGTCACGCTTGAGTAAAAGTAAAGATACCTTAATAGAAAATGACTGAAGTAAAAGTAAAGTTAATGTAGATTCTATTTGATTAGATAGATTGAAATTGTACGTTAAACATCATAGCATAGTTGAAAGATATGTGTTGCGTAGAAACACGAAATGGGTGGCCAGCAGAGATAGACGGGATGGGCTGAGGGAAGCTGAAGGTTGGGATGTGGAATTGGAATTGGAGACAAGTGGGAGTGGAGTTGCTGTGTGAGAGAGAGAATGATGGTCAAAAAATAAAGGTGAAAAAAGTCTAAATTAAACATAATAAAAGTATATTTGAATGACACTAAGTGGCAGTGTTTTTACAACTAATGCCGGTTTTCCTGAGTCTGATGCTGTGCAGGTGTTTGTACACATGCATATGCACACACTCTCATTCAAATAAACACATACAAGAACACACACATACGTGTAATAGTGCCAGACATGCACACAAACATATACAGTTGGCATTGCTGTTATGATTTCAGTTGTCCTTGATGTCCTTTGTTTTAAATGTATTATTCATTATTTGCTGTTTTCTTCTGTCTTTACCTTTTTTCTCTTTAGTTCATTCTATTGGTTGTTGGTGCCGTGGGGGGGGGGGGATCTTGGGGGTGGGGAATGGAATTCTGTCACGAGTCCGACCGAGGGTGTTTCCCCTTCCCGGGCGGGTGGCGCTCGGCGGTCGTCGTCACCGGCCTATTAGCTGCCACTGATTGTTTTTCCTCCCCCTCCTTGTATGTTTAGTGGTAGCACCTGTTCATGTTTAATTAGTTTGTCTTTATTAGACAGCCGGCCGGCCTGGTTGTTGTGCGGGATTATTTCTATGTAACCTTCGGCTCTGTTGTAGAGGTATGTGTTAGTGCCTAGTCGTGATTTTTTCCATTGTACTTTTTGATTCCCTGTGTTTGGGAACGTTACTTTTGTGGGCACCCTGTGGTGCACCTTGGTGCTAGTAAAAGACGCACAGCATTGAACTCTGTCTCCTGCATTTGACTCCACACCCACGACACCCGGAGCATTACAGAATCCTGCACCTATCAGATTGAATGGAGTCAGCAGGAGCAGCAGCAAACCCTCTCCCATCGATGGAGGAACGGGTTCTCCACCACACCACCGTCCTCCATTGGATCGGATCCGCGATGGATCAAGTGATGGAGAGAATGGACAGATGGGAGAGGAGTGGTCTCCTCTCTCCACCTTCGGCACCCACGGTTCCGGACTCCCCATCTCCCGACTCCAGCACCCTCCGTCTGACGCTACCGAGGGCTTATGATGGAGCGGCAGCGGGTTGCCAGGGGTTTCTGCTTCAGCTGGAGCTATACCTGGCCACCATCAGACCCACTCCCTCAGGAGCAGAGAGGGTGAGTGTCCTCATCTCCTGCCTCACGGGTCGTGCTCTGGAGTGGGCGAACGCAGTCTGGAATGGCCCAGACTCAGCGCGGGAGCACTACACAGAGTTTTCCTGCCGCTTCCGTGCCGTGTTTGATCACCCTCTAGACGGCCGAGCGGTGGGAGAACGACTATTTCATCTCAGGCAGGAGAAGAGGAGCGCCCAGGATTACGCGCTGGAGTTCCGGACCTTGGCAGCCGGATCTGGGTGGAACGACAGGGCTCTTATGGACCACTACAGGTGTAGTCTCCGAGAGGACGTCCGCCGGGAGTTAGCGTGTCGGGACACCACTCTGTCACTGGATCAGCTGATCGACATGTCCATTCGACTGGATAATCTGCTGGCTGCCCGCGGGCGTTCAGAGAGGGTTCTGTGCGTTCCACCACCCAGCCCCTCCGCTCCCATTCCAATGGAGTTGGGAGGGGCTACGCCGAGGGGTACCGGAGGAGGAGGCCTTCCCTGCACCAACTGTGGTCGGAGAGGGCACACGTCTGATCGTTGCTGGGGGGGTCCGTCTGGGAGTAGAGATGGCAGGCGGAACGCTTCTCGGTCACTCCAGGTGAGTCAGCATCAAACTCACCCAGAACCCCTTGTTGGCCACATGTTTGTCTTAACCTCTTTCCTTCACTTTTTTCCCTCTTCCCAGCATAGGGCGCTAGTCGATTCAGGCGCAGCTGGGAACTTTATGGATCGCGGACTCGCCCTTAAGTTAGGGGTTCCGCTGGTGCCGATAGATTCTCCTTTCCCCGTGCACTCCCTAGATAGCCGGCCATTAGGGTCAGGGATGGTCAGGGAGACCACTGTCCCACTGGACATGGTGAGGCAGGGGAATCATAGGGAGCGTATCAGTTTTTTTATTATTGATTCGCCTGCGTTTCCAGTGGTGCTGGGGACTCCCTGGCTGGCCCGGCACAATCCTAAAATTTCGTGGAGACGGGGTTCTCCAGGGGTGGTCAGAGGAGTGTTCTGGAAGGTGTTTGGGAGTTTCCATCGGTGCCACGTCGGTGGAGAGTCCAGACCAGGGTTCCATGGTGTGCATTCCCCCCGAGTATGCCGATTTGGCAATCGCTTTCAGTAAAGTGAAAGCGACTAAATTACCACCTTATCGACCGGGAAGGGATTGTACGATAGATCTCCAGGTAGACGCTGCGCTTCCCAAGAGTCACGTGTACCCGCTGTCCCAGGAGAAAACGTTGGAAATGGAGACATATGTCACGGAGTCGCTGGGACAGGGGTACATTCGGCCCTCCATTTCACCCGTCTCCTCGAGTTTCTTTTTTGTGAGGAAAAAGGAGGGAGGTTTGCGTCCGTGTATCGATTATAGTGGTCTAAACGCCATCACAGTTGGGTATAGTTACCCTCTACCTCTCATCACTACGGCGGTGGAATCGTTCCACGGAGCGCAGTTCTTCACAAAACTGGATCTCAGGAGCCCGTATAGTCTGGTGCGTATTCGGAAGGGAGACGAGTGGAAAACCGCATTTAGTACTACATCGGGCCACTATGAGTACCTCGTCATGCTGTATGGGTTAAAGAATGCTCCAGCCGTTTTCCAATCCTTTGTAGACGAGATTCTCAGGGACCTGTGCGGGCAGGGAGTGGTTGTTTATATCGATGACATTCTGATCTACTTGGCCACTCACACCGCGCATGTGTCTCTGGTGCGCAAAGTGCTTGGTAGACTGCTGGAGCATGACCTATACGTCAAGGCTGAGAAATGCGTGTTCTCTAAACGAGCCGTCTCTTTTCTGGGATATCGCATTTCCACCTCGGGGGTAGTGATGGAGGGTGACCGCATTAGGGCCGTGCGTAATTGGCCGACTCCAACCACGGTAAAGGAGGTGCAGCGGTTTTTGGGTTTTGCCAACTACTACCGGAGGTTTATCCGGGGTTTTGGCCAGATAGCGGCTCCCATCACCTCACTGCTGAAGGGGGGCCCGGTGCGGTTGCAGTGGTCAGCAGAGGCGGACAGAGCATTCAACAAATTGAAGGCGCTGTTCACTGATGCGCCCGTATTGGCGCATCCGGACCCCTCTCTAGCATTCATAGTGGAGGTGGACGCGTCCGAGGCTGGGGTGGGTGCCGTGCTATCACAGCGCTCGGGTACGCCACCAAAACTCCGCCCCTGCGCTTTCTTCTCAAGGAAGTTCAGCCCAGCGGAGCGTAACTATGATGTGGGGGACCGGGAGTTGCTAGCGGTGGTTAGAGCTCTGAAGGTGTGGAGACACTGGCTTGAGGGGGCTAAGCACCCTTTTCTCATCTGGACCGACCACCAGAATCTGGAGTATATTCGGGCAGCTAGGAGACTTAACCCACGTCAGGCAAGGTGGGCCATATTCTTCACCCGGTTCCGGTTTACTTTGTCTTATAGACCGGGCTCCCAGAACGTGAAGGCTGACGCACTGTCCCGCCTTTACGACACGGAGGATGGGTCCACCGAACCTACTCCCATCCTTCCCGCCTCAAAGCTGGTAGCCCCAGTGGTATGGGAGGTGGACTTGGACATCAAGCGGGCGTTACGGGCTGAACCCGCGCCTCCTCAGTGTCCAGCGGGGTGAAGGTACGTGCCGCTTGGTGTTCAGGACAAACTGATTCGGTGGGCTCATGTCCTACCCTCCTCGGGTCACCCTGGGGTGACGAGGACAGTGGGGAGCCTTCAGGGGAGGTATTGGTGGCCTACGTTGGCTAAGGACCTTAAGGGTTATGTCTCCTCTTGCTCAGTGTGCGCTCAGAGTAAGGCTCCTAGGCACCTTCCTAGAGGGAAGCTACAACCCCTCCCCGTTCCACAGCGGCCATGGTCACATCTGTCCATAGATTTCCTGACCGATCTTCCGCCGTCTCAGGGGAACACCACGGTTCTAGTGATTGTGGATCGGTTCTCTAAGTCCTGCCGTCTCCTCCCGTTGCCCGGTATCCCTACAGCCCTACAGACTGCGGAGGCATTATTTACCCATGTCTTTCGGCACTACGGGGTGCCGGAGGACATCGTTTCTGATCGGGGCACCCAATTCACGTCTCGGGTATGGAGAGCGTTCATGGAACGCTTGGGGGTCTCTGTCAGCCTGACCTCCGGTTATCACCCCGAGAGTAATGGGCAGGTGGAGAGAATGAACCAGGAGGTGGGTAGGTTTCTGCGGTCGTATTGCCAGGATCGGCCAGGGGAGTGGGCACGATACATTCCCTGGGCTGAAATGGCTCAGAACTCACTACGCCACTCCTCTACTAACGTGTCCCCTTTTCAGTGTGTGTTGGGGTACCAGCCGGTCCTGGCACCATGGCATCCTTTGCCAGACCGAGGCTCCTGCGGTGGAGGAATGGGTACAGCGCTCCAAGGAGACCTGGAGGGCCGTCCAGGAATCTCTACGACAAGCAAGTGGACGGCAGAAGGGGAGTGCTGACCGCCACCGCAGTGAGGCCCCGTGTTTGTACCGGGGGACAGGGTCTGGCTCTCGACCCGAAACCTACCTCTCCGCTTGCCCTGCCGGAAGCTGGGTCCGCAGTGTGTAGGGCCCTTTAAAGTCCTGAGGAGAATAAACGAGGTGTGTTATCGATTACAACTCCCTTCCTATTATCGTATTAACCCCTCGTTTCATGTGTCTCTCCTCAGGCCGGTGGTAGCTGGTCCCCTGCAGGACAGTGAGGTACCGGAGGTCCCTCCCCCCCCCCTCTGGACATCGAGGGGACCCCGGCGTACACGATCCGGGCCATTCTGGACTCAAGACGCCGGGTGAGGGGCCTGCAGTACCTCGTGGACTGGGAGGGGTACGGTCCGGAGGAGAGGTGCTGGGTACCGGTGGGGGACATTTTGGATCCATCCATGTTGAGGGATTTCCATCGCCTCCATCCGGATCGCCCTGCACCTCGTCCTCCGGGGCGACCTCGAGGCCGGTTGTCGGCGCACTGCGGGAGCCGCGCGTCAGGGGGGGGGGTACTGTCACGAGTCCGACCGAGGGTGTTTCCCCTTCCTGGGCGGGTGGCGCTCGGCGGTCGTCGTCACCGGCCTATTAGCTGCCACTGATTGTTTTTCCTCCCCCTCCTTGTATGTTTAGTGGTAGCACCTGTTCATGTTTAATTAGTTTGTCTTTATTAGACAGCCGGCCCGCCTGGTTGTTGTGCGGGATTATTTCTATGTAACCTTCGGCTCTGTTGTAGAGGTATGTGTTAGTGCCTAGTCGTGATTTTTTCCATTGTACTTTTTGATTCCCTGTGTTTGGGAACGTTACTTTTGTGAGCACCCTGTGGTGCGTTGGTGCTAGTAAAAGACGCACAGCATTGAACTCTGTCTCCTGCATTTGACTCCACACCCACGACACCCGGAGCATTACAAATTCATTGTATTTGTTTTCTTCCGGGGGGGACTGTAGGAGGGGTCTCGAATGGTTGAGGGACAGCTTTTGGGGAACTGCGGGGGGATCTTGGAGGATTCGGGTGTCACAAGATTGTGATCATGAAAAAGGAAACTATGACATATTTTATATCACTATCATGCACACGCACCCTCACACATAAGGATGGCTCTGTTGCGTAAAGACTGATACATGTTTGATAGTGTCTTGATGCTGTATTGTTTGTCCTTCATGTTCTAATACTTTAATGTTACCCCTTCCTTGTGTTTTTTGTAATAAATAATTTTTCAAAAATTAAAAAGTGAAGTTACCCAGTGAACTACTCCTTGAGTAAAAGTCTAAAAGTACATGGTTTTAAATATACGTAACCATCAAAAGTAAATGGAATTGCTCAAATGTACTTAAGTATCAAAAGTAAAAGTATAAATCATTTCAAATTCCTTAAATTAGGCAAACAGAAGGCACAATTTAAAAAATGTTTTATTGAGAGATGGCCAGGGGCACACTACAACACTCAGACATGATTTACATAAAACGCATTTGTTTTTAGTGAGTCAGACAGATCAGAGGCAGTAGGGGTGACCAATGATGTTCTCTTGATAAGTGCATGAATTGGACCATTTTCCTGTCAAAATGTAACGAGTACTTATGTGGGTCAGGGAAAATGTATGGAGTAAAACATTATTTTCTTTAGGAATGTAGTGAAGTAAAAGTTGGCAAAAATCTAAATAGTTTGGTTCAGATCCGTAAATAAACTACTTAAATAGTACTTTATAGTACTTTTACATAAGTACTTTACACCACTGGGCACTGGATGAATGTGCCCATAGGAAGACGTTCAGTTTCTTTTGCGAAATAAAAACACTGATATCTAAAGCAGTAAGGGTTAGATTATTTGATAGTCAGAGTTGTTATAAAATCATTTAATTAAACTAATATATGTTGAGTAGAATGCAGGGACTGGGCACATTTACGCATGGCAATTCCAAACTATTTCAATCATTTTGAGCAAATCCAAATCCTAAAATACCTAATGTAATACGATTGTTCATTAATCATGCAAATTCATATATGAGATTGTTATTGTTGAACCATTCTTCTTGATGACAGATGATGTGAAGTGGTGAAAGCTGATCTCTCAGGTGTGAGCAGCACGCATTGTTGAGAAAGAACATTGCGGAGAACGGCAGGACCGAGCTAAGCTTTCCCGTAGGGCAGGTTTCAGTGGTTTCAAACAAGAAACTGCGCTACATTTAATAGATTTAAAGCAAGACCCATTAATAGAGATTAGAGTTGACAAAAAATCTATCGCAAGCATAGGCAACTTTTGAAACGTCATCGATGGCATCATACGCGCGCAAAATGCAATATTATTTCAAATCCATTTACTTAGTCTGTGTTATAATCAATATGATTTTGATTCCATTATCTTTTGGTGAGATGTATACGTCATTATTGAACGTCAAACAAGCCATCATTGTTGAAAGACAACTTATTGATCATTTAGAAACGTATATTGAACACGAATCGGAGAGACTTGAAGACATCAAAAGGTGAGTAACAGACAGGGAACGTTGTCATGATGCATGTGTGCTTGATAGTTTATCACTCGTTTATGTTGTAGGCTTAATTATTAAGGTTTAGAGGGTGTTGTTTTAGAAAGAAAGAGAACAAATAAAGCTAAATAATTGTGTCTAAGAATTAGAAAGCTATATGTTTGGGCTGTGTGTCCTTTATTGTATTTTGTTCCATATCATTTCATGATAGGCTACTATTATCATCATACTTAGGCCTTTGTATTCCTTGCAGAACATATGCCATTGATGAATCACTGGAATGGAAAACCTCATGCATACATCATTGCATGGTTGTCTCCCCTCTGTCCATCTACCATGGTATCACCTTAGGGTGATATTCTCTCTAAACCTTTAGCACTTATAGACTCTTTCTGCAGGTTTTATGCAAAGGTGTCAGAATTGCACAGTGAGGTGTACAATGGACCATCAGCTGCTATGGCAAACCCCTTGGTGGCGTTTACTCTTATCAAGCGCTTGCAGTCCGAGTGGATTCACCTGATCTACAGTGATGAAGCACAAGAGAACACCCAAGGTTGTTTCCTCTTATGACTTAAAAAAAAACAATCTGGTCCGTACAACTGACATAACCTGGGACATAAGTTTGACAAAGGTCCATGTCTACTTTTTGTGTTCTGTCATCACCCCCCCCCGTGTTGTGTTTCAGCCTTCAGGTCCGGTTACGAGGAGGTAGAGGAGGAGGGTAGCTTGCCAAAACTGGAGGACCTTCAGGGGGCGGCCAATGGGTTGATGAGACTGCAGGATGTTTATGCCCTTCAAGTGGGGGGACTTGTGAGAGGTCACTTCCAGAGGATCACTAACGGCAACCCCATTGACATCTACAGTCCCACAATATCTGTTCCTCTTTCTGGGGATGACTGCTTCCTGGTTGGGAAGGTAAGCCACCAATAACTCACCCATTTAATCATTGGCTGCACCTGATTCTCCACCCTTCTCCTCGTGCACACTGTCTCGTGTGGATCTAACAATGATGAAAGCTCCCTCCAGCCAATGGTTACACAAATCCCACACGTAAGCTGAACAGGCATAAGCACTCTTTCATTCCCATGTCCATCATACCTGAACGTCAAAAGTACGCCACTGACTAAGGGAATGTACAATATGTATTACTTACAGTATGTGGCTTTATGAGAAGTGTGTATGATAAGGGTAATGTGCAATGTATGTGTTGTGTTGAGTGTGTAATGTACAGTGTCTTTTGGGTCCTGGTCAAAAGTAGTGCACAATAAAGGGAATAGGGAGACATTTGGAAGACGGACAATGTCTTCCTCATGATGAGTCACTCCTCAATGGATCCTACTGTTTATGTACAGTGGCAGTGCACACGGTGCACTGTGTGGGAGAGACAGTATGGAAAATACATCATATCTGTTTAGGGAAGTCTAAGAATGTGGAGTAAGGGCCTTTGCCTTCACTTGTGCTAACACCAGGATTATCTGACTGTGACCATGTGTAAACAGATGCTCCGTTTGGCATGTTGCATGCAGTAATAGTTCTTCAACTGCACTTTTGTGGTGGCTAAAACCTAGTTGTTAAAACCAGCAGGGTTATCTAAGGGTTAGCTTTATTTCTCACATTTCCAGGGCCCGTACAAAGCCTCAGTCACAATCAACAATCATAGTACTACATTTACTTTACGTCGCTCTCTCTTCTCTTCAGCTCTAGATGTGAGAGAATGATATTTACAATGCTAAAAAGGTGTTCACTCTTTCCTTCCAACATATATTTTGAGTATGTTGTATGACTGTTCAGGAAAATAATGTGTCTCAATTTGTCATTATAAAATGTTTCTGTTGTTTTCTAATGCTAACATCCTGTTGTTGTATGGTAGGTTGCCTATGAGCTGGAGGACTACTACCACTCAGTGCAGTGGCTGGAGGAGTCAGTGCGTCTGTTCCGAGGGGCGGGGGGGGGATGGAGTCCAGAGAATGAGGGAACTCTGGAAGATGCTCTGGATCACTTGGCCTTCTCTCACTTCAAGGTGTGTCTATTTTGCACATAGAAATACAAGTCATTCTGATTTTGAATCTGATTCTTTAAAAAATAGACCTACTGGTTGAAAATAGTATTTGTAGAGAGATGTGATTCTTTCAGCATTTTGTTGACCAAATGTAACTTTTTTGTTTTGCTTCAGACAGGAAACATCTCCTATGCACTGAGTCTCTCTCAGGAGTTGTTGAACCATGGTAAGCCTGTCTAGTTGAAACATTTCACTTTAGTGTGGCCTGGGGTGGTCCAGCGGTCTAAACTGCTGCCTCTGGATCTCACATAGTATGTTCCGTTGCGAGCATGGGGTTTACTCCGGCCCACTTTCTTTATCCTGTCCAATGAAAATAACATTCTGACTACATATATCATGGTCACCATCTGCTTTGTATATCAGCCTATTTCCCCATACGGTAGCTGAACCCTGAAGTACTGTATACTTACTGTGCATGATGCAGACATGGACCTGGACCTTACAATTCAGGCCTCCTTTTAATAAAACGACGTACATTGACCAGGAAAACATCTGTACTGCTCGCTTGTTTCTATTTTACCAACTGGACGCTGTGATTTGTTTCTCCAAACTCATGGTATCATATTGATGGTATTAACATGATTCCCTTCCTGAAGATCCCATGAACAGGAGAGTTTTGAAGAATGTAGAGAAGTATGAGCGACTACTTGTTGACAATCCACCATTACTGAGTGCTGACACTGGGTTGAAGAGGCCTAACACCACCTATCTACGGACAAGGAACACCTACGAGAGACTGTGTCGGACACAGGGCACTCCGGTATACTCATCTATGATATTGTAATCTCCTCCACCCAGCCGGCTATATGCAGAAGCAATTGAGTGATACATTTGCTTTTAGGAATGCTCCAAACAGAACTGAAATCATGCTGTCCTTTTAAATGTACGACACCATATGAGACACCATATGTGGAAAACTAAGACTTGGCTACATTCTGGAGCTCACAGAGAAAGAAAATAGTTTTTAAAGTTCTGAGGATGAAAAGAAAATACTGCTGCTTTCTTTCCATGTTTGGGATCCAGTAATGACTTCAGAAGCCCTTTTCTCTCCTCAGCCAATGTGTTATGAAAACACCCGGCTGTTCTGTGACTATTTCAACAATGACAGTCCTGGGCTACTACTGCAGCCAATCAGACGTGAGGTGCTGAGCCTGCAGCCATATGTGGTCCTCTACCACAGCTTCATCACTGGCTCAGAGGCAGAGCGCATCAAGGACCTCGCCCAGACAGGGGTGAGTGTCTATCTACTGCCATGGTGTCACCCCTTTTACTCAGAAAAGGCCTATCAGGGCAGTATGTATCAAGCATCTCGGCTAAGAAGTGCTGATCTAGGATCCAGTCCTCCCTGTCCAGTCTTATTCGTTATGATCTTAAAGGCTAAATGGATCCTAAATCAGCCATCCAACTCCGATGCTTGATGGATATGGCCCCAGATTCCATTGTCATGACATTGATTCTGATTACCACATTCACTTTCCAAGTCCCTTCAAAATGACGAGTGTCTTTTAAATAACATATCTGATAGAAGATACCCTCCTGTGTCATGATTAGTTTTTGCGCATCTGAAGGATTATTAAATGCATTACATGTCAACGGCCTATTTTATGACTCCAGTAAAGATTGAGCAGGAGAGTGACTCTACACACAGAACACTGTTTGTTTTGGCTCTGCTGGGATAACGGTTATTTTAGGAAATTTCCAATCTGCTTTTTTCCCCCTGTGGTCTGGCTGCTTAGACTGCCACTGAGGTGCTAGTTTTTCACCCAAGTAATAGTTACAGCTTAGATTACAATGGCAGGTATGATAGGATTGATAGGTATGATAGTATTGTCATTTCTATTCTTGCATGTTTGTGATCTCAAATACTTCATCTATCAAGGGCTTTAGAAAGGCTCAGTCTCTGTTCTGTGACCTGGTTGCAATATTTACAATATTAAGAAATATTAACAAATAAGTGATAATGCCTGAGAAGCCGATGTTTGTTGGATATATTGGCACGGGTGTTAAGCCCGAGAACAAGCCGAGGGCCGGCAAACCGTGCCAATATATCCAACAAACACCGCCTTTGAATGCATAATCACTTTTATACAACGGGTTATCAGCATATTCAAATAATGATTGACATATTTTCATTAAAAAACATAATTTTAATGAATTTATTCGTACTATTTCATCTTTCCGCAAGATATAGTCCTGACACAAATCTAGGATTCTGTATCTATGGACGCGACCCAGTTGTTCGTTCTAAGTGTTCAATTGCCATACAGAATGACAACAGTAGGTGCATTAGTTTAAGCTGTTTTTTAGTGACATTTATTTGGATACATGATTTCGTCTGACATAAAAAATGTGCTCTCTCGTTAGGACACTGTTGTTCAGAGGAGCTAGCCAACAACACAGCTAACACAATAACTTCAAACTGAAGCTGGAAAGACTGTAAAATAGTCGCACTTCGTTTCGTTTGACCTTTTTCAATTGCTTCTTCTTTGTATACATCTATAAAAACGATGCCAGCTGATTCATGATTTCGACTGGCTGAGAAAGCTGCCTGCTTCTCTCTATCTTCTCGACTCCCGACCCCTACACGTTCATTACATTACTGTGGGACAGTTGGAGATCGAATATGAATATTGAAACAATGACAGTGAGGTTTATACAAATCTCCGCTGTTGAAAACTAAATATTAGTCTAAAAGAAATGTGAGATAATGTCTAGATTATTTTTGTAGTGCAAATAAAGTTTATAATTTCCCTGCCTGGGCTGATGAGACAGTGGATTGCGCAGACAGATGGAACAGAGTAAATGGGAATTTAAACATCATAGATTTAGCCCGCTAAAATATGTCCAAGCTGGTTTGGAAGAAGAATGTCTGCGTTGTACTGATGGGCTCATTTTAATGACTGGAATGGAATTAATGGAACGGTATCAATCACAAACATATGGAAACCAAGTTTGACTTCGCTCCATTTATTCAATTTCAGCCATTACAATGAAAGCGTCCTCCTACAACTCCTCACACCAGCGTTCATTGGCTGACTTTGTTTTTCTGGCGAGATGCTGTAACCCAAATTATCTCCTAGATTTTGGGATGTTTTGGCATTGTTCAACAGGTTTTCCACCCCTTCTTCAAATTAAAATCCCTCCACTCATTATGTCAACATTTCATGGCGCTCTGGTGGGTTGATTAAAACCAGGTCTGGCCTGTGTCTCATATGGCACTCTATTCCCTATACAGTGCACTACAAAAGTAGGACACTATATAGGGAATAGGATGCCATTTGGGACTCGGCCTGGAGTATTAGTCATTTGTAGCCTGGAGCACATGCAGTACTCCTTGCCCTGAGCACATAGACACATACATCATTGCCTGAGCATTGGTATTCAGGTGTTCATGCTTGGCTCCAAGGGTTTACTATTAGCTGTCTAGTTCAAAGTATGTAGAGAGGGTGTAGATAGAAATGGCAGTCAAATATTTCCGTCAGACACAGCTTCGTTGGAAAATTACTGCGGTTCTTGAGTTTTGACGTTTGTTTTTGTATGTTATTTACTGTGCTCTTTCAGATGTGTTCTTCTCTATCCTCACATCATTCATGTTTCTCTTGTCAGACAGAGCCCTGCAATTTGATCCTAAAAAGTTACTGCTGTATACAATGATTGAGTATTGAAAGTCTTCTCTCTTTTTGTGCCATAAGTTAAGGAGATCTGTGGTGGCATCTGGAGAGGAACAGGCTACTGCAGAGTATCGCATCAGCAAGAGGTACTATCAGAAACATGTCACTATTAAATGTATAGTTTACAGTTCCTTTTTATAACACTGCAAGCAGTAATAAAAGCATCAGCAGAACAATGCACCCTCACAGCAACCAGTGAATATACCGTATAACACTATAACATGGTTGGGCTAATGATTTTCAGGCTTATTAGTTATAACATGTAATGTATGATAGTTAACTGTGGGATAAACTTTACCTGTTGAATGGAACGTAGCTGAACACCTCTGGAACCTACAGTATCAGTGGAAGGTGAAGTGTACATTATTGTTTTACATCAGGTAGAGCGACGAGTCAATCTGCATTGATCGGTTGAGGACTGCACATCAAGTAGGAATGACGCCACCTGTCAGAAGACAGAGTGTACATAACATCAGGTCGAGCTCAAACCAAGACAGTGACATGATCTGTATTATGAGAGTGTGTGTTTTGTTTTTCAGTGCATGGCTAAAGGACACAGCCCACCCTATCATTGGGAGGCTGGACCAGAGAATCACCTTGCTCACAAGTCTCAATGTGCAGCCTCCGTATGCAGAGTACCTCCAAGTGGTGAACTATGGGATTGGAGGACACTATGAACCTCATTTTGACCATGCAACTGTGAGTGTTTACTAGACACTTATTACTTAAGTAATAAACACTTCATGCAATAGTGAACCCTCATTTTGTGTGTTAGTGTTGAGTGATGGTCTGTGTCCCAAACATCACCCTATTTCCTAGTACAAGGGTTCCTAAACTTTTACACTCTTCCAGCATTTTATTTTATTTAACTAGGCAGGTCAGTTAAGAACCAAATTCTTATTTACAATGACGGCCTAGGAATGGTGGGTTAACTGCCTTGTTCAGTGGCAGAACGACAGACTTGTACCTTGCCAGCTTGGGGATTCGATCTAGCAACCTTTTGGTTACTGACCCAACGCTCTAACCACTAGGCTACCTGTCACCCCCCTGCATTTGAGAACGCCCCCCCCCCCCCCTGTGCATGCCACGTCTATTTCTATGGGCACAAGCCCTGTTCATTGCACAAACTGCTCACACCCCTCTTGCTGGCGGAGAGAACATTTTGCAGGTTTAAAGCTTATTTCCTGCAATTATACACATCTTGTCATGGCTGGAGAGAAAATGTTGCCGTTTTAAAGGACATTTTCTGGCAATTCTGTAGATTTTGCCATGTCTAATGTGTATTCGTTTGAGTGACTCGAACATTAATCCAAAATCTATGGACTAAAAAATCTAGCTACAAAACGTTAGCTGACATAGACTAGTTGATCTGAACATTTCTGACAGGATATAAATAGCTCTCTAAGGTCTGCAATAACTGACATGACAAGAGGAAAACTACCCAATTTTGAAATTGCACCTTTTGCATTCTAGTATTACAACTTATTTTGGGGAGGGGGACCCGCGCTCCCCGCCTCCCCTCTGCTGGACGCGCCCCACTGTTTGGGAACCACTACACCTGGAACACTACTTTTGACCAGGGCTCATAGTTCTCTGGTTGAAGGTAGTGCTCTGTATAGGGGAATAGGGGTGCCATTTGAGACGTAGCCATGGTAAGGACATTATATATTTATGTGTACTATTTCCTTCATGTAACCAGTCAGCATCAAGCCCCCTTTTTAGGCTCAACACTGGGAATCGAGTGGCAACCTTCATGATATACGTAAGTGTTTTATCTTGTTATCCTGTTATGTGCATGCTTGTCTCATTTGTGGATATACAGTAAAGGCATCTTTGGAGATACTGTACGCTATATCGCTTCAATCAGAATTAGAATTCAGTATTTTCTTATTGAAATTGCAATGAGATGTCAAACTTCAAGTTAATGTGGTATGAAAAAGAATGTCTGCTTGTGAGATTTGGACAAACTCCACACTCCTTATCCCGGCATGGATGGCTTTTTTTTGACGTGTGCACAGAGGCTAGACTAGACACAACTCAGTGAGAATGTTGTCATCCTCCACAGCTCAGCTCTGTGGACGCAGGTGGGTCCACAGCCTTCATCCACGCTAACTTTAGCGTTCCTGTTGTGGAGGTAAATGCACTGCTCACATCAGCTGCTGGCTAAACGTGTGCTATGTCCCAAATGGCACCCTATTCCCTACAGAGTGCACTACTTGTTACCAGTGTTTGTCAAAAGTAGTGCACTCTAATAGGTAATAGGATTCTATTTTGGACATGGGCTTTACCTTCTTGTTTATCCATCAAAATTGCCTCAAGCCAGAACACATATCCTCCTAAACATTCACTCTGTGCAGGTGTTAAAATGCCATCAAGAATAATAAGAGATTCTTTCCTCAGAAAGGTCACATCATTTCTTAAGATGTTTTGAGTAGGACTGTTCTTATGGCAGAAGGCCTGATGAGTAAAGAGGAGCCATAGGCAGTGTCCCAAATGGCACCCAATTCTCTTTATAGTGTACTACTTTTGACCAGGGCCCTGTACATAATATTGGGAATCTGATGCCATTTGGGATGCATCCACAGTGTAGTGTTTGGTTTAATAAATGAGCTGCTGTTGAAAAGACACAGGACCTCACCAGGTTTTAACCTATCAACCTGGATTCTATTGAGGTTTCACTTCCTTTCCTCGAGTGTTAGAAAAAATCTCTCTCACTGGGCACCCTTTCCCTCATATCAATTGTCAAATATGTTGTACATGGAGCACAGCTATGCATGTGGGATTTTAACATACATATATACAACATTTGATTTTCATTGAGGTACAATGGCTTAGGATTGTCAAGTAGAAGAGGAGACCATACATATTCCAGGCACGATAGTGGCCCACAAAATCCAGGCACGATTTGAAATGTTTTGTTCCATTGTTTTTAGTGACACATTTCCAATGTCTCTTGTGTTCCAGAATGCTGCCCTATTCTGGTGGAACCTCCATAGGAACGGCCAAGGAGATGGGGACACTCTGCATGCTGGCTGCCCTGTGCTTGTTGGGGACAAATGGGGTAAGAGGCTTTAATGAGACAACCGGGAACGCCACATAGTTCCTATAGAAAAACACACAGGTACAGTGAGCAGTGTAAGATGTGGAACGCTAAGGACCCTACGTCTATTCCAGTAGCCCCTGCCTGTCATACTGAAGTCACGGCTGGAGCCTGGGGCCACATCTGCACTGCATTATACAGATAGAGTTGGGGACAATTTAGAGAAGAGGTCAGGCGCTGAGCACTGCTCTGGGATGCTAAACATGTGGGCCTCCATTCCACATAATTTAACTCCATCTTGGATCCCACAGTCAGTGACAAGGCTAAAGGAAACACAGAGGGGTATTAGTAATTAATGTGAGTGGCTGCTTCTGAGAGACACTTAAAGGAGAAAGTATATACTTTGTATTTTTTTATTTTACTGTGTGTTCATGTATTTGAACTAAGATTATAACAAGGAAATAAGGCTCAATTTCCCATTATTGACTGCCTCGCCTGGTTCACTAACTACTTTTCAGATAGAGTTCAGTGTGTCAAATCGGAGGGCCTGTTGTCCGGACCTCTATGGGGGTGCCACAGGGTTCAATTCTCGGGCCGACTCTTTTCTCTGTATATATCAATGATGTCGCTCTTCCTGCAGGTGATTCTTTGATCCACCTCTACGTAGACGACACCATTCTGTATACATCTGGCCCTTCTTTGGACACTGTGTTAACAAACCTCCAAACGAGCTTCAACGACATATAACACTCTTTCCGTGGCCTCCAACTGCTCTTAAATGCTAGTAAAACTAAATGTATGCTCATCAACCGTTCGCTGCCCGCACCCGCCCGCATGGCTAGCATCACCACTCTGGACGGTTCTGACTTAGAATATGTGGACAACTATAAATACCTAGGTGTCTGGCTAGACTGTAAACTCTACTTCCAGACTCACATTAAGCATCTCCAATCCAAAGTTAAATCTAAAATCGGCTTCCTATTTTGCAACAAAGCCTCCTTCACTCATGCTGCCAAACATACCCTCATAAAACTGACTATCCTACCAATCCTTGACTTCGATGATATAATTGACAAAATAGCCTCCAACACTCTACTCAACAAATTGGATGCAGTCTATCACAGTGCCATCCGTTTCGTCACCAAAGCCCCATATACTACCCACCACTGCGACCTGTATGCTCACGTTGGCTGGTCCTCACTACATATTTGTCGCCAAACCCACTGACTCCAGGTCATCTACAAGTCTTTGCTAGATTAAGCTCTGCCTTATCTCAGCTCACTGGTCACCATAGGAACACCCACCCGTAGCACATGCTCCAGCAGGTATATTTCATTGGTCATCCCCAAAGCCAACACCTACTTGGGCTGCCTTTCCTTCCAGTTCTCTGCTGCCAATGACTGGAACGAATTGCAAAAATCACTGAAGTTGGAGACTTGTATCTCCCTCACTAACTCTAAGCGTCAGCTGTCAGAGCAGCTTACAGATCGCTACAGCTGTACATAGCCCATCAGTAAATAGCCCATCCAACCAACTACCTACCTCCTCCCCATATTTGTTTTTGTTTTTCTGCTTTTTTGCACACCATTATTTCTACATCCTCGTCTGCACATATATCACTCTAGTGTAAATTGCTAAATTCTATTGGCTTATTTATTGCCTTACCTCCTTACTTCATTTGCTCACACTGTATACAGATGTTTTTCTATTGTGTTATTGACCGTACGTTTGTTTATGCGTAACTCTGTGTTGTTTTTGTCGCACTGCTTTGCTTTATCTTTATCTAGTTGTAAATGATAACTTGTTCTCAACTGGCCTACCTGGTTATATATAGTTAAAAAATTGATGGCTCCATACAAGGGATCTATATAAAAATGTGTGTCTACACTTTTTGGTGATTTTAATGTCAGTGAATATTTAACAACTCTTTTTTACACACCTGTATATGATATGTTATGTTTGTTTGACTACTCTGTGACATAAACTACTAACACATACTCTCTGTTGTCCATGCCCTGTTCCAGTGGCTAACAAATGGATCCATGAGTACGGCCAGGAGTTCCAGAGACGCTGCAGCCCCAATCCTGAGGAGTGAGAAGAGAGAAAGCAGCTGCTGGGACCACTTGGAGTACAAGAACCAGCCTCCACAATGGAGCTGTGCGCACCACGCAGGCAGAGAGGGAGGGAACGAGAGAGGAGCAAGAGAAGGCATGCGAGAGCGCTTGAGGCTGGGGGAGAGGAAGGCAGCCAAAGAGCAGCCTGCATCTGTGATTGGCGCTTCAGGCACAAGGGAACGAGCTGGAATGGCAGGGGGCTGACTTGGTTTTGGGAAGGAGGAGGTGGTGGGGGTGGAGGAGGGCATTTGGCAATCAGCCCCAAAAGCAGAGTGGCCTCTTGCTCCCACTCCCCAGTCAGTCCCTGCTGGAGCAGAGCTCTCTCTGAGAGAGGCCTCTACACTCACACACTGGGCTGGTTTTAGTTAACGCTGCTAGGCTGTTTGGCTCCGGTGTCAGTTTGTTTGAAAAACATGTTTTTTTTAAAAGTATAATGCAGCCTTTTGAAAACTGATGCACTGAATCTGTCAGGATACGCTTCACATGGACTGATCTCATTAGCACAGCGCTAATCTTTACCATCACAATTTATTTTGAATGATATTTCTCTAACCATCTCACACCTTAAGAATGTAGTTAAGAGCGGCGCTGTGATTCAGAGGAAAAAGGTTATTGTGACTTTTTCCCATTCATGCTGTCAGTTCAGGAGATGAGGTAGTCATCTCTCCCACGGAGGGGCTTGCTGACATTTGGTGTGCTCTCTATTGCTCATCTCCTTGTAACTAATGGTGTGCATATGAGTCAAACCTGTTTAGTCTTCTAGCGCCCATTCAGAGGCATAATTAATTAGTCATGGTCTGTAAACCAGATAATTGGATGAATGCATCTGGTTTAGCACAGAGTCTCTGACCTCACTACAAATCGGCAGCATAGCCTAGTGGTTAGAGTGTTGGACTAATAACCGGAAGGTTGCGAGTTCAAACCCCCGAGCTGACAAGGTACAAATCTGTTGTTCTGCCCCTGAACAGGCAGTTAACCCACTGTTCCCAGGCCGTCATTGAAAATAAGAATGTGAAATGTCAGAATAATAGCAGAGAGAATGGTTTATTTCAGCTTTTATTTCTTTCATAACTTCCCAGTGGGTCAGAGGTTTACGTACACTCAATTCATATTTGATAGCATTGCCTTTAAATTGTTTAACTTGGGTCAAACGTTTCAGGTCGCCTTCCACAAGCTTCCCACAATAAGTTGGGTGAATTTTGGCCCATTCCTCCGGACAGAGCTGGTGTAACTGAGTCAGGTTTGTAGGCCTCCTTGTTAGCACACACTTTTTCAGTTCTGCCCACAAATGTTCTATAGGATTGAGGTTAGGGCTTTGTGATGGCCACTCCAATACCTTGACTTTGTTGTCTTTAAGCCATTTTGCCACAACTTTGGTAGTATGCTTGGGGTCATTGTCCATTTGGAAGACCCATTTGCTACCAAACGTTAACTTCCTGATTGATGTCTTTAGATGTTTCTTCAATATATCCACATCATTTTCCTACCTCATGAGCCATCTCTATTGTGAAGTGCACTAGTCCCTCCTGCAGCAAAGCACCCCCACAACATGATGCTGCCACCCCGTGCTTCATGGTTGGGATGGTGTTCTTCAACTTGAAAGCCTCCCCCTTTTTCCTCCAAACATAACGATGGTCAGTGTGGCCAAACAGTTCTATTTTTGTTTCATCAGACCAGAGGACATTTATCCAAAAAGTATGATCTTTGGAAATTGCTCCCAAGGATGAACCAGACTTGTGGAGGTGTACTATTTTTTGGGGCTTTGGTTTTAGCTGATTTCTTTGGATTTTCCAATGATGTCACGCAAACAGGCACTGAGTTTGAAGGTAGGCATTGAAATACATCCACAGGTACACACACCTCCAATTGACTCAACTGATGTCAATTAGCCTATCAGAAGCTTCTAAAAGCCATGACATCATTTTCTGGAATTTTCCAAGCTGTTGAAAGGCACAGTCAACTTAGTAAATGTAAACTTCTGCCACACTGGAATTGTGATACAGTCAATTATAAGTGAAATAACCTGTCTGTAAACAATTGCTGGAAAAATGACTTGTGTCATGCACAAAGTAGATGTCCTCACCGACTTGCCAAAACTATAGTTGTAAACAAGAAATTTGTGGAGTGGTTGAAAAACGAGTTTTAATGACTCCATCCTAAGTGTATGTAAACTTCCGACTTCAACTGTATGGTGTTCTTGTATTTCAACCAAGTTGCAAGTGTCCACTCGGGCTGTGGAAAATTGTTCTTATGCACACACATACAGTCTGTGCCAAAAATTGTTTTGAGAATGACACAAATATGAATTTTCACAAAATCTCCTGCCTCAGTTTGTATGATGGCAGTTTGCATATACTTCAGAATGTTATGAAGCGTGATCAGATGAATTGCAATTAATTGAAAAGTCCCTCTTTGCCATGCAAATTAACTGAATCCCCCAAAAACATTTCCACTGCATTTCAGCCCTGCCACAAAAGGACCAGCTGACATCATGTCAGTGATTCTCTCGTTAACACAGGTGGAAGTGTTGACGAGGACAAAGCTGGAGATTGCTCTGTCATGCTGATTCAAATCAAATCATATCAAATCAAATTTATTTATATAGCCCTTCGTACATCAGCTGATATCTCAAAGTGCTGTACAGAAACCCAGCCTAAAACCCCAAACAGCAAACAATGCAGGTGTAAAAGCATGGTGGCTAGGAAAAACTCCCTAGAAAGGCCAAAACCTAGGAAGAAACCTAGAGAGGAACCGGGCTATGTGGGGTGGCCAGTCCTCTTCTGGCTGTGCCAGGTAGAGATTATAACAGAACATGACCAAGATGTTCAAATGTTCATAAATGACCAGCAAGGTCAAATAATAATAAGGCAGAACAGTTGAAACTGGAGCAGCAGCACAGTCAGGTGGACTGGGGACAGCAAGGAGCCATCATGTCAGGTAGTCCTGGGGCACGTTCCTAGGGCTCAGGTCCTCCGAGAGAGAGAAAGAAAGAGAGAATTAGAGAGAGCATATGTGGGGTGGCCAGTCCTCTTCTGGCTGTGCCGGGTGGAGATTATAACAGAACGTGGCCAAGATGTTCAAATGTTCATAAATGACCAGCATGGTTGAATAATAGTAAGGCAGAACAGTTGAAACTGGAGCAGGAGCATGGCCAGGTGGACTGGGGACAGCAAGGAGTCCTCATGTCAGGTAGTCCTGGGACATGGTCCTAGGGCCCAGGCCAGTTGAAACTGGAGCAGCAGCATGGCCAGGTGGACTGGGGACAGCAAGGAGTCATCATGTCAGGTAGTCCTGGGGCATGGTCCTAGGGCTCAGGTCCTCCGAGAGAGAGAAAGAAAGAGAGAAGGAGAGAATTAGAGAACGCACACTTAGATTCACACAGGACACCGAATAGGACAGGAGAAGTACTCCAGATAAACAAACTGACCCTAGCCCCCGACACATAAACTACTGCAGCATAAATACTGGAGGCTGAGACAAGAGGGGTCAGGAGACACTGTGGCCCCATCCGAGGACACCCCCGGACAGGGCCAAACAGGAAGGATATAACCCCACCCACTTTGCCAAAGCACAGCCCCCACACCACCACTGATTGAGTTCGAATAACAGACTGGAAGCTTGAAAAGGAGGGTGGTGCTTGGAATCATTGTTCTTCCTCTGTCAACCATGGTTTCCTGCAAGGACACACGTACCGTCATCATTGCTTTGCACAAAAAGGGCTTCACAGGCAAGGATATTGCTGCCTGTAAGATTGCACCTAAATCAACCATTTATCGGATCATCAAGAACTTCAAGGAGAGCAGTTCAATTGTTGTGAAGAAGGCTTCAGGGCGCCCAAGAAAGTCCAGCAAGCACCAAGACCGTCTCCTAAAGTTGATTCAGCTGCGGGATGGGGGAACCACCACTACAGAGCTTGCTCAGAAATGGCAGCAGGCAGGTGTGAGTGCATCTGCATGCACAGTGAGGCAAAGTCTTTTGGAGGATGTTCTGGTGTCAAGAAGGGCAGCAAAGAAGCCCCTTCTCTCCAGGAACAACATCAGGGAGAGACTGATATTCTGTAAAAGGTACAGGGATTGGACTGCTGAGGACTGGGGTAAAGTCATTTTCTCTGATGAATCCCCTTTCCGATTGTTTGGGGCATCCGGAAAAAAGCTTGTCCGGAGAAGACAAGGTGAGCGCTACCATCAGTCCTGTGTCATGCCAACAGTAAAGCATCCTGAGACCATTCATGTGTGGGGTTGCTTCTCAGCCAAGGGAGTGGGCTCACTCACAATTTTGCCTAAGAACACAGCCATGAATTAAGAATGGTACAACACATTCTCTGAGAGCAACTTCTCCCAACCATCCAGGAACAGTTTGGTGACGAACAATGCCTTTTCCAGCATGATGGAACACCTTGCCATAAGGAAAACGTGTTAACTAAGTGGCTCACAAAACATCGATATTTTGGGTCCGTGGCCAGGAAACTCCCCAGACCTTAAAACCTCTTGATGCACCCATCCCGTTAGCGGGATCATTTTCGTCAACATCCGCTGAATTGCAGAGCGCCAAATTCCAATTAAATTACTAAAAATATTACATTTTCATGAAATCACAAGTGCAATATAGCAAAACACAGCTGAGCTTGTTGTTAATCCACCTGCATGTCAGATTTCAAAAAAGCTTTTTGGTGAAAGCATACCAAGCGTTTATGTAAGGACATCTCTCTCAGTAGACAAAACATTACAAACAGCTAGCAGCCAAGTAGATTGGTCACGAAAGTCAGAAAAGCACTAAACTGAATCGCTTACCTTTGATGATCTTCGGATGTTTGCACTCACGAGACTCCCAGTTCACAATAAATGTTTCTTTTTTCCATAAAGATTATTTTTATATCCAAAATACCTCCATTTGATTGGCGCGTTATGTTCAGAAATACACAGGCTCGAGCGGTCACGACATCGCAGACAAAATTTCCAAATAGTATCCCTTGTCACGCCTTGGTCTTAGTATTTTGTGTTTTCTTTAATTATTTGTTCAGGCCAGGGTGTGACATGGGTTTATTGTATTGTCGTATTGGGGTTTTTGTAGGCATTGGGATTGTGGTTGATTAGGGGTGTGTCTAGTATAGGCTTGGCTGCCTGAGGCGGTTCTCAATCTGAGTCAGGTGATTCTTGTTGTCTCTGATGGGGAACCGTATTTAGGTAGCTGGGGTTTCACTGTGTATTTCGTGGGTGTTTGTTCCTGTCTCTGTGTAGTTTCACCAGATAGGCTGTAATTAGGTTTCACGTTCCGTTTTGTTGTTTTGTATTTGTATCAGTTATTTCATGTACCGCAATTCTTTCATTAAAGACATGAGTAACCACCACGCTGCATTTCGGTCCGACTCTCTTTCAACAAACGAAGAATGTCGTTACATCCCTAAAGTTCTTAGAAACATGTCAAACGTTTTTTTATAATCAATCCTCAGGTTGTTTTTAAAATGTATAATCGATAATACTTGGGACTGTAGCTTCTTCAATAGGAGAGAGAAATGTCTGCTCCAAGTTGTTGCGCATGCAAAACGCTGCTGGCACCCAGCCATACAATGACGCGATGTGATCTTTCTCGCTCGTTTTTCAAAATAAAAGCCTGAAACTATGTCTAAAGACTGTTCACACCATGGGGAAGCCATAGGAAAAGGAATCTGGTTGATATCCTTTTAAATGGAGCAAAGGCAGGCAAAGGAACAGAGAGCCTTTCAGGAAAAACAGCACTTCCAGGTTTTCACCTGCAATATCAGTTCTGTTATACTCACAGACAATATTTTGACAGTTTTGGAAACTTTAGAGTGTTTTCTATCCTAATCTAACAATTATATTAACATTCTAGATTCTGGAACTGAGAAATAGGTAGTTTCATTTGGGTACGTTCTTCATCCAAACATCAAAATACTGCCCCCTACACTCAAGAGGTTAATCCCATTGAGAACTTGTGGTCAATCCTCAAGAGGCGGGTGGACAAACAAAAACCAACAAATTCTGACAAACTCCAAGCATTGATTATTTAAGAATGGGCTGTCACCATTCAGGGATGTGGCCCAGAAGTTAATTGACAGTAGGCCAGGGCAGATTGCAGAGTCTTGAAAAAGAATGGTCAACACTGCAAATATTGACTATTTGCATCAACTTCATGTTATTGTCAATAAAATCCTTTGACACTTGTGAAATGCTTGTAATTATACTTTACTATTCCATAGTAACATCTGACAAAAATATCTAAAGACACTGAGGCAGCAGACTTTGTGGAAATTAATATTTGTGTCATTCTCAAAACCTTTGGCTACGACTGTACACAACGGATCTGAAGATTCAGAGGTGAATAAATCTCTTGATGTTAACCATTGTTTCCATATTTATTACCACAAACAAGTTTTATTGACCTATGCTTTCTAACTGTTCCTGGGACATCCACCGAGTCAAAATATAAAACCCTGCTTTTTATTAACTTGCTCATCAGCTCAGTGTTCCACATAATATAAACAGGTTAAGGGTTTAGATGACCTTACCCTCAACTTAAAAGAAAGCAACCTTCAATTAATCTGTTTCACCATCCTCTGGAGGAATTGAAAACAAAATAGCTGCTGAAATCTTATCAGCCAGAGAGGCACATCTTCCTTACAGCATGTTAGCAACGTTTCACACCAATCTGGCTAATTATGAGATTGTAGCTTGGGCTAACCGTGCAAAAATCTAGTATCTCTCCAAGTTTTTAGGGTACAGTTCTGTCTCTAGAAGCCTTGCCTTTCCATATCATAATTATAACTATAAATGATCTAACCCAAATTTAAAATGACAGTTCTTAGCAGTCCATGTTGGTTCTATCACTTTAATTTAAGACCCTCACTGTTCACCGGGCGCCGAAGATGTGGATGTCGATTATGGCAGCCCTCTGCACCGCTCTGATTCAGAGGGGTTGGGTTAAATGAGGAAGACACATTTCAATTGAATGCATTCAGTTGCACAACTGACGAGGTATCCCCCTTTCCCTTATTTGACTGTATTGTATTGTCCAATTGTTGAGCCCTACCAAACCCTGGTTAAACGGCCCAGTACGTCACTGCGGCCAAGCTTCCTGCCACTCAGGACCTATATACTAGGCGGTGTCAGAGAAAGACTCCAGTCACCCAAGTCATAGACTGTTTTCTCTGCTACCAAGTCTAGGTTCAAAAGGCTTTTTAATAGCTTCTACCCTCATGCCATAAGACTACTGACAAATGAATCAAATGGCCACCCAGACTATTTACATTGACCCCCCCCCCCTTGTTTTTACACTGCCGCTACTCATTGTTTATCATCTATGCATAGTCACTTTACGCCTACCGACATGTACAAATGACCTCAACTAACCTGTACATCCCGGGTGCACATTGACTTGGTACCGGTACCCTAAATCAGTCCTGATTAGAGTGGAAGCATGAAACAAAGCAATAGAACTGACTTTGAGGTCCAGATTTTAATTTGAGGGCTCAAGCAAATCTGGATTTATGTATAAACTGCTCATCGGGACCTTGATTTGCTGAAGTAGGTGTGTTAGAGCAGGTTTTGGAACAAAAGCCTGCAACCCAGTAGTTCCCCAGGAGGCGATTCCACAAATAATTGATGACTAGCATTTGTGAACGTTGATTTGAGTTTCACCCTCTATGACGATGGTGGATCTAAAAAATTACTGTATTGTACAGAACAGTGCTGCACTGCTGCTCTCTGGTGGTAACTGGTGCTGGTAATGAGTTGGGGTGCTGTTTTCTGACAAAATTGTGTACTTTGAAAACAACGTCGTGGGTGAAATGTATTGATCGCGGATTACAGTTTTTTGAGCTACATCTAAATTGCACCGCGGCCACCATGGTATTATTTTCACTTTGACTTGCTGCTGTTGACTATCAGTAAGAGGCAGTCTGTTACTAAGGGAGGGGAGGGGGCTGGAGGGGTGTGTGTGCGCGTTGAGACTGAGCGCTGCAGGAGGCAGCCGAGTCACGTGAGTGACAACCTTTTACCAGACATCGGTCAAAATAAAGCGTATTTGTCACATGCTCTAATACAACACGTGTAGACCTTTATTATTTTACTTTATTTATTTAACCAGGCAAGTCAGTTAAGAACAAATTATTATTTGTGCGTTAACTGCCTGTTCAAGGGCAGAAGGGCACATTTGTACCTTGTCAGCTCAGGGATTTGAACTTGCAACCTTCTGGTTACTAGTCCAACGCTCTAACCACTAGGCTACCCTGCCACTTAAATTGTTACATACCCTTTACCAACTGTCAAAGCTGACGTGCATACCTATATAACATAGGTAGATGACGTGCATACCTATATAACGTAGGTAGATGACGTAATGACGCCACGAAAAATGCAGCGCTACACGTGCATTCCTAACCTAGCCCACAATGTCTGCTGTGTGGATCTATTTTGAAGTTTCAAAGGAAGATAACAAAAAGGCCGTTTGTGCTGCTATTATTTCCAGAGGATAAAGTGAAATCTTTCAATTAGGGATGCACCGATATTACATTTTTGGCCGATACCGATAACCAATATTTTACTTGACAAAAAAACAGATACCGATACAATAACCAATATTTTTTTGAATTGCAGCCTTTTAAGTATTCTAGTACAGATAGTTGAAATACACACACTTCCCAAAAAGTAATTTTGTTGGCATTTACGTATGTCCCCATTCCCAGTGAAACATAATCAAAACGTATTTCTTTCACTTACTTCCTGTGTTGTTTCGTTGTTCATTTGTTCAGTCATTTCATTCTCAACCAGGATTTCATCATACATGTCAAGCAGTGAAGTTTCAGCTCTGACAGGCCTCCTGTCGTGGGTTCTCTTCCTCGGTGCACACTGTCATTGTGTCTGCTTCTATCTTGTCCAGCTGTGTCTGTAACATTTCACGTAAACCCTGTTTCTTGTCTGCATCGAAGTAGCGGTCCTTGTACCTAGCATCGAGCATGGTGGCGACGCAGTAAAGAGGCTCAGAGAGAATTCCATCGAATCGCATCTTCACAGCATGAGAACCAGCACATTCTTGAGCATGCGATACGGCTTTCCTCAGTACAAAATCCTAGTCGACCCACTGTGCTGTCAGACTCAGCATGCTCATGGGGCCGACATCGCTGGTCCAAATGTCAGTCGTGAAGCTAATAGCAGTGATGCCCATAGCAAGTAGCTCATGGATGTGCGCTTCAACAATACTGTGTAACTCCGCTAGGGCAACATCTGAAAAATAGCGCCTACTTGGAAGTGTGTCCTGGTGTAACGGATGTGAAACGGCTAGCTTAGTTAGCGGTGCGCGCTAAATAGCGTTTCAATCGGTTACATCACTTGCTCTGAGACCTTGAAGTAGTAGTTCCCCTTGCTCTGCAAGGGCCATGGCTTTTGTGGAGCGATGGGTAACGATGCTTCGTGGGTGACTGTTGTTGATGTGTGCAGAAGGTCCCTGGTTCATGCCCGGGTATGGGCGAGGGAATGGTTTAAAATTATACTGTTACACTGGTGCTCGAGGTGCTCGACCAGTCGGCGAAAGCCAACATCATCCACTACAGAGAACGATTGATTGTCAAGGGCAATGAATTCCATTATCTTGGCTTTAATGGATTTCTTCTTTAAATTGTCTCACAGAAATGTTCTAACTCTTTCAAATGACTTCTCGGCTTGAACTTGTTTAGTTGTTGGAATTGTGTGCTTAGTTTTTTCTGCTTTTGTTCTAAGTAGTCACTAAACGTCTGTGGATGATGCACGTTCAAATTAGTAATTAGATTTGTGGTATTTGTTTATCAAGTTGTTTCAAAATTTCGCTGCTCAATGTTATTCATACAAGTCCAGGATTTCAGGGCCCATAGGGCTCGGGTCAAAAGTAGTGCACTATATAGGGAATAGGGTGCCATTTGGGATGTATACTTTTATCGGTTTATCGATTTTGATTGTGTCCTTTAACACCTTGTTGATGATTGATGGTTGTGAGTCCTGTGTTGTCTCCTTGGCAGGCTGTCCTCTAGCTGAGCGTAGTGGAGGGCTGCCTAGATGTTGTGTGTCCTACGTAATGGAGGACTCTGCTGAACCAGTCACCACAGCTCCCATAGCAGACAGTCACTGCCCCATCTGGGACCGCCAGCATGAGTACAGGTAGACTACCTTTGTACCATCTATATACGTAGCTTACTCCAAAGGTTAAGACAACACATACTGTTTATTTAATATTCAATGTTAATGGGCCCAAAGATTCAATGGTTAACAATTCATATTATTGATTGTTTGGATGATTATGAACAAATGTGCTGATGAGATTATTGGAACTAGCTTAGTTGAGAATGCCCTCTGTCAGACCATGTCATGATGAACTGATCTACTGTTTGATAAACACAGGCTACTTCTTCCAGATCCACAACAATCCCTTGTGTTCAAAGTCTGGCATATGTGGAATGCCCTTCTTCATTGGTGCTGTGTCTTGCCTTTTTAGATGTGGAGTGGGTGATTGGGTTTGCCTCAGTGGACCTGTCCCCTCTCCTGTCAGGCTTCCAGTCAGTGTGTGGCTGGTACAACATCACTGTCTTCAATAGCCAGTGACAGCTCAAAATGTCTGTCTCCCCCCTGAAGGGAGTCCAGGAGCTGCGGGGTCAGAGACAGGCAGTGTGTGACGACTGCAACAAAGACACCTCAGTGAGTACAGCAGTGGCTTTCCCTGTTAGTCTGACCGTGAGATGGGAGAAACGGTATTAGGTTCTTCCTAAAGCATCTTAGCATTTAGTAAGTAGCCTTGTCTGAGCCAGAACGGCTCATAATAATCACAAAAGGATTTGAGTGCATCAGTGTTTTGTTCTACTTGAAGATCTGTGTGGGTTTAACAGCCGTGGTGTGTGTGTTTATTTGTCAGGCTCTGTTCCAGACACTCCTCCTCTAGTACCACACCACAGCCACCCACATACAGCAGCTTCCCCTCCCACATCAGCCACTACACAGAGCAGAGGATCAACTCCACACCCCAACAATCTCGACAGGCTGCTGTCAGAAAGGTACTGTAGGGCTCGTCTCTCTAGCTCTGTCTCTCACAATTCTTTCTTTAACATGTAAGAAATGCTTTTCAATGGGAAGCAATATAAAGTGTATGGTATCATACACACCTGCCTGAAATTCACTTTGGAGAACCACTTAAACAAATGTAATGGTTACACCAGTGCTGCTGCGAGGGACACCCATCCCTCCAGCTCAGTTCTGTTCTCAGCACTCAAATACTGTACCTCCTTCCACACCTCACACACAGGTTGTGTCCCAAATGTAATCATATTCCCTATGTAGTGCACTACATTTGACCAGGGCCCACAGAGCAGGACTGTGTTTACTGTATACCCACACAGAAAGTTTCACCAATGTAACTTTTAAGTCAGGAATGTGCTTGTTGTGTTTCTGGATGACATCCAGAGGTACTTCAGCTGTGAGTTGTCCACCCCTACCTTCCTCTCTCCAGACTGGATGAGCACAGGGACAGACTCCTCTCAGCTCCTCCTCAAGTCCACCCACCTGGTTGGGGATGTTAATATCAGTGGTGAGATGCTTTCACATCTCCTAGATGGCACCTTATTCCCATAGGGCTCTGTTCAAAAGTAGTGCACTATATAGGGATTAGGGTGTGATTTGGGACAGAAACCTTGTGGCGAAATCCTGCACGGAACCTTCACTATGCGCTGCCACTTTAAGAGCGCATCAGCAGTAAGGAAGGAGGAATTAAAGACAGCTCTTTCAGCGCTCTGGGAGGGAGCTCTTGGTTGGCGCGACAGTTTGATTGGGTGTGCTATGCTGCATATGTCCTTGTTCATTTTCAGCGTGTGTAGTTTATGAAGTATTTAACTCAGTCATCGGTGTGACCGCTCTAGGTCGTTGTTGTTATCGTTTGGGACCGCAGCCGGTTATGGATCGCATGGATTAGTAGCAACTTTGTTGCGAAGCTTTGACATACAAACCGTCAGACAGTACACCGGCACGCCTGAAGACCACAGCTAAGATCTCTTGTTCTTCCCTCTATCGTTCCAGTGCTTTACCCTGCAGCAGACTTTCTATTTTTCAAATGCACTCCCCATTGAAGTTCATTAAAGCTGGACTATTATTGCCCTGCCAGAAGTATTTGGGTGGACATTTGAGTGAAAAGGGAGTTTGCTTGCAAGTTGTGTATTGTTATTTTAACTATTGAGTTGGTGTGTACTAATGACATGTGGCGGAGAAGATTGTGGACATTTTAAGGCCTTTGTTTTGTCTATGAACACCCCCCACATTCATACATTCTGCACTCCTCCACTGGAAGTTAATACAGATTATTGTAAATCTTCTGTTGATGACTTGGTTCTTGTAAATTGTTTCTAATGAAGTTGCCGTTCAATTGATTTGCCATTATTATTGTATGAGGCATTATTGATGAGGTTACCCTGTGCTGTGAAGTGTGTTCTATTCTCTCTCCACTGGCTATCTGGCAAACAGGCTACACTCTAGGCAGTCTCTTCTGCTGATGTGTGTGGGTCTGATAGTGGTACTCTCTCTATTCTACTCTTTTCCTTTCGGCATGGTTAATACCTGCCCGGCGCTCGAATAAAATCTTTATATTTACCCCTCTCTAATAAATACTGCTACAACCTATCCAAGGGGTGTCCCAAATATGTTACTTAATGTGTAAGCCTTGGGGATTTCCTTGTTGATTACATTATTATTACTTATTACAGTCAGGCCACTCAACACTTCCCTCTCTTTTCTAAAAGGTCTACAGGAACATAATTGCATGGAGACGATACTGTAACGTCTGCTTCCCAACTCACACTCTCAAACATGTAGATCCCCTGAACACAGCTCACTTTCCAGCCCACTTTCCAGCTCACACTGTCAAACACGTAGATCCCCTGAACGCAGCTCACTTTCCAGCTCACACTGTCAAACACATAGATCCCCTGAATGCAGCTCACTCTCCAGATCCCAATCCCTTGACTTCTGATCACCTGTTCACACACCTGTATGTCATCGCACACTATTTAGTTCAGTTCTTTGCACCCTTTTATTGTGAGGTATTGTTTTTTTTTTGTGAGCTCTGTTTTTCCCGTAAATTAATTCTCCTGTGTATGATAGTTTTGGCCTGCCTCACTAACGACGCCTTTTGCCTATTCCCTGCCTGTACTTTAGCCTATCGGATTTCCTGTTATCTCCCTAATGCCTGATCTCCCGGACGATGTTACTAGCCATTTCCCTGCCTGTACTGTTGCACTTTTGGACCCCCTGTGTATGACCTTCTGCCTGCCCCTGGACCCAGCTACCTGTCTCCTCCTGTGTATGACCTTCTGCCTGCCCCTGGACCCAGCTACCTGCCTCCTCCTGTGTATGACCTTCTGCCTTCCCCTGGACCCAGCTACCTGCCACCTCCTGTGTATGACCTTCTGCCTGCCCCTGGACCCAGCTATCTGCCTCCTCCTGTGTATGACCTTCTGCCTGCCCCTGGACCCAGCTACCTGCCTCCTCCTGTGTTTTTTTTACAATTAACACCTGCTGCGCCCTGCGCTTGAAACCAGCTCCCTGTCTCCCATCATGTTCATTACAGATGAGGAGACAGTGGTGTAGCCCAGGCCTCTGAATGAGGTTACATCTCTAACAGACAGAAACAGACCCTTGTCCAGCCTGCTGTCAGAGCCAGACCTGGCCTCTGGGGGGGGGAGTTGGGTCTACAGACCGACACCCTGGAGGCTTGGAGCTCTGGTGAGCCCATAGGCAGTACACTAGAGGAGAGTGAGCAAAATGTTTTATTTCCTTAACTTACCTTATTTGCACTCACTGTATATAGACTTTGTTTTCTTTTGTTCTACTGTATTATTGACTGTATGTTTTCTTTATTCCATGTGTAACTCTCTGTTGTTGTATGTGTCAAATTGCTATGCTTTATCTTGGCCAGGTCGCAGTTGCAAATGAGAACTTGTTCTCAACTAACCTACCTGGTTAAATAAAGGTGAAAATAAAATGAACACAATGGTTGACATTTAAATATTTGCATTATGTTTTTTTATCTCCCGGTATTCACATTTAAAGCTTAATGATGAATGCTGTTTGCTTACAAAACTAAAAACAATAGGCCAGGTTCGATGCTAAACAATTGATTGAATCTCTTTTTCTTTCCCCCAGATATAGAGCTCTCTTAGACATGAGATTCTCTCCCGGCGTGTTCCTCATCCCAGGCCAAATATACCATCATCGTCCGTGAAGACAGAAGAGACCAAGAGAACAGCAAAGATTTGCATCTCATTTTAAGGATTAACATTAGCACTTTCTCTAAATACTATTTGATATTGTGTGTCGTGATGTATATACGGTTGGGTGTATATTTTCTAAAGGTTTATGAATGTCCACACATCTTGTTTACATAAGTGGCTGCTCATGTACAGTGCTTTCTAATTATGTAAATAATTTTTATTAATTAAATGGTTTGCCAGTGTAACTGTTTTTCTGTGTATTTATTATTGCTGTGTGCACCCATGATCAAGGACGTGGGAGACTCCCATAGCCTTTCAAGGATTGTCACAGGGGAAGAAAAACAATTCAATTAGTCAACAGGATTGACAAACCTGTCTAGTTCTTCTTGTTTTTCAAACAAAGTGATGAACAGTTTGTTCTTAAAGTGATGTCACCTTTGTTTGGATTTCTGCAGGTGTCCAGGATAGTGGGCTAGTGTTCTATTCTCTGTGTCCCAAGGCAGTCACACACTATTCAAGAGCCACTTCTGTTCCTGATACCAGAGACTGCTCAGACACACAGCCTATTAGGGACATGTATGCATTGGCTGAGTAGATGGGTGGCCACACCATTATTATGGAGTGTTACATAATTATTATAAAGTCTAAGTTGGGTCTATGCTATTTCAACTAGTCTTATTGCCTTGGCTCCCTGCTGCAAATTAAATTAATTGTAAGACCTACGGTATCTTGCAAATCGGTTTGTTCAGTATTACTGAAGGTTACCAATTTTTGACAGATAAAAACATGCATTTAGTTACAAGGTTCAACAGAACATTGACTGATATGAGCTGTAAAACTGACATAATTTAGCATAATGTATTCTGCCTTAGACCGCTGCGCCATTCAGCTATGCTACATTGCAATGTAGCCATGCTTTACATAATGATTGCGTAAAAGTATTCTGTCTTGATTAAATAGTCACTAGGATTACTTTCAAGACAGATGACTTAACACTCGTTTGTCTTTCTTAGATCCAAGGCGAGTCCAAGTCCTCTGAAGGGAAGATGGTGAAGTACAGAGGTGTGGTTTGGCACCATCAACACCATGGTGAAGTACAGCGGTGTGGTTTGGCACCATCAACACCATGGTGAAGTACAGAGGTGTGGTTTGGCACCATCAACACCATGGTGAAGTACAGAGGTGTGGTTTGGCACCATCAACACCATGGTGAAGTACAGAGGTGTGGTTTGGCACCATCAACACCATGGTGAAGTACAGAGGTGTGGTTTGGCACCATCAACACCATGGTGAAGTACAGAGGTGTGGTTTGGCACCATCAACACCATGATGAAGTACAGAGGTGTGGTTTGGCACCATCAACACCATGGTGAAGTACAGAGGTGTGGTTTGGCACCATCAACACCATGATGAAGTACAGAGGTGTGGTTTGGCACCATCAACACCATGGTGAAGTACAGAGGTGTGGATTGGCACCATCAACACCATGATGAAGTACAGAGGTGTGGTTTGGCACCATCAACACCATGGTGAAGTACAGAGGTGTGGTTTGGCACCATCAACACCATGGTGAAGTACAGAGGTGTGGTTTGGCACCATCAACACCATGGTGAAGACGGAGGGGCCCAGGAGTCTCTACAACGGCCTGGTGGCGGGTCTCCGGAGACAGATGAGCTTTGCTTTCCGCATCGGTCTCTGACTCCATGAAGCAGTTCTACACACAGGGAACAGACAGTACGAAACAGACATTTTCAGTATAAAATACCAGTTTATTGATCTCTCAATCACATTTGTATCTGAGTTGGTGGAAGTAGAAGATAAGGAATGTGGCTGAAAGAATATGGCTTGGTGTTTTATGACTGCATCTCTCATCCTCGCTACTCCTCTTTACTCACAGATGCAGGCATTGAGAGTCAGCTGGTGGCAGGCTGTACGACCGGGGCCATGGCAGTAGCCTTTGCTCAGCCAACAGACATGGTGAAAGTGCAGTTCCAGGCTCAAGTAAGGGGAGCCGAGGGGGTAAAGAGATAGCGGCATCATGGATGCCTACAGAACCATCGCCAGGACTGAGAGCATCAGAGGACTATGGAAAGGTAGGCCTACTGCAATTAGAAACACTACTTTTGTTTTACATGCATAAAAACAGATTCTGAAGTTATAATTGACAGTTTCATTAAAAATGTATCTTCCAGGTTGTGGCCCAAACATAACTCGTAACGACATAGTGAACTGTTCGGAGCTGGTGACTTATGACATCATCAAGGAACTTATCCTGAAGTATAACATCATGACTGGTAGGCAGGCATGTAATTTGTTTTACACGTTTACATTTGAATAGTTACAATTACTTCAAAGGGTATATTAAGTAATATAATTTTTATGTTTTATATATTTTTTTACAGATAACCTGCCCTGCCATTTCACGGCAGCCTTCAGTTCTGGACTCATCACCACTATTGTGGCGTCTCCTGTAGATGTAGTAAAGACCCGGTTCGCGAACTGTTCAGCTGGAAAATACAACAGTGCTATTAACTGCGCTGTTACAATGATGAGAAACAAGGGACCCAAAGCCTTCTATAAAGGGTGTGTAGTGATCAAAAGCCAAATTGCTTTCAAATAATCTTTAGGTGAATCAAGACAATTCCAAGATATGAACAGTGAATTAAGCAAATTGTTCTGCTTGGTTAAATAATCTGATTCTCCTTCCCCTTCAGGTTCATCCCTTCACATTGTAATGTTTGTCACATATGAGCAAATCAAGATGCATGTGATGAGATCTCAGCAGTCCTGGGAGTCTCTTTATCTAACCTGTATCATCCTGACGGACTGCTGTGTGGATTTCTCCTACTGACTATGATGTTCAACACTATGACCGCTTGTACAGGCAGAGCACATCTTCATTTAAAAGGAGGAACCACACAAGTATTAGCCTGGTCCCAAATCTGTTTGTGCTCTTGCCAACTCCATTGATGTCCTTGTCAAGCCTTGGCAATGATTGCCAAGGAGTTGGCATGATGGCACAAACAGACTGGCACTCAGGCTACGAGTCTGACTTCTGTACAGGAACATACACCCCCTGCAGGGATGTGTGACCCCACGTGTATCCATGATGCCTTGTACCAGAGACTATGGGCCACACATAGACTATTGATACAACTTTGTGACTCAATAATGGAATTAATGGCCCGACAGACTAGCGGCGGTTTAAGTAGCTTGTGTTTACAGTAGGTTAGGGATGATATATTATGCTTCATCGCTGGTCTATAAGGTTCATAATGTGACCATCAAATGTTATTTAAGTTGTGTTATGTATTATGCCTATTTGTAACATGAGAACTTTTCCTCAAAACATCCATGATCATTTATGTTTTGTTTAATGCCTAATCCTGGTGGTTTTCTATTCATAACAAATAATCCAACATTCGAGTAAGCAATCCAATGCCATAACCATTAACTTTTAGATAAGGAGGTGGTACTGTTCATATTACCACTGCACATGAAGTTGTTTTATATTACTTTATTACTGCTGGTATACAGTAACTGCAATTTTGGAACAAGTCTTGAAGAGTCCAAAATAATTATGAATGTTGGATGTCCTAAATACGTTATTTATTATGTCATGTTGTGCTATTTTAGGAGTAAAATATTATTTATTATTAGTAATATAACTACATGGTTATTTGGTTGTCTGTGGTAGCCTTTTTCTGCTTAGTGTTCAGAGTTGAGTGCCAAATGACTTCGTATTCTCTATTGAAATCACATGTATTTGTCCCATACTTGGTAAACAACAGGTGTAGACTAACGGTGAAACGCTTACTTATGGGGCCTTTTCCAACAATGCAGAGTTAAAGATAAAGTATAAATGTTTTTAAAAATTAAATAGTGACACGAGGAATAAATACACAGTGAATAACTAAGTCAAAAGAAATTAAGCTAATTACAGGGAGTACCTGTACTGACTCGATGTGCAGGGGTGCACTACATTTGACAGGGCCCATGGGGAATAGTGTGCCATTTGGAATGCAGAACACAGGTGCTTGTTAGTTAGATAACATTCACAGAACTAGGTCAGCCAAAGCTGCCCCACATGTATTCTTACACTATTAAACCCCTCTAAGAGTCACCCAATACCTACTATACCAACGGATAGTGACACAGATATCCCATAATCCCTATACACACAGCTAGTTGTTCTAGGAAGGAAATATAAACACCCTCATGAAGATGTATGCCTGAGTGATAGCCTTATTTGGTACTGCTGTGCATTGAAGAGGTTCCTTCCAACTTTTCAATGATGGGATAGTGTCATTAAATCTAAACTCCTTTAGTAATTGTGATCCTTTGTAGCATCATTTGTGGCATGCAAATTGTATCTAGTGCTCACCTATTGAAATAAAATAACTTGAGCCCATTAACTTCAACCAAGAAAGGAGAGACACAGAGATGTGGAGTTGACAGGCGCATGACGATTAGATGACAGATGAGAAAATTGCCCAATTTGAGCCGCTTAGGACAATAGGGGCTGCTGACATAGCTGTAACAGAAGTAAGCTGTCTGACAAAGGCCTTCACATCCTCCGCATCACTAATCAGCCCCTGTAAACTCACTGGCCTCTCTCTGACAGCTAATTAGTGCAGTGAGCTTGATTAGGCTAGATGGCAGTCTGGCTAACCCTATGGCTGATCAGGCGAATCCTTGGTCTGGTGATCCACATAACTGGGGGAACAAATGACAGCCACTCAGTACTGTAGACAGTGTTAGTAATTCAATGGAATCAGGCAACTGTGCTTTCATTAAAAAATGTCAAAGACTCCACTCACCCAAGTCATAGACTGTTCTCTCTGTTACCGCACGGTCCTAGCGCCAAGTCTAGGACCAAAAGGCTCCTTAACAGCTTCTACCCCCAAGCCCTAAGGCTGCGGAACATCTAATCAAATGGCTACCTGGACTATTTACATTGACCCCCCCTTTGTTTTTATACTGCTGCTACTCGCTGTTTATTATCTCTGCATAGTCACTTTACAAATTACCTCAACTAACCTGGATTTTCGGAACAATGATTCAACATTAGGTTTGGATGTAATAAAAAGTATAGTGAACATGTGTAATTCTGAGGCTTGAAGAAACTGTCAGTTTGACAGTTCTAGATGTGGTCCTTGGCTGACCTTAGCAAGAGTCTCTGTGGAGAGAGGATGATCTGAGCTATCAAGTATAGCTAGGTGAAGCGTTCAAGTTCACCTTGTGACCTACTGCACTGAGGCACAGTGAGTTCAGGGTTTTCCTAACCCAAGAAAGCATTGATGCCTACAGTATGATGTTCCAATGACATGAGGGGAGCCTGGGTATAAAACAAAACCCACAATGTGTTTATTCAACGCTCTTAATCAACTTGTTAATTTTGTCAATCAATTCTCAATGAACTTGTTTCACATGTGGGGTGCTGTTTTACAGACACAATCATAAAGTACACAAATTCATTATAGTCCAGAGAGTAACAGTTGATGCCTTTTTTACCCAACAGTGTCAATGTGGTGGTGGGTCCTGCTGAAGATGTCTGCACTGTATGTTGTTGAGTCGCTGCAGACGTACAGGCCTGGCTGGCCACCTGGGAGCATGTCCCTTTCCATACACTCTAAGGCCCACAGGTTGACATGTGTCAAAAAGTGAGGCTACAGGCCTCATAAGTTGAGCACTGTTGATGATGTGGTCACTCAGGGGCGGTAGATATGGACCCATCCGGAAGTGGACTGGAGCAGAGCTGACAGAGTGGTAGACGTTAGGCAGAATAATAGCAGGGTGAGGCCATAGAAAACATGGCAGATATTGGGATGGGGGCTCAGGGGGAAGTCAACTGATGGCTCCCTACTATTGTGATTCTCAGTGGGCCTTTGGGGTTTGTGTTCAGGCTTGATAAACTCTTGGATTTTCTCTGCCTGAACCAGACGAATATGGTAGAGCTTACAAGATCTTTGACATGACTCCACAAAATGCTCCAGGGATATTTTCCCATCTGTGAATTTCTGTGAGAGAGCCTATAAGATAGAAAGACACAATGTTTGGTATAGTCTACTATTACACTCAAATAGGATATTAATATGATTGCTTAATTGATCGTTTGTGTTACACAATTAATCCAGCCTTACATCACATTCTTCCTCAGAGTGGGCCAGATTGTTCAGGAGAAGCCACTGGACCATGTGAAGGCTACGTTTCTCCAGTAAAACTACCAGAAAGGCAACAGTAGATTTGTATAATGAAAGGGGCATAAACACAGTTGTGACTAACTGACAAAATTGCAGAAGTAGTTAGTGAAAATGGCAAGTATTCTGAAACTTTGATGTTCCCAAAAATAATACAAAACAATTTGACTCACCAAGTTGGTTCTGTTTGGCTTGGATGATATTGGTGAATTTCTCCAGTTCCTGGTACTTCTTGGCTAACCATAGCTTACCAGTATTGAGCTCTGGCTCATGAGAGAGACTGGTCTCTGCCAATCTACTGTTGGAGACCAACACAGTCTCCTTTGCTCCCTGAAGCCCCTGAAACTGGACAGGATAATGACATTCAAAAAACATACAGTACATTCGGAAAATATTCAGACCCCTTCACTTTTTACACATTTTATTCTAAAATTGATTAAATAAAACATGCTCCTCATCAATCTACACACAATACCCCATAATGACAAAGCGAAAACAGGTTTTTAGATTTGTTTGCAAAATTATAAAAAATAAAAAACAGAAGTACCTTATTTACATAACTATTTGGACCTTTGCTATGAGACTCAAAATTGAGCTCAGGTGCATCCTGTTTCCATTGATCATCCTTGAGAAGTTTCTACAACTTGATTGGAGTCCACCTGTGGTAAATTAAATTGATTGGACATGATTTGGAAAGGCATGAGGTCCCACAGTTGAAAGGGCATGTCAGAGCAAAAACCAAGTCATGAGGTTGAAGGAATTGTCCATAGAGCTCTGAGACAGGATTGTGTCGAGGTACAGGGGAAGGGTACAACAAATGTAATTGAAGGTCCCCCAGAACACAGTGGCAAACATCATTCTTAAATGGAAGAAGTCTGGAACCACCAAGACTCTTCCTATAGCTGGCCAAACTGAGCAATTGGGGGAGGGCCTTGGTCAGGGAGTTGACCAAGAACTCAATGGTCACTCTGACAGACCTCCAGAGTTCCTCTGTGGAGATGGGAGAACTATCCAGAAGGACAACCATTTCTGCAGCACTCCACCAATCAGGCCTTTATGGTAGTGGCCAGACGGGAGCCACTCCTCAGTAAAAGGCACATGACAGCCCGCTTGGAGTTTGCATAAAGGCCCCTAAAGGACTCTCAGACCATGAGAAACAAGATTATCTGGTCTGATGAAACCAAGATTGAACTATTTGGCCTGAATGCCAAGCGGCATGTCTGGAGGAAATCTGGCACCTTCCTTACAGTGAAACATGGTGGTGGCAGCATCAAGCTGTGGGGATGTTTTTCAGCGGCAGGGACTGGGAGACTAGTCAAGATTGAGGGAAAGATGAAAGGAGCAAAGTATAGAGAGATCCTTGATGAAAACCTGCTCCAGAGCGCTCAGGACCTCAGACTGGGGTGAAGGTTCACCTTCCAACAGGACAATGACCCTAAACACACAGCCAAGACAATGCAGGAGTGGCTTTGGGATAAGTCTCTGAATGTTCTTGAGGGGCCCAGCCAGAGCCCGGACTTGAACCTGATCGAACATCTCTGGAGAGACCTGAAAATAGCTGTGCAGGGACACTCTACAACCAGGCTGACAGAACTTGAGACGATCTGCAGAGACGAATGGGAGAAACTACCCAAATGCAGGTGTGCCTAGCTTCGCTGCCAAACGTGCTTCAACAAAGTACTAAGTTAAGGGTCTGAATACTTATGTAAATGTAAAATTTCTACAAACCTGTTTTTGCTTTGTCATTATGGTGTATTTTGTTAACATTGATGAGGGGTAAAAAACAACAACAATTTCATCCATTTTACAATAAGGCTGTAATGTAACAAAAACATTTGGTAAAAGTAAAGGAGTATATTTTGTCATATCTTACTAATGATACTAATTATATCCTGTATTTGGTCATATTTTACAGGAGCGAATAACTATATTGCAGTATTTGCTGACCTTAAAAAATATGCACATTCTAATGTAAATAAAAAGTTTCATCATTAAAAAACAAGAGAGAAAACACTCTTTATACACACACAGTAACCACATCAAACTGTTTGTAAGATTTTCGGTAAATAAACGGGAAATACCTTTTGGCTGAATCTGATGATCTGGCTAATTTTTTCTTCATCCCGCAGAAGCTCCCGCAATTCAACAGTCCTCAAAACCCTTAATTGGTCAGTTACTGACTTTGAGTCGAAATGCCAAGGCATCATGTCCACGCAACAGACCTTTGATATGGAAATGTTCCTTTATTTGGACCCCATGATGCACACCAGATGCTTAATTACGCACGAACATCACCCAAGTAACCCGTAATGTCATGACAGTGACATTAGCTTCACCATCAAACTGCAGTTTACACGTCCAATGAAGAGCAACATAGAACGCGCTCTAAAATAAAGATGTAAAGTGTCGTCCTCTGCTGTAGGTTTTGAGAAGCACACGCGTTTCTGATATGAGTACTGTATTACCAGTACATCGCGGGAGGGTCGTAACTAGTTACCCCAGCCACAAAGTCATAAACCCCGCCTATTTGTAGGGGTAGCGTTCAGGCTCACTCTAAAGACATCAGGGCCAATCAGAACACTCCGTTTCCTATACGGTCATTGCTATCACGTATCCTTGGGACGTCACTACATTGAAGTTAGTACCACCCTGCTTCCCCCTGCTGGCTTACTTCTGAAGCAAAACAGGGTGGGTCCTGGTCGTTCCCTGGATGGGAGACCAGATGCTGCTGGAAGTGGAGTTGGAATGCCAGTGGGATGCACTTTTTCCTGTTTTTTTATATTTTTATATCCCATCGCCCCAGGGCAGTGAGCGGGGACATTGCTCTGTGTAGGGTCTTTCAGAGGGGACACTGAACAGGTGTCCTCTGTGGACAAGAATATCCCATTGCATTTATCGTAAGAGTAGGGTTGTTAACCCTGGTGTTCAGGCCAAATTCCCAATCTGACCATCATGGCCACCTAATCATCCACAGCTTCCAATTGGCTCATTCCCCAGGTCTTTGCTGTAAAGGAGAATGTGTTCTCAGTCAATTTACCAAAATAAAATGTAAATGGTTAGGGTTTGGGGTAGCTGTGTGAAGCTAGCCACAATAAGGATTAGCCACATTAGTGGAATTTGCAGTTTGCCTTTAAAATAAAAGTCCCCCATTGAAAGCGATACAAATGGTGGAATATTGCCATATTTGAACTAGATAACGCTAATCAAGGTTGGAATCAATTTTGAGACTGCAACTTAGAAATATCAGCCTACAGAGAGAAGGACGAGATTGGTCACCCACCGGTTGATCGTGATTCAACATCGATTAATTATTGAAATAATGAAACCGTCGACCGCATAAGTTGTGTTGCCGAGAGCTTAACTGATAATGAAAAAACAGAGATCTTATATAGGCCCTAAACACTTAGTCAGTGATTTTGACCCTTCCCATAAGCCACCATGGTCCATCTCCTGGTTATCTGCATGGGATGTTGTTTTACTTCCAACTCCGCTTAGTTTCCCAGATGCCAGGAAGATGAGACAATGAGGAATGGTTCTTCCAGGCTCTCTCTATCTCGGGTCACATACACCACATCTTGTCTATAGAATGACAGCTTTTAGGTTTTTATCACCAAGTCATTGTCAGCTCAAGCTATCCCTAGCAAACCCCATTTCCTTGATCAGACGCCCAGACTAACTGCAGGAAGCTAGAGTGGAAACCATCTCTTTAACACAGCATTAGCAGAACATAAATATCTTTGTTTGTTAAGTAAATAGTTGTTAAATATCCACCAGGTAAATACATATTTTTTCTGTCACACCACTCAGCGCAACAACAAGCACTGCAGCATTAATGAATGAGTAGGAAAGTGTATCTATAGGCTTGCGTTGTTGTTGTTATTATTAGCAGCTTGGGTCTTTTTTAATATCAACGAATATTTCTCTTTTTCTGTTCATAGGAGTAACAACATGAATGTGTGGATGAGGCAAAAATAATGTGGTGCGACTCGAGATTCGCCATCAGTTGGAAGATGGTGCCCCTTTTTGGTCAGTGTCAGTGGAGGAAAGGGAGAGGAGAGGGATGTTGAGAGGCAGACCCTCAATCTGCTGCTCTCTCCCTCCGCTGAGACTGACCATCAGATACAAGCACCATCAGCCCAGTAAAATAAAATATTGAAATGTATGCTCACTCAGCTGTGCCTCACAAGTACTGTAATACAACAATGGATCTACTACCAGTGTGATCATATAGCTTACCTCAAATTTTGAAATATAATGTAAAAAAATGGCCCGAACAACAATGCATTGGCAGGGAAATTCAAGCAAAGCTAATATGCAATGATAATGTATTGGGCCTATAGCTTACTGCAGAAAACTAATCTCTACAGTACTGTTTTTAATTGGTTAATGTTGCGTATGCTTACGTTATGTTAAACATTTTTTTAGTGGTAGATCTCGGGTTGCATTTTGTCTCAGAAAGTGATCTTGACTCAGTGATCTTAACACTATCAATGTTTCCCTTTACTGTGGCAATTGCGATCGAATCAATGCAATAATAGTTTGTTGTAGGCGGACCTCATCTGAGTAGGATTCTATTACATTGACACGCATGACTCAGCCCACACTCTACACAGGCCGGTGTGGCATAAACAATCAGAGCTGAAGTAGACCTATATGCAAATAAACCATTGCCATATATGGATTTGTGCCATTTACTTTCAACTGGATTGTGTTTACAGCATGAGTGGTCATGAGTAGATGCACTTGTTTTAAGATCAAAGCGAGAGCTGCATGTAGCCACGTGCACATTTTGTTCATATCCTTTGCTAGTTAGTGAATTATTAGCACAGGTATAGATCATTTGTAGTCAAAAATAGGGGAGTAATTGCTTTCTACAGGAGCACAAAAGGTATACATTTTTGACATCTTTGAAAAGCGAGTAAGGTAAAGAGCTTTATTTTGTCTTAAAGGGGCAGTGTTGTATTTTGAGACAGGCTTTAATAAACTAAGTAGCTAATAGACAGAGGATAGTATAATTTGTCTGATTCTCTGTAATAATGGTATGAGAATAATAATGCATTTTATTTTGTGATTTTCTTGCATGATGGTCAAAAGGCCACTGTCAATGGTAGTTTTTTTCAAAAGCCATGGAATGTAGGCATTATGAACACCGTCAAATAGCCACATGTTAAAATGTTATGGGATGCATTTTCTCCATTGTTTTTGATGGTAGGCCACTGAGGCCTCTGTTAAAACTGACCTAAAACTGTAACTTAAAGTGGGTAGAGCGTCAGTGTTCACAGTAAACACGCACTGGAATTTGCACAGAAGTTTGTGCTCAGCAGACCTGAAATTTGCTCAGTGCCTGAAATAATTTAGAGTGAACATTAGTTGGAATGTTGTTATATAAATTAGTTAATTTGGCACAAAAAAGTACAAATCTGTTGAAATCGCTCTGTGGCTGAGGGTGGCAGTCATTAGAATTGCATTGGGGGCATACTTACAGTATATGCACTGTACAGCCTTACTTATGGACCTTGGGTCCATGAATTGGGGTATCAACATACTCAATGACACCCACAGATTACAATTCTGAAGAGTTTACACAAATATTAGCCTAGCAGGTCATATTAGGGAGCTTGAGCTGTGGGAAATCACCTCACTAATAAAGCCTATTGTGCGTATTGACATTCATATTGCACATTAATTAAGCTCACCAGTCAACCTATTCCACGTATATTGAACAATCATATTGCAATGTACAGCCTTACCTATGGATCTTGGGTCCATGAAATGGGGTATCACCCTACTCAATATGATATAATATACATATAGCAGGTTGACTGGTGTGCTTAATGTTGTTAATCAGGTCAGTCTACCTACTGCAGCAAAACAGTACACAGTATTGCCTAAAGCAGTTAAGAATAAGATAACTAATAATAATACAAGTAAATAGCTATATCTTAAATTGCTACAAAATGTGACTGGGCTTGTTGTAAATTAACTTTACATCATGTCTATTCTAGTTTGATATGTTGCTGTCACAACAAGTTATTAAATCTGATTATTGCAAACCTTACCGATCAGGCAGTATCGATCAGAGAAGAGGTTACAGGAGAATGCATCCACATCGGTCTCTGGATTAATGACATACTGTACCACTGTGAGACAAATGCAATGGAAGGGTCTTTTGCAGCCTGGTCTCATAGACTAGACGTAACATAGTAAACACAACTCCAAGACACTCAAAGTAGTATGATATGTTTGGTATGGTTACATAAGACAGGCAATAACAAAAATAGGATGGTTGGTCGGGGTGGATGGATAGGCGTATAACACGAACGTCTGACAACCCAACAGTTGCGTGTTTGAATCTCATCATGGAGAACTTTAGCATTTGAGCTATAATTAGCAACTTTGCAACTACTTACTACTTTTTAGCTACTTTGCAACTATTTAGCATGTTAGCAAACTCATCCCCTAACCCTAACCTTAACCCTTTAACCTAACTCCTAATCTTAACCCTAACCTTAACCCCTAACCTAGCTAACATTAGTCATCTACTGTAGCTAACATTAGCGTTAGCCACCTAGCCATCTAGCTAACAGAAGCCACAACAAATTGTAATTCACAACATATCATACATTTAGCAAATTCGTAACATATTGTACGGATTTGTACGAACTGTAATTCGTAACGAATCATACTAATTGTAATTCGTACCATATCACAAACATTGGCACACACACACACACACACACACACACACACACACACACACACACACACACACACACACACACACACACACACACACACACACACACACACACACACACACACACACACACACACACACACACACACACACACACACACACACACACACACACACACACATACACATGGATTTAGTCATGTAGATATGTGGTAGTGGTGAAGTAGGGGCCTGAGTGCACATAGTGTGTTGTGGAATCTGTGAATGTATTGTAATGTTTTAAAATTGCCTGTATTTTGCTGGACCCCAGGAAGAGTAGCTGATGTGTTGGCAGCAGCTAATGGGGATCCATAATACATACAAATACAAAAATACATGAAATGAATGATGAACATCCACAAATTAATACATATCATGTATTTCAAATTGTTTGATACAATGTTATTGTTTTGTATTAGAAGTCATCCAAACAAACACTATCTTCAATCATTTCTGGTTGGTTGATTGGTATTCTCTGTTCAGTGTTGGAAACTTTTCTCCAGGGGTTTTATGTAACACTTGAGCCAATTTGTTCTGAGGTAAACAGCAAGCTTAAGAACTTCCTGGTGCACTCAACTCAGCTAGAAATCACATACAGATTAGAAGGATGTTCCACCATCAATCCTTCCCTTCCAGTGGTTTTCCTAACAGCAATCTCATCTCCATTATGGCTGATTTAACTGTTTCCTGGCCGTAACTCCCAGTATGTGTCCCAAATGGGACCATATTCTCTATATAGTACACTACTTTTAACCAGAGCCCATAGGTATTTGGTCAAAAGTAATGCACTTTGTAGGGAATAGTGCCATTTGGGACACAGACCTAATGTCCCGATGCTTTGGCCCACAGACCTAATGTCCCGATGCTTTGGCCCAGGGGTGGAGTTGATCAATGTATACACTGACTGCCACCCTCAGAATAACCTTAACGAGGCTAAATACGGCCAGGGTTTATCGTTAAGGCTGGAGTAATCCTGTAGTCCTTGGCTCAGCAGTGAAAGTCCTGACCTGAGACACAAAGGGGTTTTCCTCACTTAAACATCAGCAGGACAGACCCTGCAGCTTATACACACTGAGAAGCAATGTAGGATCCTCAAGCTGTGTGTAAGTAAAACAGCCGTAATATGAATATGCTTCCTTTATGTCATTTGCAGAAAATCTGATTTGTGTGGATGTGAACGTTTTAGTGGTGGATTTGGAAGGGATTTGCAGTTAGTGCTATTTGTGTTGACAGGAATCGGTAGGCAGCAGAGCTCAGGTGGTTGTCATCTATGATGCATTTAGACATATTATTTCCATGAAAAGTCATAGTCATTTAGTTTTGTATTGTACATGTAGAAATGTACAAGCCAATTACAGTTAATTCAATTGACATACTGTTCTTTTGCTTACTTACCCTGTTAAATAATAAGCTATTTCTAGTTCATGTGCATGCCTTAATTCTACAAAATTGCATTTGGAAAACATTTTCGATATTCAAAATTGGAAAGCAAGTTTAGTGTCATCTCCCATATCGGGGGAGATGTTACATACAGTTGAATCTTGGTTAAGTAAGCCTTGACTGAGGAATCTCTAAGGCAGAATCTCCTGTTTCTGTAGCAAGAAGCAGCTTGATGAACAAGTACAGAACGTTAGTGAATGTCGGTTAAAATACGATTTAATGTTAATTATCTAATTAGCTGGCCCCTATGACATCTCTGACCTTTCTCCGTGATTGAACCGGGAAAGGAACAGGGTCAGGGATAACCATGAGTGAAGACACTGATGGACTGGCAGAGCTGGCAGAGCTGGACTCTGAGCACAATGCAGAGCTGGCTGACATGGTGGCCGCCATGAACGTGTCATCCAACCGGATGACCCCTCCCAACGGCCACCGAAGGCCCCTTGCACCAGCACGCCGGAAGCTGTCATTGTCAGACAGGAAGCTATCATTGCAGGAGCGATCAACCCAGCAGCGAGAGGCTCGACAGCCCACCATCGAGTCCAAGCGGGTGTCCATTTCAGATTCCCAGGTCAGAGGTCATGCCTGTGTCCCAAATGGAGGTCAGGGTTTCTGTCCTGAATGGCACCCTATTCCTTATATAGTGTACTACTTTTGACAAGGGCCCATAGGGGAATAGGGTGCCATTCGAGACGCAGTATATGGGGGATAGGGTGCCATTTAGGACCCATCCATGAAGTCTCAAAAGAAATAGGCATGAGCCTAAATAATGTGTAGTCAATGTGCATTATCCCACCACCAAATACCCTTCACTTTGTCTCTCCCTAGGATTGTATCCAGCTCAACCAATACAAGTTGAAGGATGAGATTGGAAAGGTAAGAAAGGAAAAGTTAGAATAGATGCTGAATTTGTCTGACAAGAGAAAACATTATATCAAAAAGAACTCTTGTGTAATAAGTCAAAATGATTCTGTCAGACTTTCTTCTTTTTCTATTCTAGGGCTCATATGGTGTGGTGAGATTAGCTTACAATGAAGATGATGAACAATACTATGTAAGATGGTCCTTCTGTAGCTCAGTTGGTAGAGCATGGCGCTTGTAATGCCAGGGTAGTGGGTTCGATCCCTGGGACCACCCATACGTAGAATGTATGCACACATGACTGTAAGTCGCTTTGGATAAAAGCGTCTGCTAAATGGCATATATTATTATTATTATTATTATATTAAGATTCTCTGCACATTTCGTTCTTTATCATCTCCTTTCTGGGAGCAGAGAAATGTACATTTCCTCAACTCTCTGTTTTGGCCTTTTTGACGATTATACTATAGGAGCAAACTGATCATGTCTTTCCTTGCATAGGCAATGAAAGTTTTTTCAAAAAAGAAGCTGATGAAGATGTGTGGATTTCCTCGTAGGTGAAAATGTTCCTTTTAAGTCTAGTATGTGCTTTGGTACTGGTATGAACATGAACTGGTGATGATCACCACTATATATAATGGCGGTTGGTTATAGGACGCCCCCCTCCCCGAGGAGCCAGCACAGAACAGGGACTGCCACCCAAACCCCTGGGGCCACTGGAGAGAGTCTACCAGGAGATCGCCATCCTGAAGAAACTAGACCACCTTAACATTGTCCATCTGGTGGAGGTGAACACACTGACATACATAAGTGGAAGATTTAAAAGGTTCATTTAGTTCATTTACATTTAGTTTTATTAATTTCAGAGATTTACACCTTCCAATTGTAGGTTCTTGATGATCCTGCTGAAGACAATCTCCACATGGGTAAGTATGCATTCATCATGTCAGTGCACTGAATGGTGATACAAGGTGTTACATGATAAACTATGTTTTCTGTTGTTTCTCCTTGTACTAGGTCCATAGTTTGTATATTATCATAGTCTGTCCAGTTTGATTATTACATAGAAACTAATATGACTAGTCATTTTATTCTCTGTTTGTTTATTTTCTAGCCTTTGAGTTAATGCCAAAAGGGTACGTTTTACTCCTTTCTGAAATATACTGTATTACATTACATTATAACACTGGTCCTTTGTAGCTCAGTTGGTAGAGCATGGCGCTTGTAATGGCGCTTGTAATGCCAGGGTAGTGGGTTTGATTCTTGGGACCACCCAAATATGCATGACTGTAAGTCACTTTGAATAAAAGCATCTGCTAAATGTCTTATATTCTTATTATTATATTATTATACTGTATATAACACTTAAATTATGAATTTTGTTATTTATATATAATCCTTCCAGTTACTAAATTTGGTGAATATAAGGTATCCAGTTTTAAGGAATATAAGATACCAATGACAAGGTTCAGGCATTGTTAGTGGTAGGAAGACCACTGTTTGGAAGATTATGGTGGTGATGCTTACTTACCTTTCTCTGTCTCTGTTGCTTTTCCTGGGGCCCTAGCCCAGTGATGGAGGTGCCCTCAGACACTCCCTTCACAGAGGAACAAGCCCGCTTTTACTTCAGAGACATAATTCTGGGGATTGAATACTGTAAGTCCTCCACCTGGATTTCGTCTCAAATGGCACCGTGTTCCCTATATACAGTAGTGCACTACTTTTGACCTGAACCCTAAGGGCCATGGTCAAAAATAGTGCACTAAATAGGGAATAGAGTGCCATTTGGGACGTATGGCCTAATAGCATTCTGCTCAGAGACCTGCAGCATACTACTAACCCTGCTCATGTTTTAGCAAGACATTGGTTTGGAAGTCACTCGTCAGATACTTTCTGAAAATACAGGATCAGTTGGTGCTTTGACAGCTGAATGTCAAGACCTAAATCAAATGGGCAATGCTGTTTGTATACTTATAAAAGTTTATCTAAAAAAAAGAGAACTAAATCAGTGTTTCCTGTCCTTTTTCCCTGGTCCTATTCTCTCTTCCTCCTTCTCAGTGCACTACCAGAAGATCATCCACAGAGACATCAAGCCTTCCAACCTGTTACTGGGAGACAATGGGCATGTGAAGATTGCAGACTTTGGTGTCAGTAACCAGTTTGAGGGGAGTGATGCTCTCCTGTCCAGCTCAGCAGGGACTCCAGCCTTCATGGCCCCAGAGATGATGACTGATCATGAGCAGAGCTTTACTGGCAAGGTTAGACACTAATTGCTAATTTATCTAATCAGGTCACTCATCTTTGATTGTATCCAATAATAATATTTACCCCATGAAAATGTATTGCATTGACTGGTATCAAAAATACTTATTATTTAAATTGACTTGGTATCAAACGTCAACATTTTATGGCGCTGTAAAATATACAGCAAGCTCTCTTTGTAAAGTAATGGTCAATGTTCATGTTTGTTAGGCCTTGGATGTGTGGGCCATGGGAGTCACCCTGTACTGCTTTGTCTATGGGAAGGTAGGTTCTGTTATTATCATAATGTACGGTATTCTGCCATGGATTATTTTGGCCCACTAGTTTCTGATTTACTGTGTCCATTATGCTGAGGACTACAACTATATTTTGATCAACCGTTGCATCCCACTTAATAATGCTTTTAAAATAAATACATTTAATGGTTTATGTGGGAAACAGACAGCATGTGTATGCATGTAGCCTATCCTTTAAGAGCAGCATTTTAATGCCTTTTCTTCATCACTATCTTCCTATATCAGTGCCCTTTCATTGATGAATACATCATCGGCCTGCACAATAAGATCAGGAACAGGCCTGTGGAGTTCCCAAACATGTGAGTTCCACTAAGGGACACTATTTACCATGCAAAAACAATTTAGTCTGCTCTCTATGCACCATTCTAAAATATGGGTAGAACTTCACATTATAGCATGTAATAACTTGATAATAGCATAGTAATAGTATTGTTTTAACGTTCCTGGCCATTCACTGCTACTGTAGTTACTGTACTGTAGATGGTTCTATTCTATTTGGTGGGTGGTCATCTCAGTCACTCTTTGGTACCACAGGCCTGAAGTATGCAAGGAGTTGAAGGAGCTTATTATAAGGATGCTGGATAAAAATCCTGATTCAAGGATCACCATTCCTGAAATCAAGGTACAAGGGGACAGATCTAGACCTTCAATAGTGCCTATATAAAGCAAATCCTTCATGAAACCATCTATGACACTTCAAATGAATGTTTTACTGTCCTGGTAGAGCTGTCTTATATGAGTTGTGGGACGATTGTGGTTCCCCTCCTGTTTGTTGCCAGGAGCATCCGTGGGTGACGGAGGATGGCACAGACCTTCTACCCCTGGAGGAAGAACACTGCACCGTGGTGGAGGTGACTGAGGAGGAGGTCCAAAACTCCATCAAACTCATCCCCAGTCTGTCTGCTGTGGTGAGTCAGTTCACTTACTTACTAACTTACTTACCCATCTATCACAAGTAGGGCCAGGAGTTTTTGTGTTTTAACAAGGGAAAAAGTTTGGGACCTACATCAGGGCCCAGAGTTTTTCCAGGTCAATACACATGGTCAGGGAACATTTTTGTCATAAAGCAGATTGCTACAGTGAATATGTTTCCCAAATGGCACCCTTTTCACAATATAGTACACTACTTTTGACCAGGGTCTATAGGGCTCTGGTCAAAAGTAGTGCACTATAGAGAATAGGTTGCCATTTGGGATGGACCTCTGACACTCACTCTCCCCACGTTAGATCCTGGTGAAGTCCATGCTGAGGAAGAGGTCTTTTAGTAACCCCTTTGAGTGTCACAACAGGAGGGCAGAGAGGTCTATGTCTGCTCCAGGAGGTCTTCTTGCGTAAGTCCCCTATAAATCCTCCTTATCTGCTTTCTTTATCTGCCGATTTTGGGATTAGGAAACAAACAAAACAAAGTGACAGAAATACACAGAGTCGGTTAGATATATAGGCTACTGTAAATGGGCTTAACACAAAAGAAGCGTACAAATACAGAATACTGTAAGGACAGGTGTATGGCAGAAGACTGAAGCTACAATGACAAACATGACATATAGTGAGTTCCAAAAGTATTGAGACAGTGACACATTTTCTGTTGTTTTGACTCTGTACTCCAGCACTTTGGTTTTGCAATTATACAATGACTAGGAGGTTAAAGTGCAGACTGTCAGCTTTAATTTGAGGGTATTTTGTTAGATGTTTTTGCATTTTGTGTAACTTACTTTTTTTTGTTGAACTTATTGTGTACATAATGTTGCTGCTACCGTCTCTTATGACTGAAAAGAACAAACAGATCAATAAAAACTACATTGATCCATCTAATATGGCTATGAGAAGAGGAGACACAAATACAATAGGACGTCCATCTAACCTGGGGGAAGAAATTATTGTCAAAAACAAACTTTCAAGTGGCACTGATCCAACAATGATAAAGAGTGAATATACACACTCACTGTGGACATGGCCAATGCTCTCCACTCGCACCAAGGCTACACTGTTCGCTAAATTAAGATGATAATTTTGATAACTAAAAAACAAGAGTATTTTCTTTGTCTTCTCTTTACAGTAATAAACATTTGCTTTCCAAACTTTTTTCCTGTAATTGTATTTTGAAATATTGCAATATACAGCGCCTTCAGAAAGTATTCAGACCCCATGACTTTTTCTAAATTTAGTTACAGCCTTATTCTAAAATTGATTAAATAGTTTTTTTCCTTATCAATCTACACACAATACCCCATAATGCCAAGTTTTTATTTTGCTAATTTATATTTAAAAAACAGAAATATTACATTTACATACGTATTGAAACCCTTTACTCAGTACTTTGTCGAAGCACCTTTGGCAGCGGTGACAGCCTCTAGTCTTCTTAGGTACGGCGCTACAAAGCTTAGCACACCTGTATTTGGGGAGTTTCTCCCATTCTTCTCTGCAGATCCTCTCAAGCTCTGTCAGCTTGGATGGGAAGTGTCGCTGCACAGCTGTTTTCAGGTCTCTCCAGAGATGTTCGATGGGGTTCAAGTCCGGGCTCTGGACATTCAGAGACTTGTCCCGAAGCCATTCCTGCATTGTCTTGGCTGTGTGCTTAGGGTCGTTGTCCTGTTGGAAGGTGAACCTTCTCCCCAGTCTGAGGTCCTGAGCACTCTAGAGCAGGTTTCCATCAAGGATCTCTCTATATGTTGCTCTGATCATCTTTCCCTCGATCTTGACTAATCTCCAAGTCCCTGCCATTGAAAAACATCCCCACAGCATGATGCTGCCACCACCATAACTCACCGTAGGGATGGTGCCAGGTTTCCTCCAGACATGCTGCTTGGCATTCAAAACAAAGAGTTCAATCTTTGTTTCATCAGACCAGAGCATCTTGTTGCTGAGAGTCTTTAGGTGTCTTTTGGCAAACTCCAAGCGGGCTGTCATGTGCCTTTTACTGAGGAGTGGCTTCCGTCTGGCCACTTTACCATAAAGGCCTGATTGGTGGAGTGCTGCAGAGATGGGTGTCCTTCTGGAAGATTCTCCCATGTCAACAGAGAAACTCTGGAGCTCTGTCAGGGTGGCCATCAGGTTTTTGGTTTTTGGTTACCTCCTTGACCAAGGCCGTTCTCCCCCGACTGCTCAGTTTGGCTGGGCAGCCAGCTATAGGAAGTGTCTTGGTGGTTCCAAACATCTTCCTTTTAAGACTTTTGGAGGCCACTGTGTTTTTGGGGACCTTCAATGCTGCAGACATTTTTTGGTACCCTTCCCCAGATCTGTGCCTCAACACCATCCTGTCTCGGAGCTCTACGGACAATTCCCTCGACCTCATGGCTTGGTTTTTGCTCTGACATGCACTGTCAACTGTGGGACCATATGTAGACAGGTGTGTGCCTATCCAAATCTTGTCCAATCAATTGAATTTACCAAAGGTGAACTCCGAATCAAGAGAAACAGGATGCACCTGAGCGCAATTTCGAGTCTCATAGAAAAGGGGCTGAAGACTTATGTAAATATGTTTTTTGTTTTATTTTGAATAAATGTGCAAAAGAATGGAAAATCTGTTTTTGCTTTGGTGTTATGGGGTATTTTTAGTAGATTGCAGAGGTGTTACGACAAATGAGTGAGGAGGTGTGGAGTCAGGCGCAGAGAACAAAAGATGTGGGAAAAAACACGCTTTAATGTCCAGGAAAAATAACATGAACAAAAGTAGGAAAACAAATGAACAGAAATATAAATGGACAGCGCGAAACCCAAAATACAAACAAAATACACTCAAACACAGAGCAGACGAACAAGCCCGCACGAAACAAAAGCGGGCTGAACAAACTATATATAACCCCACCCTAACAACCAAAAAAGAAACAGGTGATACCAATCAGACAAAACCAAAGGAACACAGAACAACGGATCGGTGATAGCTAGTAGACCGGCGACGACGACCGCCGAGCGCCACCCGAACAAGAAGGGGAGTCACCTTCGGTAATATTCGTGACAAGAGGATTTTTTTTTTTCATCCATTTTAAAATTAGGCTGCAACGTCACAAAAAAGTCCAAGTCAAGGGGTCTGAATATTTTCCGAAGGCACTGTACCTGACTGGACCCTACTTTTCATTGACAGTTGCAACTCAACACTCATATATTTGGCATTTGCCGCGTGCGCTGCCCAAATTCCGACTGTAGGCAATGTGATTTAAAATCGACAGCTTATTTTTTTTTAAAGAAGCGAATGATCCTCTGTGGCCAAATCATGCTTTCTGGTGTAGTAGCCTCTTTTGAACAACTTCCTGTATTTATGTCTCGATAATTTTGGCAATTCAATTTACTTTAATGGAAGCTGGACACGTCGTCTATGGTTGCACAACTAACTTGATTGATAGCCTGAAATGGCTTCTTGGTAGCTAGTTACGAGGTTGGGAGATTAGGAACCTATCTTGGTTAGCTAATGCCAACGTCATAAAATGTCAAAGTGGCTAGTAGTATTACAGAGAAACAACAAAACAAAACAACAAAATATGACAAATCTGAGGGGGCACATGCCCCTGTGCCCTCTATGAGCATGATGACTCTGATGTCACACACAGCTGTCTTCTTCTCACACACTTGCAGTTCAGCTCAGTCAACTACATCAGGGCACACAATAGCTTTGATGACATTGCTAAGTGGTTTATTAGATTGTGCCTTAACGAAATATGCTAATATTAATTAGTCCATCATAAATGTTCAGATTTTTTTTCTACAGTATCTATCTCCATCATGTAATGTAACTTTATGATTACATTGCTTATTTACCATTGACGTGCAGTCTTTAACAAGCACATATTTGCTGATATTGTCCTTTTCTTGTCTATCTCTTACCCATTGCAGGGACTCTTGGGGGCGACTGGAAACCGAGGTTCATCCTTCATTGAGGTAAGAGCCCTGGTTAAAAGTAATGCATACTATATAGGGAATATTTTGCAATTTGGACGCAACGCCAGTCTTGTGCTAACAGGTTTTCTTCTGGGGTTTGATCACTATCATTCTACTCTATGTGATTCTATTTCTATGGTCTCAGTACTGTCTTTTTATGCACTGCTGAGAGTTGATGTGTATTGGACCTGATTGGTAATGTTGTTCCTGACATGCATGGCATTTAATGCAAAGTTCTTCTTGTCATGACCCTTCCCCCCTTCTAGTTGCCTTAAACAACACACAGTAACAAGGCAACAATAAACAAGTTGTCCCCTACGAATGATGCAGAGCCCCCCCCCCCATTGGGCCAATTAGTGACATTTAGTGACAATTATACAAATGTATGTCACGTGGATTAATGAGAAAGATTTTTTTAAACATATTTTTTCCCTTGCTGGAAATCAAAACTTGATAGCTCACATTGGACGGGATGTTAGAGACCAGACTCCACTGCCTGTTAGGGAGATGCATTGATATAAAACAGGACTTATCATGAGGAGATGCATACATTTTTTTTCGAGCTGTAACGGCTTTCTTCTGTGGACGAAGGGGAGGACCAAAGCGCAGCGTGGTTAGTGTTCATCATGTTTAATAAAGATGATAAACGTGAACACTACAAAATACAAAACAACAAATGTGAAAAACCGAAACAGTTCTGTCTGGTGCAGACACACGAAGACAGAAGACAACCACCCACAAAAACCCAACACAAAACAGGCTACCTAAATCTGGTTCCCAATCAGAGACAATGACTAACACCTGCCTCTGATTGAGAACGATATCAGGCCAAACATAGAAACGGGAAAACTAGACACACAACATAGAATGCCCACTTAGCTCACATCCTGACCAACACTAAAACAAAGAAAACACAAAGAACTATGGTCAGAACGTGACACAAGCTTTGTCATTGTGGGGTATTGTGTGTAGATTGATGATTAATTGATTGATTTTAAAAACAGGCTGTAACGTTAAAAAAATGGAAAAGTCAAGGGGTCTGAATACTTTCTGAATGCACTGTCGGTATAAAATGTCATGACTGTAGCTCAAAAGGGATTGGATATATGCTTGTAAAACATTTGCGGGGGGACAAAAAGTATAGTTTCTGAAAATTGTAATAGGTCGAGATAGTAGGTCCTTATGGGACACGTGTTGCTCATGAGGAGATGTTTTGCAAGTTGCAAAAGTATTCAGACCCCTTTGAGTTCTTCACATGTTGTGTTACAAAGTGGAGGATGGATTTAATAGTAATTTTTGGTCAACAATCTACACAAACTACTATGTAATGTCAGAGGGGGCAAAAAAATATATATTCTGTATATATTACATAACTAAAATATAGTCATTGCATAAGTTTTCCGACCCTTTTTTAGGCAAGCCTAAATTAGTTCAGGAGTAAAATATTGCTTAACAAATCACATAAGTTACATGGACTCACTCTGTGTGAAATAATACAGATTGACATGATATTTGAATGACTAAACCTTCCTCTGTTCCTCATATATACAACATCTGTAAGGTCCCTCAGTTAAGTATTGAATTTCAAGCACAGACAAAACTATAAAGACCAGGGAGCTTTTCGAAAGCCTCATAAAGAATGGCAGTGACTGGTAGATGGGTAACAACATCATACATAGAATATCTCTTTCACTATGGTCAAGTTAATAACTATGATGTGGATTATATATTAAACCACACAGACACATCAAAGATACAGTCGTCCATCTAAACTGAGCTTTAGGACAGGAATGAAACTGCTCAGTGATGTACGGGTGGCGGGTAGCCTAGTGGTTAGAGCATTGGGTCAGTAACCGAATGGTTGGTGGATCGAATCCCTGCACTGACAAGTTGAAAATCTCTCACTCGGCCCTTGAACAAGGCAGTTAACCCACTGTTCCTAGGCTGTCATTGTACATAAGAATTTGTGCTTAACCGACTTGCCCACTTAAATACAAAATTGGTGATGCCATTGGTGGTTTTAAAACAGCTACAGAATTCAATGTCTTTGATGGTAGAAAACAGAGGATGGCTCAATACTGTTATAGTACTCAACAATAATGACCTAAATGACAAAAACATACATCTTGGTTTTAACAAGGTATTAATGTATCAAATCCAACACAACACATCACTGAGTAGCTGCCTTGTGTTTATGCATGGTGGTGGCTGCATCATGGTATGACATCAGCAAATGCCGGGGAGATTTTCAGGACAAAAATAATCGGTTTAGAGCTAAGCACAAGCAAATCCTAGAAGAAAACATGCTTCAGTCTGCTTTACACCAGAGACTGGAAGAGGAATTCACATTTCAGTAGGACAATAACACAAGGCCAAATCTACACTGGCGTTACCAAGAAGACAGTGAATGTTCCTGAGTGGCCAAGTTACAGTTTTGACTTAAATCTGCTTGAAAATCTATGGAAGACTTGAATTGCTGTCTAGCCATGATCCAACATCTTGGCAGAGCTTGACAAGAAAAAGGGCAAATCAAATAAACTAAAATCAAATCCATTTTTATTTGTCACATGCGATGAATACAACAGACCTTACTGTGAAATGGTTACTTTACAAGCCCAACCATGCAGTTAAGAAAATATTGACTAAATAAACTAAAGTAAAAAAGGTAACACAATAAAATAACAATAACGAGGCTATATACAGGGGTAACCATTAAGCCATTAGACCTCTCACTAAAGGCTTCAGTAATACAAAAGTTATACTTAAATCCGAACTGGTTCTCTAGCAGAATGTAGTAAGAATGTCTCACGCCATGTTCAAGAATGTCCCTTTCCCCATTACAACATCTCACTTCTGGTTATTTGAAAATTAAATAATCTCCAAAATATCGCTATTTTTAAAACAAGCCATAGAAAGTTGGTTGCAATTTCTGTTTAATCCACCAGAAAAGACAGAACAAATAATGCAACAAAAAATATGGTTAAACTCAAAAATACTAATATAAATAAGGTATCATCTTTGTAAATTAGATCACAAATAGGACTGGTGGAGTTACATCACACATGCAGATAAAGAAAATATATGGAAATGTTTGCTCTGACCCAAATTACAACCAACTAATTGCAGCATTACGGCAAAAATGGAAGACGCCAGTGAAAGAAGGAAAAAGTAAGGAACTTGATTGTCGGCCCTCCATTAAAGTCTAGAATTGGTTAAAGAAAATTGTGATCAATAAAAAGATATACCAATTTAATTTAAGTACACAAAAAATTGACAGCTCTGCCTGTCTCCTAGAGATGAACGTACTTGGTGCGAAAAGTGCAAATCAATCCCAGAACAACAGCAAAGGACCTTGTGAAGATGCTGGAGGAAACAGGTACAAAAGTATCTATATCCATAGTAAAACGAGTCCCATATCGACATAACCTGAAAGGCCGCTCCGCAAGGAAGAAACCACTGCTCTAAAACCGCAATTTAAAAAAGCCAGACTACGGTTTGCAACTACACATGGGGACAAAGATCATACTTTTTGGAGAAATGTCCTCTGGTCTGATGAAACAAAAATAGAACTGTTTGGCCATAATGGCCATTGTTAAGTTTGCAAGAAACACTTGCAAGCCGAAGAACACCATCCCAACCGTGAATTACGGGGGTGGCAGCATCATGTTGTGGGGTGTCAGGACCCGGTTACGAACCCGGGTCTCCGGAGTGAGAAACAGTCACTAAACCAACTGAGCCACGAATAGTCAGCAGAACCCAGAAGATGAGGCAGACACAGCAGTACTTGAGACGGTGTATTTAATAAGTAAAAAGTGAAGTTCTTCAGGAAAACATGTAACTCCACAACCTCAAAAGGAATTCCACAAGAACAAAGGCAATCCTCCAAGACAAAAAGGCAAATCCACAAGGTGGAAGGCACAGCACAAAAAGCCTCAAAAGCTACTCAAAAACAAGAACAAAAAACAGAACTCCACAAGAGAGTCCACCGGGATCAACAAGCACTCACAAAGTACTAGGGCTGGGTGCTAACATACAAACACAGAGCAAAGAACTGAGTAAAACAAAGGGTTTAAATACAATCAGGGGAAACGAGGCACAGGTGCAAATAATAATGGGGATCAGGGGAAAACAAAAGGTCAAAAGGCACAATGGGGGCATCTAGTGACCAAAAACCGGAACAACCCTGGCCAAATCCTGACAGTGGGGTTGCTTTGCTGCAGGAGGGACTGGCATCATGACTAGATGGCATCATGAGATAGGACAATTATGTGGATATATTGAAGCAACATCTCAAGACATCAGTCAGGAAGTTAAAGCTTGGTCGTTCCGGTTCCGGTTGGAGCGAGGCGAGTGGTCGCATCTGCACGTCGCTCCAACGGGTAGTATAACTTTTTCATTATATTTCATTATATCACAACGGTTTGATTTGTCTTATCTTAGCAATTTCTTCTCAGCTAGCTACATAGCCGTCTTTGTATCAAAGATAATTGCGTAATTATCGTATTTCGCCGTCCTAACGTAGTCTTCACTAGCCAGCTAGCTAACGTCCACTGATTAGCTGCACTGGAGAAACTGTTACACTCAACTGAACGACTTGATTAGTTTAGTGTTAGCTAGCTACATAGCTGTCTTTGCTGTCTTCGTATCATCGTATCATCGTATCCAAGATAATTGTGTTGTTTAGGTTTAGAGTGTGTAGTCTTAGAGTGATTATCTTAATTTACCGAGGTTAGCTAGCCAGCTATTTGTCGTCCTTAACGTAGGTGACTCTGCTAGCTAGCCAACAGCTAGCCAACGCTAGCCAACGTCTTCTGTATAGAACTCAACTACCCGGTCGCATTCACAGGTTGTATCACATTTTCACTTCATTTTCATTACAGTACAACGGTTTGATTTGTTTGATCGTAGCTAGCTACTTAGCTAGCTACATAGCCGTCTTTGTATCAAAAATTGTGTAGTCTAGAGCGATTTTCTAGGTTCGCTAGCCATCTATTGTCGTTCTTTTAGCAACGTAACGTAAACAACACTGCTAGCTAGCCTGCTAGCCCCGAATAGCAACACTGCAGAAACTATTACACTCAACGGAACGACTTGATTAGTGTAGTGTCAACAACGCAGCCACTGCCAGCTAGCCTACTTCAGCAGTACTGTATCATTTTAATCATTTTAGTCAATAAGATTCTTGCTACGTAGCTTAACTTTCTGAACATTCGAGACGTGTAGTCCACTTGTCATTCAATCTCCTTTGCATTAGCGTAGCCTCTTCTGTAGCCTGTCAACTATGTGTCGGTTTATCCCTGTTCTCTCCTCTCTGCACAGACCATACAAACGCTCCTCACCGCGTGGCCGCGTGCCACCCTACTCTGGTGGTCCCAGCGCGCACGACCCACGTGGAGTTCAGGTCTCCGGTAGCCTCTGGAACTGCCAATCTGCGGTCAACAAGGCGAATGCACTTTAAAAGTTCATCTCAGCCCATGCCTCCCTCCAGTCCCTCGACTTCTTGGCCCTGACGGAAACATGGATCACCACAGACAACACTGCTACTCCTACTGCTCTCTCTTCGTCCGCCCACGTGTTCTCGCACACCCCGAGAGCGTCTGGTCAGCGGGGTGGTGGCACCGGGATCCTCATCTCTCCCAAGTGGTCATTCTCTCTTTCTCCCCTTACCCATCTGTCTATCGCCTCCTTTGAATTCCATGCTGTCACAGTTACTAGCCCTTTCAAGCTTAACATCCTTATCATTTATCGCCCTCCAGGTTCCCTCGGAGAGTTCATCAATGAGCTTGATGCCTTGATAAGCTCCTTTCCTGAGGACGGCTCACCTCTCACAGTTCTGGGCGACTTTAACCTCCCCACGTCTACCTTTGACTCTTTCCTCTCTGCCTCCTTCTTTCCACTCCTCTCCTCTTTTGACCTCACCCTCTCACCTTCCCCCTACTCACAAGGCAGGCAATACGCTCGACCTCATCTTTACTAGATGCTGTTCTTCCACTAACCTCATTGCAACTCCCCTCCAAGTCTCCGACCACTGCCTTGTATCCTTTTCCCTCTCGCTCTCATCCAACACCTCCCACACTGCCCCTACTCGGATGGTATCGCCCGTCCCAACCTTCGCTCTCTCTCCCCCGCTACTCTCTCCTCTTCCATCCTATCATCTCTTCCCTCCGCTCAAACCTTCTCCCACCTATCTCCTGATTCTGCCTCCTCAACCCTCCTCTCCTCCCTCTCTCTGCATCCCTTGACTCTCTATGTCCCCTATCCTCCAGGCCGGCTCGGTCCTCCCCTCCCGCTCCGTGGCTCGATGACTCATTGCGAGCTCACAGAACAGGGCTCCGGGCAGCCGAGCGGAAATGGAGGAAAACTCGCCTCCCTGCGGACCTGGCATCCTTTCACTCCCTCCTCTCTACATTTTCCTCCTCTGTCTCTGCTGCTAAAGCCACTTTCTACCATGCTAAATTCCAAGCTGCTGCCTCTAACCCTAGGAAGCTCTTTGCCACCTTCTCCTCCCTCCTGAATCCTCCGCCCCCTCCCCCCTCCTCCCTCTCTGCAGATGACTTCGTCAACCATTTTGAAAAGAAGGTCGACGACATCCGATCCTCGTTTGCTAAGTCAAACGACACTGCTGGTTCTGCTCACACTGCCCTACCCTGTGCTCTGACCTCTTTCTCCCCTCTCTCTCCAGATGAAATCTCGCGTCTTGTGACGGCCGGCCGCCCAACAACCTGCCCGCTTGACCCTTCCCCTCCTCTCTTCTCCAGACCATTTCCGGAGACCTTCTCCCTTACCTCACCTCGCTCATCAACTCATCCCTGACCGTTGGCTACGTCCCTTCCGTCTTCAAGAGAGCGAGAGTTGCACCCCTTCTGAAAAAACCTACACTCGATCCCTCCGATGTCAACAATTACAGACCAGTATCCCTTCTTTCTTTTCTCTCCAAAACTCTTGAACGTGCTGTCCTTGTTACTTTACAAGGCCAGCTCTCCCGCTATCTCTCTCTGAATGACCTTCTTGATCCAAATCAGTCAGGTTTCAAGACTAGTCATTCAACTGAGACTGCTCTCCTCTGTATCACGGAGGCGCTCCAGCAATGCTAAAGCTAACTCTCTCTCCTCTGCTCTCATCCTTCTAGATCTATCGGCTGCCTTCGATACTGTGAACCATCAGATCCTCCTTCCACCCTCTCCGAGTTGGGCATCTCCGGCGCGGCCCACGCTGGAAATGGGTCGCTCCTACCAGGTGGCGTGGCGAGAATCTGTCTCCTCACCAGCGCTCTCACCACTGGTGTCCCCCAGGGCTCTGTTCTTGGCCCTCTCCTATTCTCGCTATACACCAAGTCACTTGGCTCTGTCAAACCTCACATGGTCTCTCTTATCATTGCTATGCAGACGACACACAATTAATCTTCTCCTTTCCCCCTTCTGATGACCAGGTGGCGAATCGCATCTCTGCATGTCTGGCAGACATATCAGTGTGGATGACGGATCACCACCTCAAGCTGAACCTCGGCAAGACGGAGCTGCTCTTCCTCCCGGGGAAGGACTGCCCGTTCCATGATCTCGCCATCACGGTTGACAACTCCATTGTGTCCTCCTCCCAGAGCGCCAAGAACCTTGGCGTGATCCTGGACAACACCCTGTCTTCTCAACTAACATCAAGGCGGTGGCCCGTTCCTGGGTTCATGCTCTACAACATCCGAAGAGACCCTGCCTCACACAGGAAGCGGCGCAGGTCCTAATCCAGGCACTTGTCATCTCCCGTCTGGATTACTGCAACTCGCTGTTGGCTGGGCTCCCTGCCTGTGCCATTAAACCCCTTCAACTCATCCAGAACGCCGCAGCCCGTCTGGTGTTCAACCTTCCCAAGTTCTCTCACGTCACCCCAACTCCTCCGTTCTCTCCACTGGCTTCCAGTTGAAGCTCGCATCCGCTACAAGACCATGGTGCTTGCCTACGGAGCTGTGAGGGGAACGGCACCTCAGTACCTCCAGGCTCTGATCAGGCCCTACACCCAAACAAGGGCACTGCGTTCATCCACCTCTGGCCTGCTCGCCTCCCTACCACTGAGGAAGTACAGCTCCCGCTCAGCCCAGTCAAAACTGTTCAGCTGCCCTGGCCCCCAATGGTGGAACAAACTCCCTCACGACGCCAGGACAGCGGAGTCAATCACCACCTTCCGGAGACACCTGAAACCCCACCTCTTTAAGGAATACCTAGGATAGGTTAAGTAATCCCTCTCACCCCACCCCCCCTAAGTTTTAGATGCACTATTGTTAAGTGACTGTCCCACTGGATGTCATAAGGTGAATGCACCAATTTGTAAGTCGCTCTGGATAAGAGCGTCTGCTAAATGACTTAAATGTAAATGTAAATGTAAATGGGTCTTCCAAATGGACAATGACCCCAAGCATATTTCCAAAGTTGTGGCAAAATGGCTTAAGGACAACAAAGTCAAGGTATTGGAGTGGCCATCACAAAGCCCTGACCTCAACCCTATAGAACATTTGTGGGCAGAACGGATATAGCGTGTACGAGCAAGGAGGCCTACAAACCTGACTCAGTTACACCAGCTCTGTCAGGAGGAATGGGACAAAATTCACCTAACTTATTGTGGAAAGCTTGTGGAAAGCTACCCGAAACGTTTGACCCAAGTTAAACAATTTAAAGGCAATGCTACCAAATACTAATTGAGTGTAAGTAAACTTCTGACCCAGTGGGAATGTGTTGAAAGAAATAAAAGCTCAAATAAGTATTTCTTTTTGCTATTATTTTGACATGTCACATTCTTAAAATAAAGTGGTGATCCTAACTGACCTAAAACAGGGCATTTTTACTCAAATTAAATCTCAGGAATTGTGAAAAACTGAGTTTAAATGTATTTGGCTAAGGTGTATGTAAACGTTCGACTTCAACTGTAGTAATACTTTTTGTAACCATTTTTATATTTAATTTACATTCTGTAGAAACTATGAGAATAGAAAGGTTCAGAACTTTTGGGAAACATCACAGCACAGTTGAAAAAATATATGGCAAATAGAAAATTAGATAGATGGGAGGGGTTGAGTTGAGGTGAAGGTTGGGACTAAAAACAACAAGATAACTAATGTAAAGTATACTGAGTCCATAAAATGTACAGTATATAGGTGCAGACTTTTTTGAAACAGCACAGTTAACAATATATGTCTAACAGAACTGGATGGTCTTCAGAGATAGAAGGGAGGGGTTGAGGGTAACTGAAGGATGGGATTAAAAACAAACAAGAGTTAACTATTGTAAAGCACATTGTGTCTGTAAAATGTATATGGTATGTATAAGCTGGAAGTAGAAGCCTAAGTGTTGTTGTCCATTAGTTTACTCCAATTTGGAGAGGGGTGGTAGGGTTAGGGGAGGGGTGGTAGGGTTAGGGAGGGGTGGTATGGTTTGGGGAGGGGTGGTAGGGTTAGGGGAGGGGTGGTAGTTAGGGGAGGGTGGTAGGGTTTGGGGAGGGGTGGTAGGGTTAGGGGAGGGGGTAGGGTTAGGGTTAGGGTTGGTAGGGTTAGGGGAGGGGTGGTAGGGTTAGGGGAGGGGTGGTAGGGTTAGGGTTAGGGGAGGGGTGGTAGGGTTAGGGAGGGGTGGTAAGGGGGTTAGGGGAGGGGTGGTAGGGTTAGGGGAGGGGTGGTAGGGGTAGGGGAAAATAATAAAGGGAAATATATTGAAAATAAAAATACATACCATTGAAAATGATGCTGACAATTACGCTGATGGAAGCTGAAATCTAGCTGCAATGTAAAAATATTTTTTTTAAAGAAGAAGAAAAAAGAATGGGCAAAATTTGCACAAACCAGGTGTGCCAAGCTCTTATAGACTTACCGAAGAAGACTCACCGGCGTAAGTGATGCCAAAGGTGTTTCTAGATGTTTCTAATATGTTATTTAATAACATAGTTATTTAATTTTTATTCATCTTTAAAAATATATTTGTTATCCCATTTTGTAACATAATAAAATGTGACGAAATCCAAAGGGATCTGAATACTTTTGCAAGACATTGTATGTACAAAATCTCATGACTGTAGCTCAAACGGTACAGGAGATATGCTTGTTAAAATGTTGGAATTTGTGTTGATTACAATAGCGCCTCCCTTGGGCCAATCTGTGTTGGGGGACAATAAAACATGTGTTGCCCGCAGGAAATCAAGCAGAGAAGGAGAATTGGATGGAAACGGAGAAGGAGAGTTGGAGGACCTTACTGAAGATGATGGTGCACTTGCAGAGGGCTGCTGGTAAACCCTTTTTTCTGATCGACCTGTTTAAATTAGGGGACAGACCTGTTCAAAGCAAACTCTTTGCTGTATCTTTATATAATATGTAATATTAATGTAATATATTTGAAGAGAGATCCAAATGAAAGAGCTCACCCTTACAGTCTTTTAGAAAGATTTGTGATAACTACAGTACAAACCATGTATTAGGTTTTTAACTTTTGTCTTATTCCATCTGCGTGATGTTTGTGTCGGCTGTTAACATAGGGTTTCATTGTCTGTTCATGATGTACTGTACTATATTACTCATAATGGTCTGAATGCCTTTTGTACTATTAGCTCTGTGTTTTCCAAATATTACACCTATGTATTGAACTGAAATGTGGTTGTTACAATGTAAATATGTACCATTCTCAAGAAGTCATTTTTGCATACAGTTGATGTCGAAGATAATTAAAGGTAGCAAATTAATATTCTTGTTTTTTCTCTGGATGGCTCTCTCTAGCATGATGTGCTGGCTCTTGTACGCAGGTGTTATTAATGTCCTATAGTGCAAGCAATCTTTCATCTGGGGCCGTTTCAAAAGAAAGAGTAGGACTAAAGGCTTTATTTTTAATATATATATATTTTTTTACTGTTTTACAAATTGAAGTGAGTGATATCACATCTAGATGTCAAATGGACTTCTGGAACGTGTCAGAATAGGTTTTAGGATTTAAGAGGGAAAAACAAGTTACGTCGATACAAAATGTGCAGCTTATTCTGAATCATCTCAGCTGACATGAAAGTAATATAATATCATAATGTAAACACTTGAATAAAAAAAATCCACCTGTTTTTGTTTTCGGTCAGACTTTTTTAAATTGGTATTTCTGAAATGCTGAAGTATACCACATCATTTTCAACAATATGACCACCATTTGTTCAATAGTTCATATTGATATTCCCTCATGTCACTGCCCAGTAGGCTATTCAAGTATGTTTCTCTGACACCATCCACATGCTTTTGGAAAAAAAACTAACTGGAATAACACTTGTATTATTGTGGCAGGGTATGAACCTTACCTTAATTAGGATGGGACAGATCAAACGTATCAAAGCGCCCCTGTGACTTGTTTAGGTAAGAGATTTTGTACTTGAAGTTGGTGGAAAATGTGTCTGAGAACAATTTTGAGAACAATGTTGTTTTTAATAAATATTTGTGGTGTGGTAAATTGCTCTAAGGTTGGTGTTTACTTTGATTATCAGTGTTTCTTTATTCAAAATTGACAGACAAATAGTCATTGGCCTTATGTTCAATGTCCCTATGTTCAATGTCCCTGTTTCTTTGTAAATATACCACTAGATGGCACCTTGTGTCTGACTGTATCATCTATTGTGTCTCGGGTCAGTTTTTTCTTCTTCATTGTTCTTCATACAGAGGCTATGTTTGGCTTGCTTCAGACAGACATGTCATAATGTATTTGACACCAACTTCCTTCTGTAGAATGATCTAATACCACTTGCCAATGACCACAGTGAAACATCATGCCATTTGTCCCATTCTTTTTTTCTGTCAACAGTCAGGGAACACAATGCATGTAAAGGTGTGCCCACTCTTGATAAGAGGTGTGCAGATGAAGTCCTTATGTCTCTGTCATGCACTCCTCAGCAGGAAGAGGTACAAATAGGTATGTTTATCCTGTGATTGAGTACTAATGGGCCATTTATCTCAAGGGGCTGTCATACTAGTCATATGTGTTATGGCAGGGGATTTGGCATGACACACAGTCCCTTTATCTAAAAGAACCACTCCAGGAGTTAAGTTTCCCTATACTGAAGTGTGTGACTTCCTGCACAGGTGTCAGGGGTACATGCTGCACAGCCTCCATGTGAGCTGTAACCATATAAAAAAGGCATGTTCATTATATGTCCATTCATGTATTGAAACATGCCCATCACTTTGGACCATATTTAATCATTCTTTACATTCGTTCCATTTTTGTGATCAGTTTATTTTCCCATTGCTATACATGGCACTCCTCGAAAACCACAGTGGAATGTTTCTGAGCAAGGGTTACTGTGGAAACAGTTGCCAAGCAACACCACAATAGTTTCTCTGTTTTTGATCGGACCACACCTTAATAATAGAATGCATAAAACTGACTTGTTTCTCCACATTAAACATCAAAATCCATTGGTCTACTGATAGAGGTACAATTGAGTTGATAATTGATTGTTATGTTACACCTCCCCTGTGTGCTCAGGAGACCACCAAACCTTCAGCACAGCCTGTCTTCTTTGGGAGAACTGTATGGTGTATAGCTGATCACACTCAGCTCCCTTGCCAGTGACATCTGCCATGACAGCCTCAGAAACAGGCTGAGCCAGCCAGGCCAATGCAGAGGCCAAGTGGGACTCCCCCGGCCCAGCTAAACCCATTACAGCTGTTACAACCCAAGTCAGCTCCATCATGGGCTTGGGTTTCTCAGAGTCCATTTCGCATCCCCAACTCTGTCAGTCTGTTTCAAGTCACTCGCAACTCCAACATGCTAGCAGTCATGTTGCCCATGTCTCTTTCTCTCTGAGCTTCATATAACTGACTGGTTTGCAAAACCCAGCCTAAACACACTAAGGTCCCAGTTGAATTTCACACAAAGACACTGCTGGTGTCACTGACATGCTATCAAGTCCTAAACACACAAATTAAACAATCACTTTCAGACCAGCCAATGTGCCAGAGAGCTCATCTCTCGGCTATACTCCTTGGTAGACTGTTTTCACAGTCCTTCTGTTCATGATTCTTAATAACAAAACGTTTCATGGAATTGTTTTTGAAACTCAATGCAAATAATTGCTTATCACACATACAGTCTTCTCAAAGTATTTGTATTCATTTACAAGGTCTTGACAAATCTCCACTGCTGTATACTGTCTCTGTTGGGTCTGCTCTCTGTCTCTCCCTCAGACCAACTATAAACCAAAACAGGAAATGCACAATTATACGTTTCAATCAAAAAGGTCATGATTTACATGATCAAAAAGTGCAACAACAGGAAATAAAATGACTATTTGCAATGCTCAAGCCAAGCCTTTGTTGCTACTAGTGCGTTTTACAGTGTAATCCTTTGGGTGTGTTTGTTGTTGCTTTTGTACCATGAGGTCTGTGCAGTAGGTACTGTGTATTATTTACGTTCCTGCTGTGTGGGCCCACAGCATGTCACACCCAGCATAGGGAGATTACCTCTAACGTCCATGGTCCTGCTACTTGTCAATTTTTCAGTGTTTGGTACAATACATGTTTTTGTATGTATGGTTTTTGAAAGCCCATAAAACCCATAAAACTACTGGACAGACAAAGCTAGAAGATATGCTACATTTCTTAGTCATGTACAGTACTGCAGCCTATAGTTAAGGGTCAATCTTTGTTGGAAAAGGTATCCCAGAGCAGCTGCAGGAGGGAGACAAGCCTTTTAATATAGCAGCCCAATACACATACAATATACTACAGCCAGGTGCACTCTAAAGCATATACTGTAGACGGAACTCAATGTGGGCACCGACAGTCATACACATACTGTACACACTGAAGATACACTTCAAACCCCAATGTGTCTGTCATAACAACAGGAAAGCACGAGGAGTGTCACGTTCTGACCTTTATTTCCTTTGTTTTGTCATTATTTAGTATGGTCAGGGCGTGAGTTGGGTGGGCAGTATATGTTTGTTTTTCTAGGTTTTGGGTATTTCTATGTTTCGGCCTAGTATGGTTCTCAATCAGAGGCAGGTGTCATTAGTTGTCTCTGATTGAGAATCATACTTAGGTAGCCTGGGTTTCACTGTGTGTTTGTGGGTGATTGTTCCTGTCTCTGTGTTTTGCACCAGATAGGGCTGGTTTCGGTTTTCCACGTTTATTGTTTTGTAGTGTTCATGTTTATCTGTTTTTATTAAACATGAGTCTATATAACCACGCTGCGTTTTGGTCCTCCTCTACTTCACCACAGGAAAACCCTGACAAGGAGAGAAGAAATGAACATGGTTACGTGCCAAGACACTTCACCAGGAAAATGACATGAGTACAAAGCAGAACATTTGGATAGTTATCAAACTGTAAATCTAAATTAACATCTCTTGGGTGATGATTGCAATGATATGTCCTGAATGGCACACTATTCCTTATATGGTGCACAACTTTTGACCAGAGCCCTTTAGGCCTTGGTCAAAAGAAGTACACTACAGTATAGAAGGAATAGGGTGCAATTTGGAATGCCGATATGGACAATAACTTCTGCTACATGAGAGTACTCTCCTCTGATACAAATATTTTCAGTCTCCTGGCTGCAGCCTTCTCCCAGGTGTGGACTCTGAGAAGGTGACCTCCTCTCTCTCTGCAGAGGGTGTGCTCAGCGCCGAGGCCCCACTGCCCTTGCCATCCATACAGGAAGAAGGCCGCTCTATGGCCATCAGCAATAAGTAAACTCCCCAGTAGACACTGAGTAGACTGGGTACATCAATGTGACAGTCCACCACAGAGACGACTACTGTGTCGTCAGTCCATCAGAAACCAACATACTATTGTATAACAAGCAAAAATCTCTGAGCCAAATTTAGCACAGCACCTCCCTCTACGTTATGATAGTAATTTACACTGTAAATAAATACTTTGTAGCACAGCAGGCTAGCTTCAGATTCCAAAGTGGACATAGCAGGCAAATGATGTAATAACATTACTGTAAGAATAGAATACAATAGCATAGTTTATTCTGTCAAAGACTATTAACACATGTAGTGTACGGTTCAGATGGTGCCCATGAGGTTTCCTCTCTATATACTGTACACAGCTTTTGTCAGGAATGAATGAAAACACAAAACATGTATTGTCTTGAATGAAGTTTATACAGTTGAAGTCGGAAGTTTACATACACCTTAGCCAAATACATTTATACTCCGTTTTTCACAATTCCTGCCATTTAATCCTAGTAAAAATTCCCTGTCTTAGGTCAGTTAGGACCACATTTTTTTAAAGAATGTGAAATGTCCGAATAATAGAGAGAATGATTTATTTCAGCTTTTGTTTCCTTCATCACATTCCCAGTGGGTCAGAGGTTTACATACACTCAATTGGTATTTGGTAGCATTGCATTTAAATTGTTTAACTTGGGTCAAACTCCTGACGGAGCTGGTGTAACTGAGTCAGGTTTGTAGGCCTCCTTGCTCGCACACACTTATTCAGTTCTGCCCACAAATTTTCGATAGGGTTGAGGTCAGGGCTTTGTGATGGCCACTCCAATACCTTGACTTTGTTGTCCTTAAGCCATTTTGCCACAACTTTGGAGGTATGCTTGGGGTCATTGTCCATTTGGAAGACCCCATTTGCGATCAAGCTTTAACTTGACTCATGTCTTGTGGGTATATTGAAGCATCATCTCATCTTTTTCCTTCCCCGTGATGTCATCTATTTTGTGAAGTGCACCAGTCCCTCCTGCAACAAAGCACCCCCACAACATGATGCTGCCACCCTCCCCCTTTTTCCTCCAAACATAACGATGGTCATTATGGCCAAACAGTTGCAATGTGTCAAGAAGCAGTGCGCCTTGGTGGGGTCGTGTTCCAGAGGAAGCATGGCATGTTATCGGTTATTTAATCATTTGTAAATGCAATATAAACCCTTGAAAGTGTTACCATGTAAATAGAGCTCATAGAATAGGTATTGGTTTGACATGATTTATCAGTGATTTGTACATAGAGAACTTACCTGGTTAATTTGATTATACTTTAGTATTGTAATTGACTATGCTGTCTAGTCTGTTGCCTCAATCCAGGAAATCATCAGATAATCAACAGATAAATCATTTTTGCAACAATGTGTTTCCTTGATAGTTTCATGGATACTTTCACAATCTCTTGGCCACTCACTGTATGAATGCTGGTTTTGTCATCCTTGGTGCAGATAATGTAGTGCAGTACAACGCCGCTTGGGGAACAGGTTGGTGCTGCTGAATTCTAATGCTTCCTCTGCTGCTTGAGCTTTCATCTTTTTTTTGCAGGATGCTATAGGTGTCTGAACAGTGCAGCAAGGAACTGGGGCTAATAACGGGAGGCTTGTTATAGCCCTAGCAACAGGAACGGGATTGGTGGCTGCGCAGGGTGAGCCTATCAGTTATTGGCTGGCAAGGGAGACAGTTCCAAGCACAGAAATTAATCTCATGAAAGCTTCAGTACAGCAGGCTGCAGTAAGACTGCAGTATAGCATTGGGGGATCGAACAACTTGCCACTTCAGTTTATCAGTCAGTTTGGGGTGCTGTTTCCGTATTGGAATAAACAGATGTGCATGAATAATTGCTGTGTGTGTGTGAGAGAGAAACTACTGTCAGGGAATGGCAAATAGTATTGGTTTATAGCATCCACATGACAGAGATTTATTGTCATGTAAATTAAATGTAGGTGTTGAGTAAAGAATACTATATTTCACCCATAGGAAGAGTACAGTATACGTGGTCTCTATTGTTATAGCCTAGAAGTATGCTTTGATCCATACTGTGATGTTGTAGATGATGAGCAAAGCACCTTATCTCTCTCTCACACACACACACACACATGCACACATACACAGTTTCTACCGACACCTACAAACATGTTTGAACTTTAATCTCTGACCCAGCATCTTTGACCCAGAACATGAACAGCACATGAATGTTTCAAATAAGAGCACAGTGTCCCAAATGAGTTTCTCTGTCACACTGTCTATGGTGCACTAAACTCTTTTTTAAATGTCTATGGTGCACTACACTCTCTAAATGTCTATGAGTAAAATACTGGAGAGGACAGGGAACATTGTAGCACTGAGTAAAATACTGGAGAGGACAGGAAACATTGTAGCGCTGAGAAAAATACTGGAAAGGACAGGAAATATTGTAGCGCTGATGTCACGCCTTGGTCTTAGTATTTTGTGTTTTCTTTATTTATTTGGTCAGGCCAGGGTGTGACATGGGTTATTGTGGTGTGTTTTGTATTGGGGCTGAGTAGGGGTGTCTAGCATAGGCTTGGCTGCCTGAGGCGGTTCTTAATCAAAGTCAGGTGATTCTCGTTGTCTCTGATTGGGAACCATATTTAGGTAGCATAGGTTTCACTGTGTGTTTTGTGGGTGATTGTTCCTGTCTCTGTGTTTGTTGTCACAAGATAGGCTGTATAGGTTGTGTTTCGTTTGTTTTGCTATTTGTTATTTCATGTATCGTTCAATTTCATTAAAGAACATGAGTAACCACCACGCCGCATTTTGGTCCGACTCTCTACAGACGAACGCTGTTACAGCTGAGAAAAATACTGGAAAGGACAGGGAATATTGTAGCACTGAGTAAAATACTGGAGAGGACAGGCAATATTGTAGCACTGAGTAAAATACTGGAAAGGACAGGAAATATTGTAGCACTGAGTAAAATACTGGAAAGGACAGGGAATAGTGTAGCACTGGACTCATAGGATGATGTATGGTGAATGAGCTGGTTAGTAATGACACTAATAAATACATTAAATCTATATACTGACAAACTACTAACTTGAATGAGCAACAGATAGCAACAAAGTTTCTTAATAACATCCTCCATTTTAATGGTAGTCGATTTGTTGACAAGATTATGTGCCTACAGTCTACATTTTTTTCTGTTGTATAGCCATGGTCCCAGGCCTTTACTTGATTCAATGGAAGTTTAATTTAATTTCAGAGAAAAGAGAGCATACATGTTACAGTGGTGTTCTGCCTGAACTTACAGACAAGGATCTGAGTGAACAAATTGAAAATAAAATAAATAAAACAAACCAAACATGTACTTAATGAATGAACCATCCCTTCTGATGTGTCCAAAAATCTACACCAAGCAAATGATAGTTTAAAGTTTCTTTCAGAGGAAAAGCAATCTGAATTGTTAACTCTCGCCATCTGTTGACATACAGAGGGAAAAGTAACATACAGGGTTCCAAAGTGGCCTTGTATACCAGAAGGGACTGTAAATGCATGAAGTACCAGGTTCAATTACATGTGTTAACTGTACTTACTAAATGACATGTGTTAACCGTTCTTAGATTAGCATGGCAAAAATGGAAGGTATAACACAGTCTTTCTGTTGATGGCACTAGATGAATGGCATAACGTAACACCCTAGGTTTATGAATATAAATATCTAAATCGGCAAACCCAAACACCTTGAGGTGTGTCCAGGGCAGATAATGGCCAGATAATGTCGTAGACCAAAAAATAAATAAAATAAAATAAAAAAAATCAATAAATTGCTGAGTTTTGGCCAATTATGATCAAGATTATAAATCTAATCAAATCTAGAACATAGCAGCAAAATGGAAAACAACATCCTCAGAAATATCTATTCGGATACATGGTTAGCTCAGAGGATGAGAGATGTACAATGAGTTAAAGAATAAATGGCGTCCCAAATGGCACTCTATTGCCTATAGTGCACTACTTTTGGCCAAGAGCCCATAGGGCTCTGGTCAAAAGTAGTGCACTATATAGGGAAGAGGGTGGCATTTTTTGACACTGTTAAAGTCCTAGATCATTTAGATCTGTTCTTTTGTCCTCGTGGGAATCATTCAGTTGGAACATTCAGCCCTCGGTGGTAAATAATGTTAACAGTGTATGACAAATGACTCTCCCTGTTTGCTTCAACCTGAAGTCCTAATAGCCAGCTATTATTTGACTAGCTTTTGCATTATATTACATGAGCATAAATGTGCATTCACTGCACTGAGTCATGCAAGTTTGTGTAGATCTAAAAGCATAAGTGGGTTTTTACTGTGTTGTTATAATTCTCTTTTTCCATATATGGTTATGGAGGATGCCTATGGAGTATACTGAATCAACTATTTCAAGAATAGCATACTAGCAGCACACAAGAGGTTACAACAAAACACACGTCGACTTAGTGACATCACAACAATACACCAGACTGCCATGGAAATGGTGCATTTAGAATTGTCATATAGTTTTTTAAAATTAGCATCATAGTTCTCGTTTCTTGTGCAACTGCTACATAAGGACTCACATTCAAGATATTCGTCACTCAAACAGCTAAAAGGTATAAAAACAAACCAAAAAAATGTATACTGTCAGAAATATATTGTGGTCCATGTTGTGAATTCATAACAGAAACAGATTCTGAAAACTTCACCATTGTTCAAGCTGGTTAATAACATGACAAAATAAGTAATCAAATAGTTCAAAGAAAAGTATTTGTTTTACAATGCCATTATTATAATTTAATGTGACAAAGCCATTATTATAATTTAATGTGACAAAGCCATTATTATAATTTAACATGACAAACACCAGTTGGTAAGATGAAGCAAATCACTGGTGTGTTTTTCCCCCTGCCATTAACAAATTAAATACATATTGCATGACACTATAGCAATGCTCATAACATGTCCATTTTTACGATCAACATTTTGATATAGCAAATAAAAACAAAATATGAATAAGTTATAAATAAGAAATAATCAGACAAAGCCTATGTTTTCTCAATCATTTGAATACTTAACACCCACAGTATAAGTTAAAGTCAAGCTACTGTATGTTTAAATACTTCACCAGCATGCACAATACTGAATAATTGATATTATTGTAGTAATCATCTTACACTGAAGAAACAGTATAGTAGGCAAGTGCATTTCATAAAACAAACACAGAAGTAAACCAAACTCTGCAGCTGCTTTAAGATCATGTTTCTGTTTTAAACTGTCTCTGCCTTTAGATAGACTCTATTGGAGTTGAAGCCATGGTTCCAGTATCATATTTAGAGCTGTCAGAGGACAGTCACATTGGATTTAATGCCAAATATACCTAAAACTAGAAGTCATGTGAAAGAGTAAATTGATAACAGTATATTATCCTTTACAATAAACATCCAAAATTTTAACAAAACATCTGCATTTGACTTTTTCTAGTTGATTTGGTCAGATTAATACCATTTGCATTTTCTTGGCTGTCCTGCACTCCCTTCAAGAGTGAGTGATACATCTTAAAGGGCAACTCCGCAACTTTTCAAACCTCATATTCATTATCTCCAGCACTAAACCAATGTTTACATATGTGAAAATGGCGCATTTGTATGTTTTGTTGACTTAAATTTAATGTTCCACCCGATGACATCAAAAGTGTCAACATTTTAAAAACAGTGATTTTGAATGAAAAAGGAAACACTGCTCTTGATGGTATCACTGATCTTTAATAAGCTTACGTGTCGGCCTCACGGCCTTCGTCAGAGCTTTTGGGAGGTTTTTTAAACTAGCACCTTTATGTAGACCTGGCCCCACCCACATCCGTTTCACGCATCGAAAGGGGTTGGAGGTGAAGGAAAAACAAATAAGTGCTACCAAATACGCATTTCATAAATATTCGAATGAAGTGTGTTATTAAGACGTATTAAACACGTCTGTAAAACCACAATGAGGACAGACCTACCGAGCAAGTTTTCATTGATCATTAGGTACAACAACAAAAAATAGAGCAATCTTAAATATGGGCATAATTCATGATCAAATTCACATAAAAAAAAGTGATTTTCAAACACTGAGATTTCCGGTGATGTGGGGAGCAAGAACCCATCTCTGGCTAGAAATTCTGTGATGTCACAGAATCATTTTTTACATTTACATTTACATTTAAGTCATTTAGCAGACGCTCTTATCCAGAGCGACTTACAAATTGGTGCATTCACCTTATGACATCCAGTGGAACAGCCACTTTACAATAGTGCATCTAAATATTTTAAGGGGGGAAGGGGGGGTGAGAAGGATTACTTTATCCTATCCTAAGTATTCCTTAAAGAGGTGGGGTTTCAGGTGTCTCCGGAAGGTGGTGAATGACTCCGCTGTCCTTTTAGGACCTTTCTTCTTATCTTTTTAACCACAGATCATAGAAACGCGATGTTTTCACATAAGTAGACACTGGTTTGGTGCTGAGATAATGAATATGAGGTTGAAAAGTGGCTGAGTTGCTAGTACTGGAACCATTGCAAACTATCTGCAAACTTCCCCCCTTCCTCAAGTGTCTGCATCTCTATCATGCATAAACCTAACTAAGCAGCTTCCCTTGGTACGACACCAGTCCTGCCAAACCAATCCAACAACAACCACTTCAGGATTGACTGACATTTCAGTGGTTTTGGCAAATGTCAAAGATAAACATCAAGAAGACGGAGGCCCATTCAACCATATATATATATATCTATATATATTAGCCTAGGATGTAACCTCCCCTCCCCTTTCTTTTGATTCTTTTCTTTTAACACATGGAAAAATAAAGAAGTGCTGCTGCGGTACGATCATCAGCAAAAGCGCCTGCCAAAGCACACCGGCCCTTCATTATATATTTTTTCTAAGTGTGGTTTATTAATCTTTGTTGCCCTCCCCTCCTTCATCATCCTGCTGGTCACTTGTCCACAGTGTTAAGTTGTCTCGGAGCAGCTGCATGATGAGAGTTGAGTCTTTGTAGGAGTCCTCGTTCAGGGTGTCCAGCTCAGCAATAGCGTCATCGAAGGCGGTCTTGGCCAGATGACAGGCCTGCTCAGGGGCATTCTGGATCTCGTAGTAAAACACAGAGTAGTTGAGAGCCAAGCCGAGGCGGATGGGGTGGGTGGGCTGCATGTGCTCTTTGCTGATCTCATGGGCCTCGTTGTAAGCCTTCTCTGATGACTCAATGACGGTGGCCCTCTTCTCGCCCGTGGCCACCTCAGCCAGGTAGCGGTAGTAGTCGCCTTTCATCTTCAGGTAAAACACCTTGCTCTCGTGCTGCGTCTCGTTGCAGTTCTTGATCAGGTAGTTATCCAGCAGGTTGAGCACGTCCTGACACACAGTCTCTAGCTCCTTCTCAATCTTCTCTCTGTAGGCCCGAACCATCTCAATCTTTTTTTCATTTCCATCTGAAGAAGTCTTCTGCTCGATGCTAGAGATCACCCTCCAAGAGGAACGACGGGCCCCGACCACATTCTTATAGGCCACAGACAGGAGGTTCCTCTCCTCATTAGATAGCGCCTCATTCAGCTCTGTTACCTGGGGAGGGGACAGAGCAGTGGTCATAAATGCACTGTGTAAGACAGCCAATAACCCCCTAGTTTATGCATTCATGAATGTAAACAGTTATTTTTCAACAATATCACGTACAGAAGGTATGGTTTTAAATGAAATCATATCAGAACATGTCACAACCCTATATAGTATCACACCTATCATATCTACTGTACAGTATGATCTGTTAGAATTCAAACTGGATGCACATACAGCACTGCATTGGAAATTAGCAAGATTCAATTAGTTTCCATGGCAATCAGCTCACCAGTAGATCAAACTGCCACGTGGACAGCTAATGCTCGCAAGTGGAGAACCAGATTGAAGATAGTGAGAGAGTGGGGGTGGGGGTTGGGACTGGAGAGAGGGCAGGGGTTGGAGGTAGCTATGTTCCCACAAGGAATCCAGGGGCAGCTGCAGTGTAAGTGTAGACGGTCAGTCGATCATCGCACAGGCAGTTCACGTGTCTCCCTGACCTTCTCCTCTGCTTTAAACGGACCTTTTCACCTGTCTAAAACCCTATGTAATGCTGTCACCCTGGACATGCTTTGAACCTACTACTTGACTCTATACGTACAAGGTGGGAGGTAATGTGTTAATCCTGGGAATGTCAAATAGTGTACAGTAAAAAGTACAACTGATCAGTAACCTTTGAACTTTTAACGTTGTATATCCTGACGACTTGGTCTAAATGCTTCACTTCGTTCTAACCTACTGACTTAAAGGCATTGCGTAGCAAATTACAATAAGTAACAATAAATATTCTCAAGACTTATTATAATGAACCCACACACAAATGTCACATATACAATATCTTACCTGGGTCATTCTAACAATTCGGTGCCTTTTGAGACGTGTAACTTGGTGGGAAAAAAAGGTTTGATTTCACCTACTTTTAACATTGTCAAAGATCACATGTTTAACATAATAAAATAAACATGTTTTAAAATCTCAAGAGGCTAAATAAAAAAGTCAAATAAAGTAACAGGGTTGACCGTAACACAGCTGACATCTTAAATCAGCCATAAATTCCCTTTTGACAGGGGGAAATGGATGTTTGTGTGCAACAGGAAGGGTCAATTGAATGAAAGGTTCAAAAAAGTAAATTAAATTGTTAAAACATTTCTAGTCAGTCTATGGGCAACACTGTTGTCGTGTTACGCTCAACCCACTCAGTTTACCACAAAACACCTGAAAATGGCCAAAAAGAGTAGAACCAGCTTATCTGCTTTTATACTATGATTTGACTATTAGATGTTCAATGTTTATTTTTTATAATCTATTTAACTCTGCATTATTGGAAAAGGACCCTTAAGTAAGCATTTCACTGTTAGTCTACATATGTTGTCTATGAAGAATGTGACAAACAATATTTGTTTGTTTTGATCACATTGTTTTTTAAGGAATAGGGTAGACCTTAAAATGAAGGGCAGTATGTTGTTTTTACCTTAAAAGGAATCAATAATCACATGAAATAAAGAATAATATTCAGAAATGATATTTTCAAAACAACAAAACAACTAGGGCTTTACAATAACGATTCAATTCTGGGGTTAAGTAGGTTCAAGTATTCCTGAAAATCACAGACAGTGCACAGAGGGACATGTCACAATGCTGAATCTTTATTCATCTTAAAAATCGGATTCATTGAATTATTCATGTGGTCTATATTAAAAGGGCATTTCATTTAATATAACTTGCTTTTAAAATGCAATATTTGCGCAACATTCATAATTAAAATATCAAAGGGATTCAAAAGAAACACGTTATGGAACAACCCACATATGTGTGTTGAATCACATTAAGCGCAACTGAAAAGACCGGAGACAATCAATATCACTTCCAGATAACCTTACATTGATAAAACACACGTATTTATAGCCACGTAAATCAATATCTGCAAAAAGAATTAGATTATCTAGATTAGAACTATAGAGAGGGAAGATGCTGACAGCAAAAGGCTACAGAGGAAATGTAGCTTAATGGGTGGCCCATTCTAGCTAAGTGCTCTCTCTCATTGAGAAGCTAACGTTGCTCCTTTCTGGTGAGCTGATGTGACATTACCCTCCCAGCCTGATAGAGGAGCATAAAGAATTGCGGCTAATAGGTGACATCACAGCCATCGTGTGCATGGATGACAGAATATTTCTAAACAGGCCTTTTTCCTTCCCAGCTTGAAATGCAAGAACATACAATTCACAGCTCAAATGCCATGGCATTACTAAGCAAATGTTAAATGACTAATTGTTAGTCCATCTGATTGTAATGGATCCGTAAGAAACCTAATGGACAGAGAGTGCAAAAGACCACAAGTGATGTTGGAAAAGCCCATCGTATGCATTTCTTGTCAGTGAATCATCATTGTACCAAAATGCTGATGTCAGTGAATATAACTGAAGAGAGGCAGCCTACCATACTGATCTGAATACCTAATTGCCAAGCTGAACAATTATTGATGGGCAGGGTAAAAATCTGTCACGACTATCCTGAACACATTATGCTACTGTAAATACATGACATAATAAAAATAAAGAAATGTCTTCAATGGCATTCAACGCATTCACTGACAAAGCAGCACTGCTTATAGTTGCCTTTACTGCATTGATGCATTAAGGAACCAATGCAAACATGTATGCAGGATAATATTGTACTGTACAAGGTGAGATCTGAACATAAAAGTATACTTCTCATTGCTTGTTCCTGCCATCAAGAGAACCCTGGCTGCAGTGGCAGGGGATTTCCCATTGGAGAGGGGAACGAGTACACACCACTATACTGCAAAAGGCCCAGTTCTGACCCAGCAGATTGCTTAAAGGGAAAGGAATCCTACAGGCAGACATCACTAAAATGCTATCGCTTGCAACAAGAAATCTGCAGGGGAAAGATATCTAAATTATGCAGGCGATGAGACAAAGTATTACTAGAAAGTAATAAATGGTTAAGATTTAATTTCATTACAATGAGAAAAAGTTGTTGAGTAGCAGTTTAACACTAAAGCACTAGGCTACATAATGATTGGAGGAGACTGGGCATATAGGTTTAGGGCCTAATGACAATGCATTTTCACAGAGTGAGATCAGTATCAATAAACCAAACAATAACCTACATTTCATTAAAATTGCTTTAAAAGAACACACAGCAAAACCATATCCAGACATACAGTATGTCTAGAGGCTACTGCACACGTTGACATTGACACACAATGTGACAGGTGCATTGCAGAATGATAATGTGGCTCGACAACTGAACGCAAAATGATCAATATCCAATCACTGCAATATGACAAAATACAGAACATTCTAGGATGAATTATGCTGCCTCCTACATTTGTTTTGTGTAAAGAGCTGGAAACTGAATACCATGTATGCAGGAATAGATTCTCATCCAGAGAACATCTGTAGCCTATATGAACAGATATACAGTACCAGTCAAAAGTTTGGACACACCTACTTATTTAAGGGGTTTTCTGTATTTTTACTACTTATTGGCTGCTTTTCCTTCACTCCGCAGTCCAACTCATCCCAAGCCATCTCAATTGGGTTGAGGTCAGGTGATTATGGAGGCCAGGTAATCTGATGCAGCACTCCATAACTCTCCTTCTTTCACAGCCTGGAGGTGTGTTTTGGGTCATTGTTCTGTTGAAAAGCAAATGCAAATGATAGTGGGACTAAGTGCAAACCAGATGGGATGGTGTATCGCTGCAGAATGCTGTGGTAGCCATGCTGGTTAAGTGTGCCTTGAATTCTTAATAAATCACCAGCAAAGCACCCCCACACCTCCATGCTTCACAGTTGGAACCACATGCGGAGATCATCCGTTCACCTACTCTGCGTCTCACAAAGACACGGCGGTTGGAACCAAAAATCTCAAATTTGGACTCATCAGACCAAATGACAGATTTCCACTGGTGTAATGTCCATTGCTTGTGTTTATTGGCTCAAGCAAGTCTCTTCTTCTTAGTGATCTCCTTTAGTAGTGGTTTCTTTGCAGCAATTGGACCATGAAGGACTGACTGATTCACACAGTCTCCTCTGAACAGTTGATGTTGAGATGTGTGTTACGTGAACTCTGTGAAGCATTTATTTGTGCTGAAATTTCTGAGGCTGGTAACTCTAATGAACGTATCCTCTGCAGCAGAGGTAACTCTGGGTCCTCCATTCCTGTGGCGGTCCTCATGACAGCCAGTTTCATCATACCGCTTGATGGTTTTTGCGACTGCACTTGAAGAAACTTTCAAAGCTCCTGAAATATTCCGGATTGACTGACCTTCATTTCTTAAAGTAATGATAGACTGTCGTTTCTCTTTGCTTATTTGAGTGGTTTTTGCCATAATATGGACTTGGTCTTTTAGCAAATCTTCTGTATACCACCCCTACCTTGTCACAACACAACTGATTGGTTCAAACACATTAAGAAGGAAAGAAATTCCACAAATGACCTTTTAACAAGGCACACCTGTTCATTGAAATGTATTCCAAGTGACTACCTCATGAAGCTGGTTGAGAGAATGCCAAGAGTGTGCAAAGCTGTCATCAAGGCAAAGGGTGGCTACTTTGAATAATCTCAAATATATGCATTTGTTTAACACTTTTTTGGTTACTACATGATTCCATGTAGAAAATAGTAAAAATAAAGAAAAACCCTGGAATGAGTAGGTGTATCCAAAATTTTGACTGGTACTGTATGTATGTATGTATGTATGTATGTATGTATGTATGTATGTATGTATGTATGTATGTATGTATGTATGTATGTATGTATGTATGTATGTATGTATGCATGTATGCATGTATGCATGTATGTATGCATGTATGCATGTAAGTATATGAATCAATAGAGGACACATTTAATTTACAAAAATATTTTTAAAATATGACTATTATTACTAGGCTATTATTTAATTAAATCTATATATTACAGGAAGAATCAATCAATAGTTGAGCAACCTCACGTGGCAATATCCTAAAGACCAAATTGTAAACGATCTGAATGTAATAAATCACATTGGGATATTAAATCCCACTGGGCATACACTGGTTGAATCAAAGTTGTTTCTACGTAATTTCTATGAAATTATGTTAAAACCAACGTGGAATAGACGTTGAATCGACGTCTGTGCCCAGTGGCATAGAACATTTATCAAATGTTGTAATGTGAGGACATGTTTGACAGAGAAATCAATGTTCTTTGGTGCCTCCGAATACATTTCGTGGTAATATTACTCCACTGTATTTCTTGTAAAGGCACGAGACAGGCACCGCCCAAGCACTGCCCAAGGAGCATTCGATAGCAAATATTGATTGCATTTCTTGAATGTTTGAGCTCCAAATTTTGGCTATTTCATTCGTTATAAATAAACAGTGATCGAGCCCTATGAAACAGACGTGATATTCTGAATGGTCTAGGCTAGTATTGGTGTATATCTATACACATTACATCCGTGAAAAATCTCCAGGAATGCAATCAAATATCTAAATAGAGAATTCATATTTATTAGAATTTCATTGAGAGAATTCAATGTTTCATTGAACACCATATCACATACCTTATTCATACAGTAGTCAATTCACATGCAATGATTTTGAAGGAGAGACTTACCGATTTCATGGCAGCTGCCATATCATCATACCTTTCAGCCTGTTCAGCCAGCCTGGCTTTCTGCACCAGCTGCTCGCGATCAACCATTTTAATATTTGGTTAGTGTGAACGTTATTCTATAGGTTTTGGGATGAAATTATATGTGTACTACTCGCAATGCTGTGAAACTCTATGTGAACCTAGGCTGCAGCTGTTCAGTGCAGTCTGTGCTAGTGCGGACGGGACACCCTTTCTCGTTCCTCACACTTTCCCCGGACTGCGTCATCACTCAGAAAGGTGGGTGTCTTGCTACTGATGAAACAGTCCTTATATGGGAATCCAGAGGTCCTGCATATGTGGGATGAGAGCGAATCAGATTTCCTGTTTCATTCCCACTAGGCAAGCAATGGCTATGTGGGAAAATGAGTCCAATATGTATCCTTAGTGACTCTAAACCTAACCCTTACCCTAACCCATAACCCTAAGCCTAACCTTAACTTCATGTCCACACCCCAGCTCAACCTTACCTCTACCTGACACCTGTCACTGAACTAACCAATCACAGTTACCAACGCAAAGGGTGACCTCTCCTGGCAAGATAAGCTTAATACAACTATTTATCATATGCTAGTTCCACAACTTGATTGTGCTGCCTGTTTCCTCTGATAAAATCAGATTCTATCCTTGCAACCCAACTGGAAGTCTTGCCAAACATTTTTGAAAGGTCAGATATCCTTATTCACATTCAATGGGTATTGGAAGTCCCAAATGGGACCTATTTCCCTATATAGTGGTCAGTTTTGGACACCAAGTAGTGCACTATATCACACACAATGTCAGTGCATTAAAATCACGTTTCTGCAGGGAGATGGAGTGATGGAGAAGAGGGACCTACTGTTTTCTGTACATTTAGTCCAGTAGCACCAATCCAATGAGTCATTCAGAACCCCCTCTGCTGATACAGCATGGAATTACATCATGACTCAGTGCAAAGGATGGATGAATCATCACAGCCTGTGCTAACTCATTGCATTTGAGAATCACTAAGGGGTGAATCCTAACTTCCCATTGACATTAATGCATGACTAAGTGAAAAATTCAACCTAAGTGGAAGTTTAGTATTCACCCCCAAACATTATGCATTTTGACATCGTTTCAGAGCACTGTAGGTGCAGGTAGTATGTGTTTGTCAGTCACGCAAGTCTCAATATTAGCTGGAAGGCAGTCCTGCTTTCTTCTTAGAGATAGGAGCATGAAAAAGGTATGAGCATGGATCAGAAAACCAGTCAGTATCTGGTGTGACCACCATATGCCTCCTGCCTCTCCTTCGCATAGATGTTGATCAGGCAGTTGATTGTGGCCTGTGGAATGTTGTCCCACTCCTCTTCAATGGCTGTGAAAAGTTTCTGGGGAGAATGGCGAACATGCATTCTGCAGAATTAGCATAATAAAATAATCCCCATAAAAACATGTCTGTTTAAGATAGACATATCTGTTTATTTGCATGGGCTGTGTATATGACCCCTCTAAGGTTTCCCTTTCCATTTTCTTTCCCTTCTATGGGCTAATAGCAGTAAAGCCAAATTCAATGTTTCATCAAATAATTTCTGTCTATAGATTTTTTTATACTTAAAGGGATAAAATTCAAAATCAAATACAACAAAAAAAACATAAATGCAACATGAAACAATTTAAAGGATATTAGTGAGTTACAGTTCATATAAGGACATGAGTCAATTGAATGGAATTCATTAGGCCCTAATCCATGGATTTCACATGACTGGGAATACAGATATGCATCTGTTGGTTACAGATACCTTAAAAAAGGTAGGAGCATGGATCAGAAAACCAGTCAGTATCTGGTGTGACCACTATTTGCCTCATGCCTCTCATTTACATTTAAGTCATTTAGCAGACGCTCTCCTTCGCATAGAGTTGATCAGGCAGTTGATTGTGGCCTGTGGAATGTTGTCCCACTCCTCTTCAATGGCTGTGAAGATTTTCTGGATTTTGTAGGAACTGGAAGACGCTGTCGTACACGTCAAACCAGAGCATCCCAAACATGCTCAATGGGTGACATATCTGGTGAGTATGAAAGCCATGGAAGAACTGGGGCATTTTCAGCTTCCAGGAATTATGTAGAAATCCTTGCGACATGGGGCCGTTTTGGTAATGCAGCCGTCTTCATCGACCTTGCCAAGGCTTTCGATTCTGTCAATCACCATATTCTTATCGGCAGACTCAGTAGCCTCGGTTTTTCGGACGACTGCCTTGCCTGGTTCACCAATTACTTTGCAGACAGAGTTCAGTGTGTCAAATCGGAGGGCATGCTGTCCGATCCTCTGGCAGTCTCTATGGGGGTGCCACAGGGTTCAATTCTCGGGCCGACTCTTTTCTCTGTATATATCAATGATGTTGCTCTTGCTGCAGGCGATTCCCTGATCCACCTCTACACAGACGACACCATTCTATATACTTCCGGCCCGTCCTTGGACACTGTGCTATCTAACCTCCAAACGAGCTTCAATGCCATACAACACTCCTTCCGTGGCCTCCAACTGCTCTTAAACGCTAGTAAAACCAAATGCATGCTTTTCAACCGTTCGCTGCCTCCACCCGCACGCCTGACCAGCATCACCACCCTGGATGGTTCCGACCTTGAATATGTGGACATCTATAAGTACCTAGGTGTCTGGCTAGACTGTAAACTCTCCTTCCAGACTCATATCAAACATCTCCAATCGAAAATCAAATCAAGAGTCGGCTTTCTATTCCGCAACAAAGCCTCCTTCACTCACGCCGCCAAACTTACCCTAGTAAAACTGACTATCCTACCGATCCTCGACTTCGGCGATGTCATCTACAAAATTGCTTCTAACACTCTACTCAGCAAACTGGATGCAGTTTATCACAGTGCCATCCGTTTTGTCACTAAAGCACCTTATACCACCCACCACTGCGACTTGTATGCTCTAGTCGGCTGGCCCTCGCTACATATTCGTCGCCAGACCCACTGGCTCCAGGTCATCTACAAGTCCATGCTTGGTAAAGCTCCGCCTTATCTCAGTTCACTGGTCACGATGGCAACACCCATCCGTAGCACGCGCTCCAGCAGGTGTATCTCACTGATCATCCCTAAAGCCAACACCTCATTTGGCCGCCTTTCGTTCCAGTTCTCTGCTGCCTGTGACTGGAACGAATTGCAAAAATCGCTGAAGTTGGGGACTTTTATCTCCCTCACCAACTTCAAACATCTGCTATCTGAGCAGCTAACCGATCGCTGCAGCTGTACATAGTCTATTGGTAAATAGCCCACCCATTTTCATCTACCTCATCCCCACAGTTTTTATTTATTTACTTTTCTGCTCTTTTGCACACCAATATCTCTACCTGTACATGACCATCTGATCATTTATCACTCAACATTGTAATTATTCGCCTACCTCCTCCCTACCTCCTCATGCCTTTTGCACACAATGTATATAGACTCCCCTTTTTTCTACTGTGTTATTGACTTGTTCATTGTTTACTCCATGTGTAACTCTGTGTTGTCTGTTCACACTGCTATGCTTTATCTTGGCCAGGTCGCAGTTGCAAATGAGAACTTGTTCTCAACTAGCCTACCTGGTTAAATAAAGGTCAAATAAAACAATAAATAAAAATAGGCTACAAGATAGGCTGTTTTTAATATGTGAATTACCCTATGTGAATGCACACATACACACAGCTGTTTTAACAAAATAATGCAAAAGCTAAAAGTAGTAGCTTAGTTATTTATGCATGCAAACAAATACTGAAAAGAAGTTTGGCTTACACTCTAAATAGGGGTTCAACAACGATTCTTCTAAGATCCTCAAAGTTCTTTGATGAACCTTAGGGGGCACTGAAAATGCCCCCCAAAAGGTTCTTCCAAGAACCCTATAGGAGGTGGGGTTCATCGAGGAACCTCCTTAGTTGTTAGGAATTTTATGAATAATAACTAAACAATATCTACATTTTAAATAGAACTATAACTAATTACGCTCTACTCTGTTTTATTATATCTGATTAATAAAATTAATTCATAAGGAAGGGATTGTGTAGATGAAACAGTGGGTAATTAAACATAATAAATACCATTCCAGCTCGGTTGGGGAGGACTGGATTGTGGGTTTTAAGTAAGCAGAAAGGAAAGCCGGTCTGTGCATGCTCTGAGGACGTGGCTGGGGATGCCGTCTGGGCCGACAGGCTTGCGAGGGTTAACATGTTTAAATGTTTTACTCGTGTTGGCTGCAGTGAAGGAGAGCCCGCAGGTTTCGGTAGCGGGCCATGTCAGTGGCACTGTGTTGTCCTCAAAGCGAGCAAAGAAGTTGTTTAGTTTGCCTGGGAGCAAGACATCGTGGTCCGCGACGGGGCTGGTTTTCCTTTTGTAGTCCGTGATTGAATGTAGACCCTGCCACATACCTCTCGTGTCTGAGCCATTGAATTTGCGACTCTACTTTGTCTCTATACTGACGCTGAGCTTGTTTGATTGCCTAATGGAGGGAATAGCTACACTGTTTGTATTCGGTCATGTTTCCGGTCACCTTGCCATGATTAAAAGCAGTGGTTCGCGCTTTCAGTTTTGCGCAAATGCTGCATCAATCCACGGTTTCTGGTTGGGGAATGTTTTAATAGACACTGTGTCATCAATGTTATTGTCTGACGCTATGCGGAACATATCCCAGTCCACGTGATCGAAGTAATCTTGAAGCGTGGAATCCGATTGGTCGGACCAGCGTTGAACAGACCTGAGCACGGGCACTACCTGTTTTCGTTTCTGACTATAGGCTGGGAGCAACAAAATGGAGTCGTGGTCAGATTTTCCGGAAGGAGGGCGGGGAAGGGCTTTATATGCATCGCGGACTTTAAAATAACAATGATCCAAGGTTTTGCCAGCCCGGGTCGCGCATTTGATATGCTGATAAAATTTAGGGAGCCTTGTTTTCAGATTAGCCTTGTTAAAATTCCCAGATACAGTAAATGCAGCCTCAGGATATGTGGTTTCCAATTTGCATTGAGTCAAATGAAGTTCTTTCAGGGCCGTCGATATACACGACTGTGATTATGATCAAAGAGAATTCTCTTGGTAGATAATGTGGTCGGCATTTGATTGTAAAGAATTCTAGGTCAGGTGAACAAATGGACTTGAGTTCCTGTATATTGTTTTGATCATGTCACGTCTCGTTAATCATAAGGCATACACCCCCGCCCTTCTTTTTACCAGAGAGATGTTTATTTCTGTCGGCGCGATGCGTGAAGAAGCCAGGTGGCTGTACCGACTCTGATGACGTATCCCGAGTGAGCCATGTTTCCGTGAAACAAAGAACGTTACAATTTCTGATGTCTCTCTGGAAGGCAACCCTTGCTCGGATTTCGTTTACCTTGTTGTTAAGAGACTGAACATTGGCGAGTAGTATGCTTGGGAGCGGTGCGCGATGTGCCCGTCTACGGCGCCTGACCAGAAGACCGCTCTGTCTGCCCCTTCTGCGGCGCCGTTGTTTTGGGTCGCCGGCTGGGATCCGATCCATTGTCATGGGTGATGACCAAATGAGAGGATCCGCTTCGGGAAAGTCGTATTCCTGGTCGTAATGTTGATGAGTTGACGTTGTGTCACGCCTTGGTCATTGTATTTTGTGGTTTTGTTATATGTTTGGGTAGGCCAGGGTGTGACATGGGTTTATATGTTGTGTTTCGCATTGGGGTTTGTATTATTTGGGATAGCGGCTGATTAGGGGTGTTGTTAGGCTTGGCTGCCTGAGGCGATTCTCAATTAGAGTCAGGTGCTTATCGTTGTCTCTGATTGGGAACCGTATTTAGACAGCCTGAGTTTCGCTTTGTATTTCGTGGGTGATTGTACCTGTCTCTGTGTTGTAGTCACCAGATAGGCTGTAATTATTTTCACGTTCCGTTCTGTTGTTTTTGTATTTAGTTTCAGTTATTTCATGTACCGCGTTTTTCATTCATTAAAGTCATGAGTAACCAACACGCTGCATTTCGGTCCGACTCTCTTCTTTCAACAGACGAACGCCGTTACAGAATCACCCACCACTCACGGACCGAGCAGTGTGTAAACTGGCAGGAGCTAAAGGAGGACGTTATGGACGGTAGAGGCATGGATTATACGACGTGGGAAGAAATCGACAGGTGGGCGGCCGACCCAGAGAGAGTGCAGGCGCCCGCCTGGGATTCGCTTCAGCAGTGCGAAGAGGGCTACAGGCGAATGGAGTCAAAGAGGAAAACACAGCGACGCAGAGCGAAAACCAAAAGTAACCCCCAATTATTTATTGGGGGAGGGCGCAGAGAGAGAGTGGCTGAGTCATGGTTCAGACCTGAGCCAACTCTCCCTGTTAATCGTGAAGAGCAGTTGCAGTGGGAGAGGCTGCACCACTTGAAGAATTGGACATGGGAGAAGGAATTAGACGGTAAAGGACCCTGGGCTCAGCCTGGAGAATATCGCCGTCCCAAGGAATAAATAGAAGCGCCTAAAGCGGAGAGGCGCTGGTATGAGGAGGCAGCACGGCGCCGCGGTTGGAAGCCGGAAAAGCAGCCCAAAAAAATTATTGGGGGGTGGCTAGAAGGGAGTATGGTTATGCCAGGTAGGAGACCTGCGCAAACTCCCTGTGCTCACCGTTGGGCTAGAGAGACCGCGCAGGCACCGTGTTATGCTATGGAGCGCACTGTGTTTCCAGTGCGGGTGCAGAGCCAGGTGCGGCACATACCAGCCCTTCCTATTGGCCGAGCTAGAGTGGGCATCGAGCCAGGTAAGCTTAGGCAGGCTCGGTGCTCAAGAGCTCCAGTGCGCCTGCACGGTCCGGTCTATCCAGAGCCACCTCCACACACCAGTCCTCCGGTAGCAGCTCCCCGCACCAGGCTTCCTGTGCGTGTCCTCGATCCAGTACCACCAGTTCCAGCACCACGCACCAGGCCTCCAGTGCGCCTCGCCTGTTCAGCGCAGCCAGCGCTTTTCTCCTCTCCTGCGCTGTCGGAGTCTCCCGCCTGTTTAGCGCAACCAGAGCTTTTCTCCTCTCCTGCGCTGCCGGAGTCTCCCGTCTGCCCAGCGCCGCCAGTGCTCCCAGTCTGCCCAGCACCGCCAGTGCTCCCAGTCTGCCCAGCGCCGCAAGTGCTCCCAGTCTGCCCAGCGCCGCAAGTGCTCCCAGTCTGCCCAGCGCCGCCAGTGCTCCCAGTCTGCCCAGCGCCGCCAGTGCTCCCAGTCTGCCCAGCGCCGCCAGTGCCGCCAGTCAGCCCAGCGCTGCCAGACAACCAGTCTCTTCCAGATCTGCCAGACAACCAGTCTCTTCCAGATCTGCCAGACAACCAGTCTCTTCCAGATCTGACAGACAACCAGTCTCTTCCAGATCTGCTTGTCAACCTGAATCTTCCAGTTCCGCCAGCCAGCCAGAATTTACCGGAGCCTACTACCTCATAAACCTACAAAACCCCTAGACAGTACAAAAACACATACATCACCCATGTCACACCCTGACCTAACCAAAACAATAAAGAAAACAAAGAATACTAAGGTCAGGGCATGACAGTACACCCCCCCCCCCAAAGATGTGGACTCCCGGGCTCGCACACCTAAACCTATATGGAAGGGTCTGGGTGGGCATGACTCCGAGGTGGCGGTTCTGCCTCAGGACGTGGACTCGTCACACTTAATGTCTCTGGAGCGGGAACCCTCACCGCCGACCACAGATTAGAGGACGCCACTGGACTGATGGTAGAGGGAGAGTCTGGAGGGAGACTCTGGCGGAGCCGGACTGGTAGGGAGACTCTGGCGGAGCCGGACTGGTAGGGAGACTCTGGCGGAGCCGGACTGGTAGGGAGACTCTGGCGGAGCCGGACTGGTAGGGAGACTCTGGCGGAGCCGGACTGGTAGGTTCCGGTCTGTAGACTGTTGCCGGACGCTCTGGACTGGGTGCTGTTGCCGGACGCTCTGGACTGGTGAGGCGCACTGCAGGCCTGGTGCATGGTGCCGGTACTGGTGGTACTGGGCCGAGGACACGCACCTCAGGGCGAGTGCGGGGAGGAGGAACAGGGAGTACTGGACCCTGGAGGCGCACTGGTGGCCTGGTGCTTGGTGCCAGCACTGGTGGTACCGGGCTGGAGACACGCACCTCAGGGCGAGTTAAGCTAATGGCCTGCACAACCCGTCCTGGCTGGATGGTGACTCTAGCCCGGCACATGCGGGGCGCAGGCACAGGACGCACTGGGCTGTGCAGACATACGGGAGACAAAGTGCGCAGCGCCGGCGCAGGATATCCTGGCACGAGGAGACACACTGGTTGTCTGGAGAGAAGGGCTGGCACCATCCGCCCTGGCTGGATCCTCAACCTAGCTTGGCAGATGCGGGGAGCTGGGATGCACGGTAAGCATGAGGAGTTGGCTTAGGTCTCCTACCTGACTTAGCCAAACTCCTTGTGTGCCTCCCCCAAAAAAATGTATTGGGGCTGCCTCTCGGGCTTCCGTGCTAGCCTTGTACCCAGATATTGTCGCCGTTCCTCCTGTGCTCTCTCCACCTGCTTCCATGGCAGGGTCTTGTCCCCTGCCATTACCTCCTCCCAGGTCCAGGATGTTTTACCGTCCAGTATTTAGTCCCAAGTCCTAGATTCCACAAAGCGCTGTTCCTCCTTATCACGCTGCTTGGTCCTTTTATGGTGGGTTATTATGTCACGTTCGTCGTAAAGAGGAGACCAAGGCGCAGCGTGATATGAATACATCTTCTTTAATAAGATGATGAACACTTAAACAAACAATACAAAATAACAAAACGAACATGCCGCTATACTATAAATGTGCACACACATGCAACTAGACGTAGACAATAACCCACAAAATGCCCAAAGAAGATGGCTGCCTTAATATGGTTCCCAATCAGAGACAACGATAAACAGCTGCCTCTATTTGAGAACCAATCTAGGCAACCATAGACATATTTAAACACCTAGATAGTATACACCCCCATAAACATACTAAACCCCTAGACAGTACAAAAACACATACATCACCCATGTTACACCCTGACCTAACCAAAATAATAAAGAAAACAAAGAATACTAAGGTCAGGGCGTGACAGACTGTTATACAAAAATCTACAATTGTTGAATGACCATAAACCATTGAAAGCAAACCATTGAAGAAACACTATTTATTTATTTTCATAAGTACAATATTGCAATCAAATCTACTTTTATTTGAGAAACATGATTGAATACTTAACGGGAAGATTTATTCAGAGGACTGCATTTCTAGTACATAAATTAAATACAACTTAAACATAGACCAAGGTCTCCAAGCTTTTCAGAATCTTTCATTGATCACTGGAGTCCCTGTAGTCCCTGTAGTATTTTTCTCCGTAGCCAACAGTACACTCATCCATAAAGTAGGAAACACTACACTGTGCAGAGGAGTTTAGTAGTACTCTCTACTTTATGGATGACTGCACTGTACATCAGTATCTTCTTGTTGCTGTGGCAGCTTCATGTTTGGTGCTGCTCAGAACCCCTCCTCAGTCCAATCAGCAGAGCAAATTCAATTCAGGTAAGAATTAACTAAATCGTCACAAAAACAGTCATGTTTTTTGTAATACATTGCGGATGTGTAACAAAATGATCTAATCATTTATAAAAGTGTACTAAAATCATCTCAACCAGTAGAACCAGTAAAATATTACAATATTTTTGTAATACATTGTCTTTACTGCCACCATACAGTAAAACTCTCCTCATTTTATACAAAATTATATTCAATGAATATATTAAGCTACATCAATCAGTATATCACACGGTCTTACCATCTTTCTCTCCTCTATCCCAGCAGAAACAGAGTGTCAACTAACAGTGGTGTTCTTATTAAGCCTCGTAGTCACGTGGTGTAAACCACAGGAAGAGGTTCAACAGTCTCTCTACAGCGATACCTCCTTCTGTCTCTGAGATACACCAACCAATCTACGCCCATACGGCCCACATAGACAGACATCTTCACTACTGACAGAGAATGTGTCCCATATTTCACCCTTTTCCCTTTATATTGCAATACTTTTGAACAGATACCATCGTGCTCTGGCCAAAAGTAGTACACTATATAGGGAATAGGGTACCATTTGGGATACAGGCAGTGGCAGTGGTCTCCCCCTTTCAAGGACATGCAAACAGACGATAACATCAACTATTAAAAATGAGCTACTTAGATATTGTGAAATTGATACATATTTTATTGATCCCTTTTCAAATGGATTTAACATACTTACGTGGTGTCTATGTTGACTATAGTCTAGAGGAGAGATCAACAGGGTGGAAGGATAGCCTAGTGGTTAGAGTGTTGGACTAGGAACTGGAAGGTTGCAAGTTCAAACCCCCGAGCTGACAAGGTACAAATCTGTCGTTCTACCCCTGAACAGGCAGTTAACCCACTGTTCCTTGGCCGTCATTGAAAATAAGAATTTGTTCTTAACTGACTTGCCTAGTTAAATAAAGGTTAAAAATATCTATTTTTTAAAAACAGCTTAGGATGTTTTCGGCTTATAATAGAATATATCCACTATTAAAGGGGTGAAGTATAGGTAAAAGAACTGTCTTATGAGCGTTTCTCAGACATGCTATAACTAATTCATAACCTGTTTTGTGCAGATATCAGCTTCATTGCATTAAAAGATTTGATAGGATAGGTTACACTGTTGCTTGTTCTCTTGTCTTCTAATGCACTTTGCTAACAGACAGGAACCCATACCTCTATCCAGTTTACAGCAACAGAAGAAGTGCTATATGCAATAGGCGCAACTGAAACACGTGAGATGACGTTTAAGTGAGATATGCCCGATGTGGTCAAGACAACCTAAACCTCAGAGTCAAGTCAAGTGAGAGAGGAGGAAGTGGGTGATGGGTGGAAACTGTGTGTGCAACTGTGCAAGATATTTTAGTGAAACGTTGACAACACACCGCTATATGTTCCAAACCTACACTCTACCTTTTCTTTGTTTAGTTGAAAACAGTTGAAGACCTACCAGTTCTCTCACATTGAATGGTTTCAATGGGCATCTTACTAGTATTTCAACCTCCCTACACTGTAATTACACTTTACTTGCCTATGTAACTACCATGTAATAACATGATATTACAGACACATGGTAAAGTTATGATCCTTGAGTAGCTCTGGCTCAGGGTGTTGTGTGCGACGTTAGCCTCCTTGAAGGAGTCCTATAGCAATAGCCAAACATGACTCTGCAGCTCGGAGATTATTCCCGTGGCTCAACGCACTGTAGTGCTATTTCTGTGTAACATGGGACTACTTAAGGTGAAATGGATAGTGTAGCCTACCTGTACCTAAATTAAATCAGTGGCTATTATCCACAGGTTGTTGACAAAGGATTGATTGAATTAGGATTAGACAAGTATGAAATTGTTAAGTGTGGGGTATCCTGAGTAACCTGACCTGGATATGGGAAGGATAAAGTCCACAGAGAGGAAATTATATTTTCAGTCAAAGCACATGGTTATATGACCACTATCTGCTTTGTGCAGTGTGAAGTTGGTCAAAAAGGATGAAGAAAGGAACGGAGTGTTGGCTGTTCCCCATTACTGACACTTGCTGGATTGTAGAAGAAATTACATAGAAGATCAAATCATATATAGCCTTTGTGCTTCCCTCTGCTTAGTTAGAGTGAATAAAGTGAAGTAAAAATGATATGTTTACAGCTTTAACTGATTGGGTACACCTAATATAAAAAGGACATGGATGTGCTTTGTTTCCGGACAAAATAGATCAGAATTCCAGTGCTTGGATACTGATTCTCACCAGTTGTGTTGTTGGTTCTGTGGAAAAGCACAGGTCAAATAATGACACAGACTGTTCAATAACAGGAAGTTGATCTATGTGCATCATTAATGCTGTCTCCTTAATTGTTGAATAAACTGTAACAACTATAATTTGGCAAGTAAAGTGAACTCTATTGAAAACTGCATTGCCGTCATACACGAACATATTCTGGGTTGTTTGGGTTGTTGATGCTGGGTTATTTGTTCTGGGTAATTGAGACTGAAGGCATAGTTTAATAAGAGAGTGGCTTTCAGATAGTTCATTTTAGACACCCGTGAGAGTAAATATCATTCCTGTCAATCTGTTCTGTTGTATAGTTATCACGTGTTAAGGTTGAACACTGACTTCATTGAGGCTTACATAAGTGTATGAGTTCCTTAAAAGCCTCTGCAAATCCCATTGTTGGGATGGATACCACCTTATTATAATATCTAATAAATAATGAATTAATATTCTAGAAGAATGTGTAACATGCAAAAAACTAAGATGAAATGTGCAGTATGTAAACTTAACATGAACAGGAATGACATTTACTCTCACGGGTGTCCAATAAGATCTATCTGAAAGCCATTCCCTAATAAGCCACGTCTCCTGAAAATAACCCTAAGGATTACATTCAAAAAGACCCAGCTGATGGGTCAACCCAGCATGAAAGTAAAAAATACCAAACTGAAGGTTAAATAAAACCATGTTTGGGTAATCCCAACCACCCAACATGTTGGGTTATTCATGCAACCCCACTGGCTGGGTCAAAATGAATCAGCTTGTGTTCTGTCCAATATTTACCCAGTGCTGGGTAACCAAAGAACCCGAATTGGATTGTTTTTAACCCAGCATTTTTTAGAGTGTTGCATTTGAGATTATGATAATATTGGGCTCTCTCTAATTCTGTCACGACTAGTCAAGGTGGGTGGAATCAGGCGCAGAGAGCAAATAATGAATAGAGGTTTATTCTCCGGTGAACAATAAACACGGACAAACCAAAATACAAACAGGGTGAAAAATATCCAAAACAGGAAATAACAGACCAACCGGAGAAAACACAAAAACACCAACAGCTGAAACGAAATGACAAAAAAAACAATCCCGCACAAAACAAGGGCGGGACAACCTACATTATATACAGATACTAATTAACTAACACACAGGTGAAAACAATCAGACAAAACCAACAGATAACCGAAAAGGGATCGGTAGTGGCTAATAGGACGGTGACGACGACTGCCGAGCACAGCCCGAACGGGCAGGAGAGCCAACCTCGGCGGAAGTCGTGACAGTACCCCCCTTCCCCCCGACGCGCGGCTCCCTCAGCGCGCCACCACCGTCCTCGAGGACGACCCGGAGGACGAGGTGCTGGGCGATCCGGGTGGAGGCGGTGGAATTCTATCAGGAGAGAAGGGCCCAAAATGTCCCTCACCGGAACCCAGCATCTCTCCTCCGGGCCGTACCCCTCCCAGTCCTCGAGGTACTGTAGGCCCCCCACCCGGCGTCTAGAATCCAGAATGCCTCAAACAGTATACGCGGGGGCCCATCGATGTCCAGAGGGGGTGGAGGGACCTCAGACACCTCACCTTCTTGCAGGGGACCAGCCACCACCGGCCTGAGGAGAGACACATGAAATGAGGGGTTAATACAGTAATACCTAGGAAGTTGTAACCTATAACACACCTTGTTTATTCTCCTCAGGACTTTGAACGGCCCCACACACTGCGGCCCCAGCTTCCGGCAGGGCAGGCGGAGGGACAGGTTTCGGGTCGAGAGCCAGACCCTGTCCCCCGGTGCAAACACGGGGGTCTCACTGTGGTGCTGGTCAGCGCTCCTCTTCTGCCGTTCTCCCGCTAACCGTAATAAGTCCTGAACGGCTTTCCAGGTGTCCTTGGAGCGCTGTACCCATTCCTCCACTGCAGGAGCCTCGGTCTGACCCTGATGCCATGGAGCCAGGACCGGCTGGTAACCTAACACACACTCAAAAGGAGACAAGTTAGTAGAGGAGTGGCGTAAGGAGTTCTGGGCTAGTTCGGCCCATGGAACATACCTTGCCCACTCACCAGGCCGGTCCCGACAGTAGGACGGCAGAAACCTGCCCACATCCTGGTTAACGTGCTCCACCTGCCCATTACTCTCGGGGTGAAAACCTGAGGTTAAGCTAACCGAGACCCCCAGTCTCTCCATAAACGCCCTCCACACTCTGGATGTGAATTGGGGACCCCGATCAGAGACGATGTCCTCAGGCACCCCATAGTGCCGGAAGACATGGGTAAACAAAGCCTCAGCAGTCTGCAGGGCCGTAGGAAGACCGGGCAACGGAATAAGACGACAGGACTTAGAAAACCGATCCACAACGACCAGGATCGTAGTACTTCCCTGGGACGGGGGAAGGTCGGTAAGAAAATCCACGGATAAATGTGTCCACGGCCGTTGTGGAACGGGGAGGGGTTGTAATTTCCCTCTAGGTAGGTGCCGAGGAGCCTTGCTCTGAGCACACACTGAGCAGGAGGAGACATAAAATCTCACGTCTTTAGCCAGTGTGGGCCACCAGTATTTCCCTCTCAGACTCTGCACTGTCCTCTTGATACCAGGATGACCCGAGGAGGGAAGAGTATGAGCCCACCTAATCAGCTTGTCCCGGACCACCCTCGGCACATACTTGGTCCCTACTGGACAGTTAGGAGGACCCGGCTCTGACCGTGAGGCCCTCTCTATCTCAGCATCTACCTTCCATACCACCGGTGCCACAAGACATGACGGTGGAATGATGGGAGTTGGCTCTACTGACCGTGATATGTGAGGGTAAACTGGAACCTAGTAAAAAACATGGCCCATCTAGCCTGACGTGGATTTAGTCTCTTAGCTTCCCGGATGTACTCGAGATTACGATGGTCAGTCCAGATGAGAAAAGGGTATTTAGCCCCCTCAAGCCAATGTCTCCACACCTTCAGAGCCTTGACTACAGCTAACAACTCCCAGTCCCCCACATCATAGTTTCGCTCCGCTGGGCTGAGTTTGCTCGAAAAGAAAGCACAGGGGCGGAGTTTGGATGGCACGCCCGAGCGTTGGGACAGCACGGCTCCAACCCCAGCCTCAGACGCATCCACCTCCACTATGAACGCTATAGAGGGAACCGGATGCGCCAACACGGGCGCATTGGTGAACAGCTCCTTCAGACGACTGAAAGCCCAGCCCACCTCTGCTGACCAGCGCAAGCGCACCGGTCCTCCCTTCAGCAGTGAGGTGATGGGAGCAGCCACCTGACCAAAACCCCGGATAAACCCTAACCCCTAAAAACTGCTGCACTTCTTTCACCGTGGTCGGAGTCGGCCAATTATGCACGGCTGTAACGCGATCATCCTCCATTACCACCCCGGAGGTGGAAATACGATACCCCAGGAAGGAAACGGACTGTTTGAAAAACTCACATTTCTCCGCCTTGCAATACAGGTCATGCTCCAGTAGTCGCCCAAGTACCTTACGCACCAGAGACACATGCTCCGCGCGTGTGGCAGAATAGATCATGATGTCATCAATGTACACTACCACTCCCTGACCGAGCAGGTCTCGGAGAATCTCATCTACGAAGGATTGGAAAACGGCTGGATCATTCTTCAAACCGTATGGCATGACGCGGTACTCATAATGACCAGTAGTAGTACTAAATGCGGTTTTCCACTCATCTCCTCCCCGGATACGTACCAGATTATACGCGCTCCTCAGGTCCAGTTTTGTGAAGAATTGCGCCCCGTGAAATGATTCCATTGCCGTAGCGATGAGAGGTAGTGGGTAACTAAACCCCACTGTAATGGAATTTAGACCTCTATAATCAATACACGGACGCAGACCTCCATCCTTCTTCTTCACAAAAAAGAAGCTTGAGGAGACGGGTGATATGGATGGCTGAATGTACCCCTGTCCCAGCGATTCGGAAACATATGTTTCCATCGCAACTGTCTCCTCCTGGGACAATGGATAAACGTGACTCCTAGGAAGTGCAGCGTTTTCCAGAAGGTTTATCGCGCAGTCCTCTCGACGATGAGGTGGTAATTTGGTCGCCCTCCCTTTACTGAAGGCGATAGCCAAATTGGCATAATCAGAGGCAATGCGCACGGTGGAAACTTGGTCTGGACTCTCCACCGTAGTCGCACCAACGGCAACTCCTATACACCTACCTGAACACTCCTCTGACCACCCCTTAAGAGCCCCCTGTCGCCAGAAAATCACCGGGCTGTGTTGAGCTAACCAGGGAACCCCCAACACCACTGGAAACGCAGGTGAATCTATAAGGAACAGGCTAATCTGCTCCTTATGATCACCCTGCGTTACCATGTCCAGCGGCACCGTAGCCTCCCTAATTACTCCTGACCCTAATGGTCGGCTATCTAAGGAGGGCACGGGAAAGGTTGATCTAACGACACCAGGGGAATCCCTAGCCTTAATGCAAGCCCACGATCCATAAAATTCCCAGCTGCGCCTGAATCGACTAGCGCTTTATGCTGTAGAGAGGGGGAAAACCCAGGGAAAGAAATCAATACAAACACATGACCGACAGGAAGCTCTGAATGAGTTTGGTGCTTACTCACCTGGGGTGATCGAGCAGTGTTCTGCCTGTCCTCCCGACTCCTAGAAGAGTTCCTCCAGCACCGGTCGGACGTGTGCCCTCGTCGACCACAAATGGTGCAGGAGGACACTCCTCCTCCGGTCCCCCTCGAAGCCGTACCTCCTAATTCCATAGGGATAGGATCAGGGGGGCTGGGGATTGGAAACGACAGGACCTGATCCGAACGCCCGCGAGCAGCCAGCAGGTTGTCGAGACGGATAGCCAGATCGATAAGTCCATCCAGTGAATATGTGGTGTCCCGACATGCCAGCTCCCTGCGGACGTCCTCCCTGAGACTACATCTAAAATGATCAATCAAGGTCCTGTCGTTCCATCCTGCTCCTGCTGCCAACGTCCTAAACTCTAGGGCAAAATCCTGTACGCTCCTCGTCTCCTGGCGCAGGTGAAACAGCCGTTCACCCGCCGCCCGACCCTCGGGTGGATGGTCAAAACAGCTCGGAATCGGCGGGTGAACTCTGGGTAATTATCCTTAGCCGAGTCCGGACCATTCCACACAGCGTTGGCCCACTCGAGGGCTCGCCCAGTCAAGCAGGAGACGAGGGCGAGCACGCTCTCCTCTCCAGAGGGAGCAGGACGCACGGTAGCCAGGTATAATTCCAGTTGAAGGAGGAAACCCTGGCACCCAGCCGCCGATCCGTCAAACTCCCGTGGGAGTGTCAGCCGAAGAGCCCCAGAGCCAGATGTGGTCGCAGAAACAGGAGGTGCTGGAGAAGGGGTTGCTAGAGATGAGGTGGGGAGGCCACTCCTCTCCCATCGATCCATTCTCTCCATCATTTGGTCCATAGCAGAACCAATCCGGTGAATCACGCTGGTATGATGTAGGACCCTCTCCTCCATCGATGGGAGAGGAGACGTGTCACGCCTTGGTCATTGTATTTTGTGTTTTTGTTATATGTTTGGGTAGGCCAGGTGTGACATGGGTTTATATGTTGTATTCGTATTGGGGTTTGTATTATTTGGGATTGCGGCTGATAGGGGTGTGTCTAGTTAGGCTTGGCTGCCTGAGGCGATTCTCAATCAGAGTCAGGTGCTTGTCGTTGTCTCTGATTGAGAACCGTATTTAGACAGCCTGACTTTCGCTTTGTATTTTGTGGGTGTTTGTACCTGTCTCTGTGTAGTAGTCACCAGATAGGCTGTAATTAGTTTCACGTTTCATTTGTTGTATTCGTATTTCAGTTATTTCATGTACCGTTTTCCTTCATTAAAGTCATGAGTAACCTACACGCTGCATTTTGGTCTGACTCTCTTCTTACAACAGACGAACGTGGTTACAGAAACACCCACCACTCACAGACCGAGCAGCGTGTGAACTGGCAGGAGCTAAAGGACGACGTTATGGACAGCAGAAGCATGGAGTATACGTCGTGGGAAGAAATCGACAGGTGGGCGGCCGACCCAGAGCGAGTGCAGGAGCCCGCCTGGGATTCGCTTCAGCAGTGCGAAGAGGGGTACAGGCTAATGGAGTCTAAGAGGAAAACACGGCGATGCAGAGCGAAAACCGAAAGTAACGGGGGAGAGCGCAGAGAGATTGTGGCTGAGTCAGGAGTCAGACCTGAGCCTACTCTTCCTGTTAATTGTGAGGAGCAGCAATATGAGGACTTCTGGTCTTGGGAGATGATATTAGACGGTAAAGGACCCTGGGCGCAGCCGGGAGAATATCGCCGTCCCAAGGAAGAAATAGACGTGGCTAAAGCGGAGAGGCGCAGGTATGAGGAGGCAGCACGGCGACGCAGTTGGAAACCGGAAAAACAGCCCAAAAAAATTATTGGGGGGCGGCTAGAAGGGAGAATAGTTATGCCAGGTAGGAGACCTGAGCATACTCCCTGTGCTTACCGTTGGGCTAGAGAGACCGGGCAGGCACCGTGTTATGCTATGGAGCGTACGGTGTTTCCAGTGCGGGTGCAGAGCCAGCTGCGGCACATACCAGCCCTTCCTATTGGCCGGGCTAGAGTGGGCATCGAGCCAGGTAAGCTTGGGCAGGCTCGGTGCTCAAGAGCTCCAGTGCGCCTGCACGGTCCGGTCTATCCAGAGCCACCTCTACACACCAGTCCTCCGGTAGCAGCTCCCCGCACCAGGCTTCCTGTGCATGTCCTCGAGCCAGTACCACCAGTTCCAGCACCACGCACCAGGCCTCCAGTGCGCCTCGCCTGTTCAGCGCAGCCAGCACTTTTCTCCTCTCCTGCGCTGTTGGAGTCTCCCGCCTGTTTAGCGCAGCCAGAGCCTTTCTCCTCTCCTGCGCTGCCGGAGTCTCCAGTCTGCCCAGCGCCGCCAGTGCTCCCAGTCAGCCCAGCGCGGCCAATGCTCCCAGTCTGCCCAGCGCCGCCAGTGCTCCCAGTCGGCCCAGCGCGGCCAGTGCTCCCAGTCGGCCCAGCGCGGCCAGTGCTCCCAGTCTGCCCAGCGCGGCCAGTGCTCCCAGTCTGCCCAGCGCGGCCAGTGCTCCCAGTCTGCCCAGCGCGGCCAGTGCTCCCAGTCTGCCCAGCGCGGCCAGTGCTCCCAGTCAGCCCAGCGCCGCCAGTGCTCCCAGTCTGCCCAGCGCCGCCAGTCGGCCCAGCGTCGCCAGTCTGGCAGTATCCGCCAGAAGTGCCAGTCTGCAAGATCCGCCAGATCGGCCAGACAACCTGAATCATCCAGTTCCACCAGCCAGCCAGGATTTACCGGAGCCTACTACCTGCCTGCGCTTCCTCTCAGTACTGGGCTTCCTCTCAGTACTGGGCTTCCTCTCAGTACCGGGCTTCCCCTCAGTACCGGGCTTCCCCTCAGTACCGGGCTTCCCCTCAGTACCAGGCTGCTTCTGTCCTGAGATGCCCCTCTGTCCTGAGATGCCCCTCTGTCCTGAGATGCCCCTCTGTCCCGAGCTGCCCCTCTGTCCCGAGCTGCCCCTCTGTCCCGAGCTGCCCCTCTGTCCCGAGCTGCCCCTCAGTTATGTGGGGATCTGGGTGAGGACTATTAGGCCATGGTCGGCGGAGAAGGTGGATGATCCCAGGACGCTAAGGGGAGGAACTAGGACATTAATGGAGTGGGGTCCACGTCCCGAGCCAGAACCGCCACCATGGACAGACGCCCACCCGGACCCTCCCTATGCTCTTGAGGTGCGTCCGGGAGTCCGCACCTTAGGGGGGGTTCTATCACGCCTTGGTCATTGTATTTTGTGTTTTTGTTATATGTTTGGGTAGGCCAGGGTGTGACATGGGTTTATATGTTGTATTCGTATTGGGGTTTGTATTATTTGGGATTGCGGCTGATTAGGGGTGTGTCTAGTTAGGCTTGGCTGCCTGAGGCGATTCTCAATCAGAGTCAGGTGCTTGTCGTTGTCTCTGATTGAGAACCGTATTTAGACAGCCTGACTTTCGCTTTGTATTTTGTGGGTGTTTGTACCTGTCTCTGTGTAGTAGTCACCAGATAGGCTGTAATTAGTTTCACGTTTCATTAGTTGTTTTCGTATTTCAGTTATTTCATGTACCGTTTTCCTTCATTAAAGTCATGAGTAACCTACACGCTGCATTTCGGTCTGACTCTCTTCTTACAACAGACAAACATCTTTACAAGATGCTGCTGCTCCTGCTGATTCCATGGGTGGTGCGGGATTCTGTCACGACTAGTCAAGGTGGGTGGAATCAGGCGCAGAGAGCAAATAATGAATAGAGGTTTATTCTCCGGTGAACAACAATAAACACGGACAACCCAAAATACAAACAGGGTGAAAAATATCCAAAACAGGAAATAACAGACAAACCGGAGAAATAAAACACAAAAACACTGACAGCAGAAACGAAATGACAAATACAAACAATCCCGCAGAAAACAAGGGCGGGACAACCTACATTATATACAGATACTAATTAACTAACACACAGGTGAAAACAATCAGACAAAACCAACAGATAACCGAAAAGGGATCGGTAGTGGCTAATAGGACGGTGACGACAACCGCCGATCACAGCCCGAACGGGCAGGAGAGCCAACCTCGGCGGAAGTCGTGACAAATTCACTGATACACATATCCAAAGATGCTAGTATTTATTTGGGCAGTGGGAGTCCAATGGCTGATATCACAGAGGTGATGAGTAGCAAAGTGCTGACTAAGATAACTTGACTTCCAGAGCGATACACCGGGCGACCATTCAACGGCTGGACTGGGCGATAGGTTCCCACCATAGGCTTTCCATCAGCAAACTGAAGCCGAGAAAATGCATCAAGCTGTAGGACACAAAGATATTTTTAAAACATATTAGAAATACGGTTTTAAAAAAAATACAACTCAATAAAGACATACAAATAACAACTTTATGGACTTTATTTTGCAATACATTTACTATACACTGACAACAGGTATAGGTATAATGTCAGGTATAAAAGTGACCTAGGTAAGGTGAGGTGCATTATACACCTGTTGCCTGCTGAGAGGAATGCTATTTTTGAACACGGTCCAAACTACAGCTTCTTCACAGGGAGGTGTGGTGAGAGAGCCCTGGTAGCGGAAGTAGCTGGTCATATTACTCTGAGAGGGGATGAACATGTCCAGGGACACATCACTCAGGGTAGTGTTGGAGCCTAGAGGTGGACACAATAAAGACCATGGAACAAATACAGGGTAAAACTATCTTAAGTGGCCCCTGTGGAACTACACAGTAACAATTTAAGGTGAAGTGTTGCCCAATACAGTTTATGTTGAGACCTGTAAATGGTCTACAAAATAGGCTACTGTTCATATTACTAATAGCTTTATCGAAGACACTGTGGTTAAAAAAACAAGGGTTTTATTACTTTGTATCTAAACTATCAGCACGCTATCACATAGGCCTATCCCTGTGTGATCAGGAACATGCATCATTTAGTACCTGGATCCATGCTATAAAAGATACATAACAATGATTGTTGTCTATAAGCTGACTTACTGGGCATATTGATTGAGTTCAGAGCATTTATGATGGATTCATATTTTTTGTTGGAGCTTCCCGATTGCTGAAAATATAAGAGATATTATCAGGATTATCAGAGAGTATCATTTATCAAAGGTCATATAAATCCCATTTTGTCATGTTGTAGAACATTTTGTAAGATGAAGCTGAAAAATACCTCGTAAAAGAATCCTAGAACTCCAACCCCTGCAAGGTCTTTCAGAGCTTCATCCAAAGAGTTGTACTCCTCTTTTATACTTACTATATGCAGCTGTTGACATCAAGAGATCATCAAGAGATCAAGAGATATTGACAAATATGTCAAAGATTGCAATAAATGTGAATTTGCTAAAGTGTACATTAATGTGATTTATGTATAATTACTGTACACATAATGTAGTTCCCAAAAGTTAAATTAGAATGGCTGATCTGAATGCTCATTTAAATTCATCAAGTAAGTAGTACAACATTCACTTGGTATCCTATTCTACAGGCATAGTGCGAATGAACACAAACTTATCATCATCATCATCAGCATAGCGTCTTGATTCTTCTTTTCTTTCCTATTAGCCATGTGTGGGATAATAATAACCTTAAGGCCCGTCATTATAACTCCTTTCCCCCAGCATGGGGGGTTCGATGCTAGCTGCCTAGCATAGGGATATCTGTCATCAGATATCTGTATCTGTCACCTACCCCAAATTATTCAAAATTCCATATTGCATTCTGTCTCTGTTTTCCATTCAGTTAAGCCTGTACTCGATTGAACTGTATCTAAAAGACCTAAAAATATGTGATAATCATAAATAAATATCAGGAGTTTTAAAATACATGGTGTATTATGGGAATGTTTCCTTTATTTTGGTCATCAAACCTCCATGGGATATCGTTCTCCATCGATGGTGTGTTCGGATCCAGGGCCTCCATCCTTGCCCAAGTGCAGGTGGAGCTGTATTGCCTTGTATGGCACAGCCAGATCTCCACCCTGTACTTTTGCTGTGGCAGGCAGGTCCACTTGAACTGCAGAGAGATGAAAGCTTTAGTCCATCTAAAATGAGATATATAGAGTCCAAGGACCTTTGCATGTACTGTACTATTGTAATGTTAAGCCAATGTTATGGAGCTTTGAGCTTAAATCAGATCTGTGAAATATCAAGGCATTGAGTGAATAAGCCTTGCTATTTGTGTTCAATTCAACTACAATACACCATGCTGATAATAGTGTATCATTTGCAGGGTGGTTCTGTACTGTAAATGTAAATGTAGCATCTATATCAGGGGCCCACGACCCCATTTTAAAATCTGAAAATTCTCCCCGCCCTAACCATGTGAAAATGATTATGTAAATAACAGCCAATGTTTACTTTTAATTTGGAGCTATGGCAGTCAATTGAAAAACATTGTAACAATATTTCTGATTGTCTTCTCAACTTACCATCACATACTTTTAACGTGAGGCTATGACAGTCAATTGCAAATGAGTCTGACATAATGTTGCTTATCTCACCACCACTAATGAGATGGGTGTGGCTTGATGCATGTCATGCTGGAGCTCCTCAAAGTCAGGAGGCGTGGTTGACAGTACGCACCTCATCTCTGCTGTCACATCCAGCCTGGATCGATATTTGGTTTTAATGCAGACGAGAGCAATGAATCCAGCTTCACTAATATGAGTTGGTAAAGAGTACCATGAGTTTTAATGCTCAGAGGGAGGCAACAGGGTATTCCTTTGTAGTGACCCGTGAATGCGTTGTCTGCAGCATTCGGTCACATGACATCTCGATCAGCTGTTCAATTTCAGTTACCGACATGTCAACAGAGACAGGATCACACACTCAAATGGATTGGGAAGTAGGTCACAAGGTGCTCTTCCAAGAGTTGGAGGTGAGCAGTCATCACTCGTGTGGGACACTTACTGATGCTGTTGTCTGTTAGAAACATGCACAGCTGAGGGAAGGGGGCATGGTTCGCTTTTGACTCTACAATAATAATAATTTCCTCTGAATCCACTGATTCAGTCTCTCACTCATCTGTAGAATGTTTTTGTATTTCCCCTGCATGCTTGCGTCGTTCAGTTTCCCAAATATGTCTGTTACATAGGCAAGGAGACACATTATCTTTTCATTAAACAGAAAGTCAACCAAGTCTGTTTTTTTTACATCCATTGTGAATGACAACAGTTCCTATCTCAATACAAAAAAATCTTTCCAACACTCCCCCTTGGTAACCACTAAGCCTCGTGTGAAATAAAACATTGTCCTGCTCTGATCCTACATGCCCACATTGTGTTGTGAACAGGCATGTGTGCAATGGATGTGGTTTGATGTAGTTTACAATCGAAGTTACCTGCTGCAGTATATCTCAGAGTTCTGTGCCCAACTTTTTTGCCGCCAGTTGCTCTCGGTGTATCATACAATGTGTCCATATGACAGAGGGAGACACATTCATAACTAGAGTGCAGAGGCCTGCCCGTCGTCCTGCCATAGATGGTGCCCCATCTGTGCAAAAGCCCACAATTCAATCCCAAGGAATCGGTTTTCCCCCTGATCTTAGGGAGCTCTCTGGTTGAATTTTGTCTTTGAATAATTCTCATTTAGATATTTAAGGTTAACCACATTACAATGCTTTTGAGATACAAAGATATTATAAAATTGGTTTTTCTTCAGGATTTGGTCAATTCTCCTGCGACCGCATGTTCATATTATGCTACCCCTTGTTTGGGAACCACTGATTTATATAGAAATTATTATTATTATTACAATTGTTTGTTTGTTTACCCCTTTTTTTCTCCAATTGGTAGTTACAGTCTTGTCCCATCGCTGCAACTCCCCTACAGACTTGGGAGACGCGAAGGTCGAGAGCCATGCGTCCTCCAAAACACAACCAAGCCGAAAGGCTTCTTGACACACTGCTCGATTAACCCGGAAGCCAGGCACACCAACATGTCAGTGGAAACACCGTCCAACTGGCAACCATGTTAGCGTGCATGCTCCTGGCCCGCCACAGGAGTCGCTAGAGCACGATGTGACAAGGAAATCCCGGCCGTCCAAAGTCTCCCCTAACCCCGGACGATGCTGGGCCAATTGTGCGTCGCCTCATGGGTCTCCCGGTTGTGGCCAGCTGCGACACAGCCCAGGATCGAACCCAGATCTGTAGTGATACCTCAAGCACTGCAGTGCCCTAGAGCGCTGCGCCACTCAGGAGGCTGATTTACATAGAAACTCACCAGTGTGACCATTGTTTGTGATGAGACTGTGGAAGGCCTCTTGGTACCCAGCGAATGTGAATGGTGTAAGGCGTCCATCTGGTAGAGTTCTTCTTGTCACAATGTTAATGGGGGACTGGGCTTTTCCGCCACAAGCCCCAGCAACCGTAGTCCAACCATCAGGTCCTTCACATGAGCAACGAGACAGAACATTGGTTATGTTTAAGAACTTTGATCCCAATGGGTATTTTAGCATATGTACTGAATATATAGGGTTTACCTGTGCAGTTGCCACCACATGTAACCTGGGACTGGTAGCACCAATCTGGAGAAGGGTTTTTTTGGACATTAACCATTTTTTCCCATTGAATGCAATGTATTGACAATGTCATATATTGTGAAGTTTTCCTTTTTGAAAAAATGTGACAGGATGACGTTTTCCTATGATATCATGTTAGGACATCATGAATCAACCAATGGCATAAATAAATGTTGCTTGAGAATTTAACTTCCTAAATAAAAAATAAATGACATAAGATGTGTTGTAAAGTCCAATGTTATGGTTACCTTTGTCAATCAGATAGGCAGCTGTAAAGGAACACAATTTTAGTGGCTTTTGACAGAGACCATTACTCCAAGGCAAACAACCACAGAGGCAGGCCAAAGTACAATCAAAAGTTATTGATTATAAATCCAGCTTTTACAACAATGACAATACACAGTATCACTATGGTTCAATTAGAAACGTATAAGGGGCTAGGATTTAGGGCTAACTATGAGAACCGGCGCAAACTAACACAACAGTTGATTCACTCATGGAGAAGTGGCCAATGTTTGTTCGTCCGGTTCTTTCCGAGCAGGGTTCATTCGTTCAACTCTACCCGAACAGGGTTCATTAGTCGATGGCTGGTTTGGTCATCAATGGCAGATTTGGTTGTCGTTGCTGCTTGCTGGACTGTGTCTTGCTCTACGACAGGCCTGCTGGGTTGTAGCGTCAGGCGTGTCAGCATGTTCTGGCCAATAATTGGAGTCATACTTACACACTGGAATTAAGCTCTTTACTTTAGTAGTGCTATTGATATCGTTGTGATTTGTGTCTTTTCCCCAGAGCAGGTGGATATTGGAGAGGAGCAGCAGCAACGAGGTGGACGTCCGTCAGTCGAGATTCCATGTGTTATTTCATGGCTTTGATGTATTCACTATTTTTCTACAATGTAGAAAATAGTAAAAATAAAGAAAACCCCTTGAATGAGAAGGTGTGTCCAGACTTTTGACTGGTACTGTATATTTTACTCTGTTTGAGAAGATTGCCACATCCCTAACATGGCCGCACGATATCTGGTCACTGCTCCTCCAAAGTGTTCTTGTGAGAAAAGCTCAGAATCTGTATGCCGCTTTATCTCTTGATCAGAGTTCAGATTATGACACTGTTAAAGCTGCTATCCTTAGGGCTTATGAGTTGGTCCCAGAGGCATATAGACAACAGTTCTGTAAATTGTGAAAGACACAATTACAAAGTCATGTTGAATTCGCAAGGAAACAAGCATGTATTTTTGATCGGTGATGTGGTTCACAAGAGGTCAAAGACCTTGAGGATTTAAAGACACATACTCCTCGGACAGTTCAAGAATTGCCTTCACGAAAGGGTTGCTACCTTTGTCGTAACTGGCTCTGTCGTAACTGGCCGCGACCGGGAGGTCTGTGGGGCGACGCACAATTGGCCTAGCGTCGTCCGGGTTAGGGAGGGCTTGGTCGGTAGGGATGTCCTTGTCTCATTGCGCACCAGCGACTTCTGTTGCGGGCCGGGCACAGTGAGCGCTAACCAAGGTTGCCACGTGCACACTGTACCCTCTGACACATTGCTGCGGCTGGCTTCCAGGTTGGATGCGCGCTGTGTTAAGAATCAGTACGGCTGGTTGGGTTGTGTATCGGAGGACGCATGACTTTCAACCTTAGTCTCTCCCAAGCCCGTACGGGAGTTGTAGCGATGAGACAAGATAGTAGCTACTACAACAATTGGATACCACGAAATTGGGGAGAAAAAAGGTGGTAAAATTCAAAAAAAAAGAAAAAGAAAAGGGTTGTGTTAATTTTGGGCAACAATTTGGCTGGCAGGAATGTTGTGTCAAATCCTGTCATTTGTAGGGAACCCAGAGTGGAGGAACCTGGCGGGTTATCGGAAAAGTACCCTAGAGTGTTCCCAGCATATGCCGTTACATGTGTTATGTCTAAGAAGAAAGCCGAAAGCCAATTTAGTATTGAGGAGGATGTCACTTTGATTCCACCATGTTCAATCTGTCTAAGACGTTTATGTGTGGTCCTAATTTTGGTAAACCTCCTGAGTTGGCCTCTTCTTTGAAAACCCCAAAGGTGAGCAAATTTGTATCACCTCTGACAGAAGAGAGGGTCCCTACAATAGACACCGATGTCTAATAAGCAGCTCATTGATGAACAGAGTAAAGATGTTTCCCTCGCCTCTCATTTTATTAAGTTGATATGTCCAGAGGAGGAGTTTGATGAAGAGTTTGATGGGTTACTTTGACAGAGATGTTCTGATGAGGAAATGGCATTCTTGCACCACTTCTGGGTAAGACGATTGGCCCAGTGTCTCAAAATTGTCAATCCAGTTACACTTTGACAAGAGATACTGAGGTTGGCTGATGATGGTAGTATGGCTGGTCAATAAGACCATATCTTGGGTAACCATGACCATGACCATATCTTGGGTAACTTTTTTTTGGCCTGGTCTGAAACAGGATGTTCTGGTTTACTGTTTAATCCTGTAACGTTTGCCAGCGGACAGGTAAACTGAACCAAGCTGTACCGGTTGCACCTTTGCAGCCTATTCCTGATTTTGACTAACCTTTCAGCAGTGGACTATGTTGGTCCTTTGCCCAAAGCAAAGAGTGGTAACCAGTTTCTCTTAACTATCATGTATGCTGCCACTTGTTTCCCTGAGACCATTCCAGTGAGGAAAATCCCGACTCCCAGTATGGTTAAGACTCTTGTGAAATAATTAAATTTTTCTGCCAATCAAACAACATGTCTATCGAGTGATTCCTGAAAAGATAGAAAAAATCTGCAGTGAAGTGGAGTTCATGCTTGAGCATGGCATTGCACAACATGGCAACAGTCCGTGGAGTTCACCCTATAAATTAGTAACTAAGGCAGATGGGCCTCTGTAGTTTTGTTCAGATTTTTTGCAAACTCAATGCAATTACTAAGTCAGACTCGTACCCTTTGCCCCGGGCCACGATTGTGTGGGCCGTGTTGGCGCTGCCAAGTACGTTAGTTAGTTCAACCTATTGAAGGGATATTGGCAGGTCCCTCTAACTGAGCGTACCTGTCACGCCTGTATTTTGTGTTTTCGTTATATGTTTGGTCAGGCCAGGGTGTGACATGGGTTTATATGTTGTGGTTCGTATTGGGGTTTTTGTAATTATTGGGATTACGGCTGAGTAGGGGTGTTGCATAGGCTTGGCTGCCTGAGGCGGTTCTCAATCAGAGTCAGGTGATTCTCTTTGTCTCTGATTGGGAACCGTATTTAGGTAGCCTGGGTTTCGCTTTGTATTTCGTGGGTGATTGTTCCTGTCTCTGTGTAGTTTCACCAGATAGGCTGTAATTAGGTTTCACGTTCCGTTTGTTGTTTTTGTATTTTGTTTAGTTATTTCATGTGTCGCTTTTTCATTAAAGTCATGAGTAACCACCACGCTGCGTTTCGGTCCGACTCTCTTTCTACAAACGAAGAACGACGTTACAGAATCACCCACCACACTCGGACCGAGCAGCGTGTTAACAGGCAGCAGCGAAGGGAGGACGTTATGGACAGCAGAGGCATGGAGTATACGACGTGGGAAGAAATAGACAGGTGGGCGGCCGACCCAGAGAGAATGCCGGAGCCCGCCTGGGATTCGCTGGAGCAGTGCGAAGAAGGCTATAGGAGAATGGAGTCGAAAAGAAAGACACGGCAGCGCAGAGCGAAACCCGAAAGGCACCCCCAAATATTTATTGGGGGAGGGCTCAGGGAGAGAGTAGCAGAGTCAGGAGTCAGACCTGAGCCTACTCTCCCTGTTAATTGTGAGGAGCAGCGATCAAAGGACTTCTGGACTTGGGAGGAGATATTAGATGGAAAAGGACCCAGGGCTCAGCCTGGAGAATATCGCTGTCCCAAGGAAGAACTAGAGGCGGCTAAAGCGGAGAGGCGCTGGTATGAGGAGGCAGCATGGCGACGCGGATGGAAGCCCGAAAAGCAGCCCCAAAAAATTATTGGGGGGGGGGGCTTAAAGGGAGTATGGCTATGCCAGGTAGGAGACCTGCGCAAACTCCCTGTGCTTACCGGTGGGCTAGAGAGACCGGGCAGACACCGTGTTATGCTATGGAGCGCACAGTGTTTCCAGTGCGAGTGCATAGCCCGGTGCGGTTCATACCAGCCCTTCGTATTGGCCGGGCTAGAGTGGGCATCCAGCCAGGTAAGCTTGGGCAGCCTCTGTGCTCAAGAGCTCCAGTGCACCTGCACGGTCCGGTCTATCCAGAGCCACCTCCACACACCAGTCCTCCGGTAGCAGCTCCCCGCACCAGGCTTCCTGTGCGTGTCCTCGCTCCAGTATCACCAGTGCCAGCACCACGCATCAGGCCTACAGTCCGCCTCGCCTCTCCTGTGCTGTCGGAGCCTTTCTCCTCTCCTGCGCTACCGGAGTCTCCTGTCTGTTCAGCGCTCTCAGAGCCTTCCTTCCATCCTGCGCTGTCGGAGTCTCCCGCCTGTTCAGCGCTATCAGAGCCTTCCTCCTCTACAGCGCTGCCGGAGCCTCCTGCCTGTTCGGAGCAACCTGAGCTGCCAGTCTGCAGAGAGCTGTCAGTCTGCAAGGTGCTGTCAGTCTGCATGAAGCAACCAGAGCTGTCAGTCTGCAAAGAGCTGCCAGTCTGCAAGGAGCTGTCAGTCTGCAAGGAGCTGCCAGTCTGCAGGGTGCTGTCAGCCTGCATGGAGCAGTCAGAGCTGTCAGTCTGTATGAAGCAGCCAGAGCTGTCAGTCTGCAAAGAGCTGCCAGTCTGCAAGGAGCTGTCAGTCTGCAAGGAGCTGTCAGTCTGCAAGGAGCTGTCAGTCTGCAGGGTGCTGTCAGCCTGCATGGAGCAGTCAGAGCTGTCAGTCTGCAAGGAGCTGTCAGCCTGCAAGGAGCTGTCAGTCTGCAAGGAGCTGCCAGTCTGCAGGGTGCTGTCAGCCTGCATGGAGCAGTCAGAGCTGTCAGTCTGCATGAAGCAGCCAGAGCTGCCAGTCTGCAGGGTGCTGTCAGCCTGCATGGAGCAGTCAGAGCTGTCAGCCTGCATGGAGCAGTCAGAGCTGTCAGTCTGTATGAAGCAGCCAGAGCTGTCAGTCTGCATAAAGCAGCCAGAGCTGCCAGTCTGCAAAGAGCTGTCAGTCTGCAAGGAGCTGCCAGTCTGCAAGGAGCTGTCAGTCTGCAAGGAGCTGCCAGTCTGCAGGGTGCTGTCAGCCTGCATGGAGCAGTCAGAGCTGTCAGTCTGCAAGGAGCTGTCAGCCTGCATAGAGCAGCTAGATCCGCCAGTCAGCCATGATCTTCTAGATCTGCCAGTCAACCAGATTCTTCCAGATCTGCCAGTCAACCAGTCTCTTCCAGATCTGCCAGTCAACCAGTCTCTTCCAGATCTGCCAGTCTGCATAGAGCAGCTAGATCTGCCAGTCAGCCATGATCTTCTAGATCTGCCAGTCAACCAGATTCTGCCAGTCAACCAGAATCTTCCAGATCTGCTAGTCAACCTGAATCTTCCAGATCCGCCAGCCAGCCAGGATCTACCGGATCCTACTACCTACCTGAGCTTCATCTCAGTACTGGGCTTCCTCTCAGTACTGGGCTTCCTCTCAGTGCTGGGCTTTCTCTCAGTACTGGGCTTCCCCTCAGTTCCGGGCTGCCCCTCAGTTCCGGGCTGCCCCTCAGTTCCGGGCTGCCCCTCAGTCTCGAGCTGCCCCTCAGTCCCGAGCTGCCCCTCAGTCCCGAGCTGCCTCAGTCCCGAGCTGCCCCTCAGACCCGAGCTGTCCCTCAGTCACGAGCTGCTCCTCAGTTCTGTGGGGTTCTGGGTGAGGACTATTAGGCCATGGTCGGCGGCGAGGGTGGATTATCCCAGGACGCGAAGGGGAGGAACTAGGACATTAATGGAGTGTGGTCCACATCCCGAGCCGGAACCGCCACCATGGACAGACGCCCACCCGGACCCTCCCTATGGTTTTGAGGTGCGTCCGGGAGTCCGCACCTTAGGGGGGTTCTGTCACGCCTTGGTCATTGTATTTTGTGTTTTCGTTATATGTTTGGTCAGGCCAGGGTGTGACATGGGTTTATATGTTGTGGTTAATATTGGGGTTTTTGTAATTATTGGGATTACGGCTGAGTAGGGGTGTTGCATAGGCTTGGCTGCTTGAGGCGGTCCTCAATCAGAGTCAGGTGATTCTCATTGTCTCTGATTGGGAACCGTATTTAGGTAGCCTGGGTTTCGCTTTGTATTTCGTGGGTGATTGTTCCTGTCTCTGTGTAGTTTCACCAGATAGGCTGTAATTAGGTTTCATGTTCCGTTTGTTGTTTTTGTATTTTGTTTAGTTATTTCATTTGTCACTTTTTCATTAAAGTCATGAGTAACCATCACGCTGTGTTTCGGTCCGACTCTCTTTCTACAAACGAAGAACGACGTTACAGTACCAAAGAGCTGTCTGCTTTTGTCACTCCTGATGGTTAATTTTCCTACCTTCATCTTCCATTTGGTTTGAGAAATGCCGGAGCCATGTTTCAAAGGCTCATGCACATAGTGCTACGTGGTCTGGAAAATGCAGAGGCGTATTTTGACGATGTGGTTGTATTTAATGTCCCCTGGCCAGAACACCTTCAGAACATTGAGTCTGTTCGAATCAATTTTTCCCTGCCAACTTGACAGTGAACCTGTCAGAGTGAAATCGCCCAAGCATCAGAGAAGTATCTTGTGATGGTGGTCGGGCAAGGGACGGTCCAACCGGTCTTGCGAAAGTGGAGGCCCTTAATAATAACCTTCCAGTGCACAGATTCTTGGGAATGGCTGGCTACTACCGGGCATTTTGCAAGAACTTGCCCAGCATGTTGCTCCAATTACAGTTTTGACCAATCAGAACGTCGTTTTCCGTTGGAGCCTAGACTGTCGGGAGACTTTTAAGAAGACAAAGACTCTTTTGGTCTCTGTATCAGTGCTAGCTGTTCTGGATTTCCATTGTCTATTTGCTTTGAACGCCAAATGCCAGCAATGTAGGAGCAGGTGTGGTGCTTCCACAGAAAGAGTACAACAATATCGAGCACCCTGTGGGGTAATTTTCAAAGAAATGGGCCTCATATCAGAAAAACTACTTGACTATCGAGAAGGATTCACTCACTTTGGCACTCTTCAGCACATTGAGGTTTATGTATTGGTCTCTACCCCTCTTGTGGTCTATACCAATCATAACCCTCTTATTTTCCTGCGAAAGACACACTCCACGAATCACCGACTCCTTTGCAAGAGTCTCATATTTCAGGAGTTTCCCCTTGAAATCAGACATGTCCTTGATAAGGACAACTTGGTTGCTGATTGTATTTCAAGGGTGGGCAGTCAATAAGTTTAGTGTTTTGTGTTTAGCCAGTGTGTAGCTCTGGCACACATTTTGTTTTGGCTGCACATTTTGGCGTACTGGAGACGAGTTTTGTTGGGGATGAGAGTTACAGAAAGTTACAAACATCAAAATGTACCTGTTTTTCAAAATGTCAGATTTTTAGGCAGCTATATAAAAATAAATAAGTGAAAAAAGTTATAGAAAAATGTATAAAAAAGAAGAGATCTGTTTTGTCATGTATGAGAGACCGCCAGTTATCATATATTTTATTGGAGAAAGTGATACATTTAAGTTTATTTTATAAAATGATGTTGTTTTCTGTTGGTAAAATATGGGATATATTTGCTGTCTTACCTGGAAAGGTGTTATAGGCTTTGGGGTCTTGCACAATGTAGTTTTTGATTTCAAGGTTGGTTCTGTTTAGGTGTGGGCTTGCTCTGATTGGTCGTTGGTCAGGATGTGTTGCACCTGTCCCCTCGTTAGTCAGTCGTTAGTTTCACCTGTGCTGGTTTGATCCACTTGCTCAATACTATAAATTGGTGTGATGTTTTTTTGGGGGGGTTTAGTGGGCACTTATGGTGGGTTTCTTTTAGGACCCAGACTATTGTTGCTAGTCAATTTTTAGTGGACACCCCCATGAGTGTCTTTGAGAACCCCCCCTAAAACCCCACCTGTTTCGTTTTGGTTGCCGTGGCTTATTTGTTAGTTCCCTATTTCTGTTAAGATATTTTATGATATTTTATGTTTTTTTGTATTTATTCATGCAATTCCATGGTATTTATTGTGAAGCTGCAAAGTACCAAGCGTTTGGTTTGTAGGATATTTAACTAGTTATTTTCCACTCAAGCATAGCTTTGCTGTAGTTTAATTTATTTCAGTAAGGAATAACTTAAGGTTTAGCTAACTACATTTTCACTGAAGCTTCCCAAACATTGTATACCCAATGCCAATTACACAAATACATCAAGTTTCAACCCCTTTTAGGTACTAAGATTGAATAAATCAAACAATTTAAAAAACTCACCTGCCCCTTGAATCTTCACAATGATGGTGAAGAAAAAAAATAAGTAAATGCATTGTGATTTATGTTTGCTTATGTCAAATTCAATCAGTTATTTTCTAAATGATGCCACACGCAGAGCATCTGGTAAATAACTGTTAGGTGGCAAGGTTCTCTAGAAAAGGCAACCCCTCCCACTAGGTTGTATCCATACCTGTTAATATTAAATATTAGTGAGATCTCCTTGAAGGCTATTTCCTGAGCACTACTCTTAACAGAGAGTTGGCATATCATATGATGATTTGAGATTTGGTGTACTCTCACATGATGAGTAAATAGTAACTATTTCAACTGTGATGAATGCAACTAGCTATGATATTTCACCGATTTACTAAAGGGTTGATTCATCATCAGACCAAGCTACTCTTTAGAAGTAACATGTCATATGTAGCCTACGGGCCAAAAAATTAATTATTTACTTTCACCTGCATTCTGTCACAAGGTTTGCATCACAGGACGTTTTACTGCCCTTAGGCCTATTATAACTAACTACAGTCTAATGACTGTAGTTAATGAAACCTGTTCTATGCCATTTGTGAAGTATTCTTTGCAAACTGCTTAATTACTTTTATAATGTGCTCCACATTCCTCACAATAGAATAGGATCTTGTAGAAAACATTCTGTGTCAAATGAAGCACATTTGTCAATTACTCTCAAATGGCTTCACCATGGTGTTTTAACCAATGGAACATTGTGCATGAAGTCCTCTTACCTCTTGATTTCAGAAACTGGCAGCAGTGTCAGAGCTTCTGGGCACAGGGATGGATGTGTGCATGAACAAAGCTGGCCTGGCCCATCCTCAGTCACTGCAGAATGGCAAAACCGATGGCTGGAGGACGATGATTGATGTAGGTGTCACTGTCCATGTTTATATATGGAAGCCCATTCCCGCTACCCAATACATTTTTCAAATGTTGATACTATCTAAAAATGTTGAGATAAAAACAGAGAAGAAGTCAAGACTTTGGGACTATAAGGCTCTATCTGCGTAATGCATACTTCTGAGATATTGAGCATTTACGTTTTCACATCCTAGATTTTCACATCTCAATACTTATTTTATAACCCATTAAGTTCCTCACCATATAGGTAACTAAAGTGCGAGTATCAATTGCAATTCTCTGAAATGTCAATCTATTTAAATAAGGTTCTATCTGCCACAAAATGTTAATTATTTCAATTTCAATAGAAAAGTGCAGCCATTTAAATATTAAATATAGAGAATACTCTTCCTTCTTTCTAATCACATCATCAAATATATAAATTCATATTCATTACACATTTGTTAAAGTGATAGTTCCCTAAAATGACACTACTGTTTATCCTATGGATAACTAGCAACATTGCTAAAGCTTAGCTCTGGATGACTAAACTAATATGTTTTTCTGTTCTCTGACACTCAAAGTCAGTAAACTACTTGCTACTTATCAATGAAATGTGGTAAGTTTGTATTTTTAGTGAAATACCCCTTCCATGGAAGTTTTCATGTGGATATAGAACAAGACAAAAACAGCAATGCCTCTGCTAAGGGCCTTAAACATAATCTAAGGCACTTGTTTTTATTTGTTTTTACCATAAAAAAGTTTACATTATGGCCATTCTTCTGAAAAGGTGTTGAAAAAAATAAAAAAAAATAAAAAGAGTACCAGAACCTATGATATGAATAGTCAAAGACTTGGGACTAAAAGGTTCTATCTGCCAAAGTATAGTTTTGAGAATTTTTCAAGCCCCAGATCTCAGAACTATTTTGTGACATATTCAAATCAATCAATAAAAAATATTTATAAAGCCCTTTTTACAAAGTGCTATACAGAAACCCAGCCTAAAACCCCAAACAGCAAGCAATGCAGATGTTGAAGCATGGTGGCTAGGAAAAACTCCCTAGAAAGGCAGGAACCTTAAGAAAAAACCTAGAGAGGAACCAGGGTTGGCAGTCCTCTTCTGGCTGTGCCGGGTTGAGATTATAACAGTACATGGCCAAGATGTTCAAACGTTCCTAGATGCCCAGCAGGGTCAAATAATAATAATAATCACAGTGGTTGTAGAAGGTGCAACAAGTCAGCACCTCAGGAGTAACTGTCAGTTAACTTTTCATAGCCGAGCATAAAGAGACAGCAGGTGTGGCAGAGCGAGAAAGAGTCAAAAACAGCAGGTCTGGGACAAGGTAGCACATCCAGTGAACAGGTCAGGGTTCCATAGCCGCAGGCAGAATGGTTGAAACTGGAGCAGCAGCACGACCAGGTGGACTGGGGACAGCAAGGAGTCATCAGGCCAGGTAGTCCTGAGGCAAGGTCCTAGGGCTCAGGTCCTCTGGGAGGGGAGGGAGAGAGAGAATTAGAGGAAGCATACTTAAATTCACACAGGACACCAGATAAGACAGGAGAAATACTCCAGATATAACAGACTGATCCTAGTTCCCCGACACATAAACTATTGCAGCATAAATACTGGAGGCTGAGACAGGAGGGGTCGGGAGACACTGTGACCCCGTCCGACGATACCCCCGGACAGGGCCAACCAGGCAGGCTATAACCCCACCCACTTTGCCAAATTACAGCCCCCACACCACTAGAGGGATATCTTCAAACCACCAACTTACTACCCTGAGACAAGGCTGAGTATACTGTAGCCCACGAAGATCTCCCCCACGGCACATGCCCGAGGGGGGCGCCAACCCGGACAGGAAGATCACGTCAGTGACTCAACCCACTCAAGTGACGTACCCCTCCCAGGGACAGCATGGAAGAGCACCAGTAAACCAGTGACTCAGCCCCCATAATAGGGTTAGAGGTAGAGAGAAGGGAACCAACCAGGCAGAAACAGCAAGGGCGGTTTGTCGCTCCAGTGCCTTTCCGTTCACCTTCACACCCCTGGGCCAGACAACACTCAATCATAGGACCTACTGAAGAGATGAGCCTTCAATAAAGACTTAATAAGAGCGTCAAGACCGAGTCTGCGTCTCTCACATGGATAGGCAGACCATTCCAGAAAAATGGAGCTCTATAGGCTAAAGCCCTGCCTCCAGCTGTTTGCTTAGAAATTCTAGGGACAATAAGGAGGCCTTTATCTTGTGACCGTAGCATACATGTAGGTATGTACGGCAGGACCAAATCAGAGACATATGTATGAGCAAGCCCATGTAATGCTTTGTAGGTTAGCAGTAAACCCTTGAAATCATCCCTAGACTTAACAGGAAGCCAGTATAGAGAGGCTTGCACTGGAGTAATATGATCAAATTTTGGGGTTCTAGTCAAGATTCTAGCAGCCATGTTTAGCACTAACTGAAGTTTATTTAGTGATTTAACCGGGTAGCCCAAAAGTAGAGCATTGCAGTAGTCTAATCTAGAAGTGACAAAAGCATGGATTAACTTTTCTGCATAATTTTTGGACAGAACGTTTCAGATTTTTTTGCAATGTTATGTAGATGGAAAAAAGCTGTCCTTGAAATAGTCTTGATATGTTTGTCAAAAGAGAGATCAGGGTCCAGAGTAACACCAATGTCCTTAACAGTTTTATTTAAAATCAAATCAAATCAAATCAAATTTATTTATATAGCCCTTCGTACATCAGCTGATATCTCAAAGTGCTGTACAGAAACCCAGCCTAAAACCCCAAACAGCAAACAATGCAGGTGTAAAAGCACGGTGGCTAGGAAAAACTCCCTAGAAAGGCCAAAACCTAGGAAGAAACCTAGAGAGGAACCGGGCTATGTGGGGTGGCCAGTCCTCTTCTGGCTGTGCCGGGTAGAGATTATAACAGAACATGACCAAGATGTTCAAATGTTCATAAATGACCAGCATGGTCAAATAAGAATAAGGCAGAACAGTTGAAACTGGAGCAGCAGCACAGTCAGGTGGACTGGGGACAGCAAGGAGCCATCATGTCAGGTAGTCCTGGGGCACGGTCCTAGGGCTCAGGTCCTCCGAGAGAGAGAAAGAAAGAGAGAATTAGAGAGAGCATATGTGGGGTGGCCAGTCCTCTTCTGGCTGTGCCGGGTGGAGATTATAACAGAACGTGGCCAAGATGTTCAAATGTTCATAAATGACCAGCATGGTTGAATAATAGTAAGGCAGAACAGTTGAAACTGGAGCAGGAGCATGGCCAGGTGGACTGGGGACAGCAAGGAGTCCTCATGTCAGGTAGTCCTGGGACATGGTCCTAGGGCCCAGGCCAGTTGAAACTGGAGCAGCAGCATGGCCAGGTGGACTGGGGACAGCAAGGAGTCATCATGTCAGGTAGTCCTGGGGCATGGTCCTAGGGCTCAGGTCCTCCGAGAGAGAGAAAGAAAGAGAGAAGGAGAGAATTAGAGAACGCACACTTAGATTCACACAGGACACCGAATAGGACAGGAGAAGTACTCCAGATAAACAAACTGACCCTAGCCCCCTGACACATAAACTACTGCAGCATAAATACTGGAGGCTGAGACAGGAGGGGTCAGGAGACACTGTGGCCCCATCCGAGGACACCCCGGACAGGGCCAAACAGGAAGGATATAACCCCACCCACTTTGCCAAAGCACAGCCCCCACACCACTAGAGGGAAATCTTCAACCACCAACTTACCATCCTGAGACAAGGCCGAGTATAGCCCACAAAGATCTCCGACACGGTACAACCCAAAGGGGGAACCCAGACAGGCCGACCACAACAGTGAATCAACCCACCCAGGTGACGCACCCCCCCCAGGGACGGCACGAGAGAGCCCCAGCAAGTAACAGGGTTAGAGGCAGAGAATCCCAGTGGAAAGAGGGGAACCGGCCAGGCAGAGACAGCAAGGGCGGTTCGTTGCTCCAGAGCCTTTCCGTTCACCTTCCCACTCCTGGGCCAGACTACACTCAATCATATGACCCACTGAAGAGATGAGTCTTCAGTAAAGACTTAAAGGTTGAGACCGAGTTTGCGTCTCTGACATGGGTAGGCAGACCGTTCCATAAAAATGGAGCTCTATAGGAGAAAGCCCTGCCTCCAGCTGTTTGCTTAGAAATTCTAGGGACAATTAGGAGGCCTGCGTCTTGTGACCGTAGCGTACGTGTAGGTATGTACGGCAGGACCAAATCAGAGAGGTAGGTAGGAGCAAGCCCATGTAATGCTTTGTAGGTTAGCAGTAAAACCTTGAAATCAGCCCTTGCTTTGACAGGAAGCCAGTGTAGAGAGGCTAGCACTGGAGTAATATGATCAAATTTTTTGGTTCTAGTCAGGATTCTAGCAGCCGTATTTAGCACTAACTGAAGTTTATTTAGTGCTTTATCCGGGTAGCCGGAAAATAGAGCATTGCAGTAGTCTAACCTAGAAGTGACAAAACATTTGAGACAACTGTACAACTGTACAACCATCAAGATTCATTGTCAGATCCAACAGAAGATCTCTTTGTTTCTTGGGACCTAGAACTAGCATCTCTGTTTTGTTCGAGTTTAAAGGTGAAACATTTGCTTCCTTATGTCTGAAACACAGGCTTCCAGGAGGGCAATATTGAGTATTCACCGTGTTTCATCGAAATGTACAGCTGTGTATCATCCGCATAGCAGTGAAAGTTAACATTATGTTTTCTGTACGACATCACCAAGAGGTAAAATATATTGTCTTTTTCAAGAGAGGCTTTATTACTGCCACTTTTATTGAGTTAGGTACACATCTGGTGGATAGGTAGCCATTTATTATGTTCTACATAGGAGGGCCAAGCACAGGAAGCAACTCTTTCAGTAGTTTAGTTGGAATAGGATCCAGTATACAGCTTGAAGGTTTAGAGGCCATGATTATTCTCATGAATGTGTCAAGAGATATAGGATTAAGTGTCTCCCTTGATCCTAGGTCCTGGCAGTGTTGTGCAGACTCAGGACAACTGCGTTTTGGAGAAACACGCAGATTTAAAGAGAATTTGCTTTCTAATGATCATGATCTTTTCGTCTGGTCGGTCGGCCAGACCTAGCTATCTTGCCAGCTGGACCTAGCTACCTGGTTGGCCTTTCCTATGTACGCCTTTCCTACGCACTTCTCAGTAGTTGGCATTCAGACTTACCTTTTGCAGGTCCGCAACGGGCTTTGCAGGTGTGGTTCACTTACGTGCCCTGAATAGATTTAATTAAACTGCTGAAAACACTCCCACTTGCTGGCCAATATTTTCGTGTCAAATTTTCATTCAATAGGGTTTTCAGTACATTTATCTAAAGCCATCCCTTTAAATGTGGTGTACCTTTAATTGTAATTTTCTCAACAGACTATAATATATTGAGAGAAAGGTTCAGAATATTAAGGAGCAATTCAAAAAAGCCATGTAAATAAATACGCACATATTAGTCTCCTTTTCAGCACCAATAGATTTGTATGTTATTTAGGGTTAGGAAAGTATTCATGAATAATAATACAAAAATAGGTTTTGAGAGCCTTTACACACAAAATATATTGGTGAAACAAAAATACAGTGGTTTTATTCATCCTGAAAGTTGTCATATTCAATCGTTCAATTAGAAAGTTAGAAAAGTCAACAATAGGGGTTGAACAGTAGTCCTATAAATGTACCCTAACAAACCTCACTCATTTGGTCTGCGTTGTCATGTTTTGTCATTTATTATCTTGTCTTGTCCCTGTGCTTCCCATTCTATTCGTTTCCCTCTGCTGGTCTTATTAGGTTCTTTCCCTCTTTCTATCCCTCTCTCTCCCCCTCCCTCTCTCACTCTCTCGCTCTCTCTTCTCTCTATCGTTCCGTTCCTGCTCCCAGCTGTTCCTATTCCCCTAATCAATCATTTAGTCTTCCCACACCTGTTCCCGATCCTTTCCCCTGATTAGAGTCCCTATTTCTTCCTTTGTGTTCCGTTCCTGTCCTGTCGGTTCCTTGTCTAGAATTCACCGTGCTGTGTTTGTGTATCGCCCTGTCGTGTCGTGTTTTCCTCAGATGCTGCGTGGTGAGCAGGTGTCTGAGTCTGTCTTGTTCAAGTGCCTTCCCGAGGCAACCTGCTGTTCACCTGCTGTTCAAGATCGAGTCTCCAGTTTGTCCTCGTCATTTCGAGTGAAAGTTGTGTTTTTTTTTTGTTTGTATTTACTTTACTGGATTAAAGACTCTGTTTTCGCCAAGTCGCTTTTGGGTCCTCTTTCACCTGCATGACAGAAGGAACCGACCAAGGAATGGACCCAGCGACTTCAGACGCTCGTTACACTGCCGTCGAGATCCAAGGAGCCATGCTCGGCAGACACGAGCAGGAATTGTCTGCTGCTCGCCATGCCGTGGAGAACCTGGCCGCTCAGGTTTCCGACCTCTCTGGACAGTTCCAGAGTCTACGTCTCGTGCCACCTGTTACTTCCTGGCCTGCCGAGCCTCCAGAACCTAGGGTTAATAACCCACCTTGCTACTCCGGGCAGCCCACTGAGTGCCGCTCCTTTCTCACGCAGTGTGAGATTGTGTTCTCTCTCCAACCCAACACATACTCTAGAGAGAGAGCTCGGGTTGCTTACGTCATTTCACTCCTTACTGGCCGGGCTCGAGAATGGGGCACAGCTATCTGGGAGGCAAGGGCTGATTGCTCTAACAAGTTCCAGAACTTTAAAGAGGAGATGATTCGGGTTTTTGACCGTTCAGTTTTTGGTAGGGAGGCTTCTAGGGCCCTGGCTTCCTTATGCCAAGGTGAACGGTCCATAACGGATTATTCTATTGAGTTTCGCACTCTTGCTGCCTCTAGTGAGTGGAACGAGCCGGCGCTGCTCGCTCGTTTTCTGGAGGGACTCCACGCAGTGGTTAAGGATGAGATTCTCTCCCGGGAGGTTCCTTCAGATGTGGACTCTTTGATTGCTCTCGCCATCCGCATAGAACGACGGGTAGATCTTCGTCACCGGGCTCGTGGAAGAGAGCTCGCATCAACGGTGTTTCCCTGCTCCGCATCGCAACCATCTCCCTCCTCTGGCTCAGAGTCTGAGCCCATGCAGCTGGGAGGGATTCGCATCTCGACTAAGGAGAGGGAACGGAGGATCACCAACCGCCTGTGCCTCTATTGCGGAGTTGCTGGACATTTTGTTAATTCATGTCCAGTAAAGCCAGAGCTCATCTGTAAGCGGAGGGCTACAGGTGAGCGCAACTACTCAAGTCTCTCCATCAAGATCCTGTACTACTTTGTCGGTCCATCTACGCTGGACCGGTTCGGGTGCTACATGTAGTGCCTTGATAGACTCTGGGGCTGAGGGTTGTTTCATGGACGAAGCATGGGTTCGGAAACATGACATTCCTTTCAGAGAGTTAGAGAAGCCTACGCCCATGTTCGCCTTAGATGGTAGTCATCTTCCCAGTATCAGATTTGAGACACTACCTTTAACCCTCACAGTATCTGGTAACCACAGTGAGACTATTTCTTTTTGATTTTTCGTTCACCGTTTACACCTGTTGTTTTGGGTCATCCCTGGCTAGTATGTCATAATCCTTCTATTAATTGGTCTAGTAATTCTATCCTATCCTGGAATGTTTCTTGTCATGTGAAGTGTTTAATGTCTGCCATCCCTCCCGTTTCTTCTGTCCCTACTTCTCAGGAGGAACCTGGCGATTTGACAGGAGTGCCGGAGGAATATCATGATCTGCGCACGGTCTTCAGTCGGTCCCGAGCCAACTCCCTTCCTCCTCACCGGTCGTATGATTGTAGTATTGATCTCCTTCCGGGGACCACTCCTCCTCGGGGTAGACTATACTCTCTGTCGGCTCCCGAACGTAAGGCTCTCGAGGATTATTTGTCTGTGTCTCTTGACGCCGGTACCATAGTGCCTTCTTCCTCTCCGGCCGGGGCGGGGTTCTTTTTGTTAAGAAGAAGGACGGTACTCTGCGCCCCTGCGTGGATTATCGAGGGCTGAATGACATAACGGTTAAGAATCGTTATCCGCTTCCCCTTATGTCATCAGCCTTCGAGATTCTGCAGGGAGCCAGGTGCTTTACTAAGTTGGACCTTCGTAACGCTTACCATCTCGTGCGCATCAGAGAGGGGGACGAGTGGAAAACGGCGTTTAACACTCCGTTAGGGCATTTTGAGTACCGGGTTCTGCCGTTTGGTCTCGCCAATGCGCCAGCTGTTTTTCAGGCATTAGTTAATGATGTTCTGAGAGACATGCTGAACATCTTTGTTTTTGTCTATCTTGACGATATCCTGATTTTTTCTCCGTCACTCGAGATTCATGTTCAGCACGTTCGACGTGTTCTACAGCGCCTTTTAGAGAATTGTCTCTACGTAAAGTCTGAGAAGTGCTCTTTTCATGTCTCCTCCGTTACTTTTCTCGGTTCCGTTATTTCCGCTGAAGGCATTCAGATGGATTCCGCTAAGGTCCAAGCTGTCAGTGATTGGCCCGTTCCAAGGTCACGTGTCGAGTTGCAGCGCTTTTTAGGTTTCGCTAATTTCTATCGGCGTTTCATTCGTAATTTCGGTCAAGTTGCTGCCCCTCTCACAGCTCTTACTTCTGTCAAGACGTGTTTTAAGTGGTCCGGTTCCGCCCAGGGAGCTTTTGATCTTCTAAAAGAACGTTTTACGTCCGCTCCTATCCTCGTTACTCCTGACGTCACTAGACAATTCATTGTCGAGGTTGACGCTTCAGAGGTAGGCGTGGGAGCCATTCTATCCCAGCGCTTCCAGTCTGACGATAAGGTTCATCCTTGCGCTTATTTTTCTCATCGCCTGTCGCCATCTGAGCGCAACTATGATGTGGGTAACCGTGAACTGCTCGCCATCCGCTTAGCCCTAGGCGAATGGCGACAGTGGTTGGAGGGGGCGACCGTTCCTTTTGTCGTTTGGACAGACCATAAGAACCTTGAGTACATCCGTTCTGCCAAACGACTTAATGCCCGTCAAGCTCGTTGGGCGTTGTTTTTCGCTCGTTTCGAGTTTGTGATTTCTTACCGTCCGGGTAGCAAGAACACCAAGCCTGATGCCTTATCCCGTCTGTTTAGTTCTTCTGTGGCTTCTACTGATCCCGAGGGGATTCTTCCTTATGGGCGTGTTGTCGGGTTAACAGTCTGGGGAATTGAAAGACAGGTTAAGCAAGCACTCACGCACACTGCGTCGCCGCGCGCTTGTCCTAGTAACCTCCTTTTCGTTCCTGTTTCCACTCGTCTGGCTGTTCTTCAGTGGGCTCACTCTGCCAAGTTAGCTGGTCATCCCGGTGTTCGAGGCACTCTTGCGTCTATTCGCCAACGCTTTTGGTGGCCGACTCAGGAGCGTGACACGCGCCGTTTCGTGGCTGCTTGTTCGGACTGCGCGCAGACTAAGTCGGGTAACTCTCCTCCTGCCGGTCGTCTCAGACCGCTCCCCATTCCTTCTCGACCATGGTCTCACATCGCCCTAGACTTCATTACCGGTCTGCCTTTGTCTGCGGGGAAGACTGTGATTCTTACGGTTGTCGATAGGTTCTCTAAGGCGGCACATTTCATTCCCCTCGCTAAACTTCCTTCCGCTAAGGAGACGGCACAAATCATTATCGAGAATGTATTCAGAATTCATGGCCTCCCGTTAGACGCCGTTTCAGACAGAGGCCCGCAATTCACGTCACAGTTTTGGAGGGAGTTCTGTCGTTTGATTGGTGCGTCCGTCAGTCTCTCTTCCGGGTTTCATCCCCAGTCTAACGGTCAAGCAGAGAGGGCCAATCAGACGATTGGTCGCATACTACGCAGCCTTTCTTTCAGAAACCCTGCGTCTTGGGCAGAACAGCTCCCCTGGGCAGAATACGCTCACAATTCGCTTCCTTCGTCTGCTACCGGGTTATCTCCGTTTCAGAGTAGTCTGGGTTACCAGCCTCCTCTGTTCTCATCCCAGCTTGCCGAGTCCAGCGTTCCCTCCGCTCAAGCGTTTGTCCAACGTTGTGAGCGCACCTGGAGGAGGGTGAGGTCTGCACTTTGCCGTTACAGGGCACAGACTGTGAGAGCCGCCAATAAACGCAGGATTAAGAGTCCAAGGTATTGTTGCGGCCAGAGAGTGTGGCTTTCCACTCGCAACCTTCCTCTTACGACAGCTTCTCGTAAGTTGACTCCGCGGTTCATTGGTCCGTTCCGTGTCTCCCAGGTCGTCAATCCTGTCGCTGTGCGACTGCTTCTTCCGCGACATCTTCGTCGCGTCCATCCTGTCTTCCATGTCTCCTGTGTTAAGCCCTTTCTTCGCACCCCCGTTCGTCTTCCCTCCCCCTCCCGTCCTTGTCGAGAGCGCACCTATTTACAAGGTACATAAGATCATGGACATGCGTTCTCGGGGACGGGGTCACCAATACTTAGTGGATTGGGAGGGTTACGGTCCTGAGGAGAGGAGTTGGGTTCCGTCTCGGGACGTGCTGGACCGTTCACTCATTGATGATTTCCTCCGTTGCCGCCAGGATTCCTCCTCGAGTGCGCCAGGAGGCGCCGGTGAGTGGGGGGGTACTGTCATGTTTTGTCATTTATTATCTTGTCTTGTCCCTGTGCTTCCCATTCTATTCGTTTCCCTCTGCTGGTCTTATTAGGTTCTTTCCCCTCTTTCTATCCCTCTCTCTCCCCCTCCCTCTCTCACTCTCTCGCTCTCTCTTCTCTCTATCGTTCCGTTCCTGCTCCCAGCTGTTCCTATTCCCCTAATCAATCATTTAGTCTTCCCACACCTGTTCCCGATCCTTTCCCTGATTAGAGTCCCTATTTCTTCCTTTGTGTTCCGTTCCTGTCCTGTCGGTTCCTTGTCTAGAATTCACCGTGCTGTGTTTGTGTATCGCCCTGTCGTGTCGTGTTTTCCTCAGATGCTGCGTGGTGAGCAGGTGTCTGAGTCTGTCTTGTTCAAGTGCCTTCCCGAGGCAACCTGCTGTTCACCTGCTGTTCAAGATCGAGTCTCCAGTTTGTCCTCGTCATTTCGAGTGAAAGTTGTGTTTTTTTTGTTTGTATTTACTTTACTGGATTAAAGACTCTGTTTTCGCCAAGTCGCTTTTGGGTCCTCTTTCACCTGCATGACATGCGTTCCATAATAATTCAAATAGGCTACATATTCCAAATGATTTCACAAGTTGTAATACTATGATCCACTAATGCTACTGTAGTGATCCTCAGGAATAACCAGATCAACGTGACAAAGGAAAGAAAGGTAAACTGACAATGGAATGGAATGAGGCAAAATATAAGTAAAGTGATAGTTATAAATGTGTGTGGGTATAACTGACAGTGGCTACCGATACTGACTAATATGTAACATCAATAAAAAATATAAAAAATACAGTGAAAAGTCTGGGAATTTAATTAAAACATTATAGAAAACATAAGTGTACTCGGTTGTTTGTAGGTTTGGACACTATACTGTCATTTGTGCATGGCTACAGAAGCCTATAGCTTTTGTCTCCAAATTTCATTCCTGCAAGTTTTAAGGCCAGAATTTCATAAACTTTACAGAGGTATCCTTGATGTTGATAGGCTTCAGTTTGTTGCTATATGACTGGTTTCACATTTGTCTCCAGCGATCATAACGTAAAATGTATCTAAAACAATTGTAATTTATATTTACAATCCGTTTATCCAAATGGCTTACTCTTTTACCTAGATCTTATCAATAGCTCCTATCAAGTTGTAAATTACAGTGCATGGAGAATGGTGTTATTTCTATCGGGAAAAAGAAAGCAGACACTGTTCCACTTGGAACCGACAGGTTGCTCGACATTATTCATTGTTTCATGGCCCGGTAAGGTCTTGGATTTATGAGGGAATTAAGTCAAGGTCAGAATACAACATATCCGTAGACACACATCTTCCACACAAAAGTGCATTAAAGGGAATTAAGTTCCATTTATGCGCGTATAACTTTGGTCTGAATAGGCCAATATGGGAATGAATTATTTTTGAGAAAAAAGTCAGACAAAACCTTAAAGTCCCAAGGTCAAGAGGTGTCAATGTCATTAGACTGTAGTAAGCTATAATACGCCTAAGTGCAGTAAAACGTTGTGTGATGCAAACCTTGTGACAGAATTCAGGTGACCTTGTCAATTAGTAATTTTGTGGCCCATAGGCTACATATGACATGTTACTTCTAAAGAGTAGCTTAGCCTGGTGATGAATCAATTCTTCAGTAAAATCTGTGTATTATCATAACTAGTAGTATTCATCACAGTTGAAATAGTTACTGTTTACTCACGTGAGGGTAAACAGCATCTCAAAATATTTACTGGTATGTAGTTAGATATGTAGTTAGCTAAACCCTAGTTATTCCTCATTGGAATAAGTTAAACTACAGTAAAGCTATGTGGAAAGTAACTAGCTAAATATACTACAAAATAAACGCTTGCTATTTTGAAGCTGCACAACAAATACCATAGAAATTCATTAATAAAAAAGAAAAGGACATTTCCTGAAGAAACTTTGTTGTGCTTGCTCCTCTTTAAGTGTTTCTCATGGTAATTAAATACATTGTAGTGGTAATGACGGCAGTAGTAATAGTAGTAGTACTAATGGTAGTAATAGGGTTTTAATGGGTTAGGTATAGTGACCTATTTTGGGGTGGTTTTGTAGATTTATTATAGTGGGTTATAGTAATGGTAGTGGTAGTAATAGGAGTGGTACACTCTTAGAAAAGAAGGTGCTATCTTGAACCTAAAAGGATTATTTGGTTGTCTCCCTAGGAGAACCCTTTGAAGAGCCCCTTTAGATTCCATTTTCGTGAACATTTTTACAAAATCATCACATATTGCCATGCAATATGTCAGAGTTGCCGTAGCATAATCAACTATTTTTGCCCTTAAATATCACAAACAATCACTGAGAAGGAGGGACCAAGTAGTGGTGACTGTGTCAGTGGTGGTGGTAGTAGTTGTTGTAGTGGTAGTTAATGCAATAGTAGTGGTATTATTAGTGACTGTGGTAAATTGCAGCATAAAACTTTATTGAAGCAATCTAAGTTAGTCAGTCTGAACGTCCTGGACCAGAGCTAGTTAGTGCAGTCCAGAGCTGGCTAGGTACTATTTACGCCATGTACCAGAGCTGGGCCAGACCTAGCTAGCTACAGTGGCTTGCGAAAATACTTATTCATCCCCCTTGGCATTTGTCCTATTTTGTTGCCTTATTACCTGGAATTAAAATAGTTTTGGGGGGGGTTGTATATCATTCGATTTATACAACACTTTGAAGATGCAAAATATTTTGAAACAGGTTTCCCTCAAGAAATTCCCTGTATTATGTGCCCTCCATCATTGTCACGTTCGTTGTCTTCAACCTCCCTGTCATAAATGAGCCAAGGCGCAGCGTGCATGTAATTCCACATCTTTAATAAAGTGAAACCTTCACAAAAAACAGGTCAACAGAAACCGAACGTGACACAAACCGTGGCGCACACAAACACACATAGAAAATAAATAATTACCCACAAACACAGGTGGGAAAAGGTTGCCTAAGTATGATTCCCAATCAGAGACAACAATAGACAGCGGCCTCTGATTGGGAACCATACCCGGCCAACAAAGAAACAGACAAACTGGAATGCCCACCCAAATCACACCCTGACCTAACCAAATAGAGAAATAAAAAGGCTCTCTCAGGTCAGGGCCTGACTCTATAGGGGGGGGGGTCCGGGTGGACATCTATCCTCGGTGGCGGCTCCGGTTCGGGAGCACATGCCTATTGGCTAACACATGCCTATTGGCTAACACCTTATTTTTGTCTTTAAGCAATGGCTTTTTCTGGCCACTCTTCCGTAAGTCCAGCTCTGTGGAGAGTACGGCTTAATGTGGTCCTACGGACAGATACTCCGATCGCCGCTGTGGGGTGTTGCAGCTCCTTCAGGGCCATCTTTGGTCTCTTTGTTGCCTCTCTGGTCCGTGAGTTTTGGTGAGCGACCCACTCTTGGCAGGTTTGTTGTGGTGTCATAATCTTTACATTTTTTAATAATGGATTTAATGGTGCTCTGTGGGATATTCAAAGTTTTGGATATTTTTTTATAACCCAACCCTAATCTGTACTTCTCCACAACTTTGTCCCTGACCTGTTTAGAGAGCTCCTTGGTCTTCATAGTGCCGCTTGCTTGGTGGTGCCCCTTGCTTAGTGGTGTTGCAGACTCTTTGGCCTTTCAGAATAGGTGTATATATACTGAGATCATGTGACAGATCATGTGACACTTAGATTGCACACAGGTGGACTTTATTTAACAAATTATGTGACTTCTGAAGGTAATTGGTTGCACCATATTTTATTTAGAGGCTTCATAGCAAAGGGGTTGAATACACATGCACGCACCACTTTTCCAATTTTTCTTTTTTTGGGGGGGGGGGGGGAGTTTTTTTTTTTTCACTTCGCCAATTTGGACTATTTTGTGTATGTCCATTACATGAAATACAAATAAAAATCCATTTAAATTACAGGTTGTAATGCAACTAAATAGGAAAAACACCAAGGGGAATGAATACTTTTTGCAAGGCACTGTACAAATGAAATGAGTAATGTAGGATATGTAGACATCATAAAAGTGGCATTATTTAAATTGACTAGTGATACCTTTATTAATTCCATTTATTAAACTTATTAAAATGGCCAGAGATTTGAGTCTGTATGTTGACAGCAGCCACTCTATGTTAGTGATGGCTGTTTAACAGTCTGATGGCCTTGAGATAGAAGCTGTTTTTCAGTCTCTCAGTTCCAGCTTTGATGCACCTGTACTGACCTCGCCTTCTGGATGATAGCAGGGTGAACAGGCAGTGGCTCGGGAGGTGGTTGTCCTTGATGATGTTTTTGGCCTTCCTGTGACATCGGGTGGTGTAGGTGTCCTGGAGGGCAGGTAGTTTGCCCGGTGATGCGTTGTGCAGACCTCACTACCCTCTGGAGAGCCTTGCGGTTGAGAGCAGAGCAGTTGCCGTGCCAGGCGTTCATATAGCCCGACCGGATGCTCTCGATTGTGCATCTGTAAAAGTTTGTGAGTGTTTTAGGTGAAAAGCCTCATTTCTAAAACATCCTGAGGTTGAAGAGGCGCTGTTGCGCCTCCTTCACCATGCTGTCTGTGTGGGTGGACCATTTAATTTCGTCTGTGATGTGTACGCCGAGGGAGGGACTGGGATTCCAATAAGCAGAGCACCTGGTTCATAAATGTTGGGTGGAAAGTTCCTCTGGAAAAGGCAACCTCTCCCACTAGGTTATATCCATGCCTGTTGATAAGATTTATTTACATAGCATAGGGCTGTTGGTATCTATAAATTGATAGGCATTTGTTAACAAATGTCAATTACCCCAGTCAAGAGTGATTTATAGATAGATATGAGTCAAAACTATTGAATATATTAGTGAGACACTTCTTGTTGGCTATTTCGTCAGTACTACTCTGACAAGATAGTTGGCATGTAATTTTATGATTTGAGATGTGGTGTACTCTCACATGAGGAGTAAACAGTACCCAGCTAGCACATTTAGTTCCTTGGAAGTTGTGGGAACGTATGCCTTTGACCATGCTGGTCATTTATGAACATTTGAACATCTTGGCCATGTTCTGTTATAATCTCCACCCGGCACAGCCAGAAGAGGACTGGCCACCCCACATAGCTTGGTTCCTCTCTAGGTTTCTTCCTAGGTTTTGGCCTTTCTAGGGAGTTTTTCCTAGCCACCGTGCTTCTACACCTGCATTGCTTGCTGTTTGGGGTTTTAGGCTGGGTTTCTGTACAGCACTTTGAGATATCAGCTGATGTACGAAGGGCTATATAAATACATTTGATTTGATTTGATTTGAAGTCTCCTGACTGATAAACAGAACGTTTTTGAACATTCTGAGAATGGAAGTGAACATTTTGCCTGTTCTGGGAATGTTTTTTTTGGTTGCAGGGAAGTTCTGAGAACAGTTTACTCTGGGAGGTTTTATTAACGTTCTGAGAATGGAAATTATTATTATTTAGAGGTTTTTGCATAACTTTCTTAAAACTTTCACTGAATGTTTCAATAAAACATTTAATAATTGTTTAACTCCAAGCACAGATAGGACACTTGGAAATGAATTTCCTTAGGCATTAATCATGCTAACACATGTATTTCTTCTTGTGACATGGCATCAGTGAGATTCGAACGAATTGTCTTCTGTTTTCTATCTGTTGTAATTAATCCACTGCACCATCAATATGGTGCTAGCATGCAATGTTTTTACACATACAAAGCTGTTTATTTTAGTCTATTCAGACAGACCCCATTTCAAAGGAAACAAGCACTTATTACGATCAGGTGTGTCCAATTAGTGAGTGTGGCCAACAAACCTGAACACACTTGACAAGATAGAGAATAGAGAGAGTTTTGTTGATACTGAGAACAGATTATATATGTTTTTAAAAAAAGAAGAAAAGAAAGGTTAAACATACTGAGAATGTTCCCAAAGCCAAGGAACTATCCTGCACCATTCACAGAAAGAAGAAACATATGGTTCTCAGAATGTTATAGGGCCCCCAAAAGGTCAGCAGTAGCCTTTTGGGGGCCCTAAGCAAGATTTGGTTCTTGTCCAGCACTGCATGAAGGTTGTCGGCTGTGGCCGTGTGATGTGACGTAAAGCGTTAGTGTAGCCTATTTGTTGTTGCAATTATTTGCTCTGTGATGACTAGGCTAACCATCTATTATCTTAGTCCAATATTGGATGCCAAAACAGTCAAATACTCAGTCTAAACGTGAATCGATTTTCAATTGCGGTACGGTTCTAGAAACATAGATCATTCTACTTTCATATCACATAGAAATAATTGAACAAATTCAAAATAAACACTTACTGCACTGTTTCATATGTAGCCTATGAGCAAACAAATAAATAATTGACAAGTCACCTGTATTCTGTCACAAGGTTTGCACCTATTATAGCTTGACACCTGATTTATGTCAACTCTGAAGTATTCTTTGCAAACTGTTTCATTATTTTAATTATGTGTTCCACAGTCCTCACAGTAGAATATGATCTTGTAGAAAACATTCTGTATCAAATGAAGCACATTTGTGAATTACTCTCAAATGACTTCACCATGGTATTTTAACCTATGGAACATTGTACATGAAGTCCTCTTATCTCTTTATTTTAGAAACTGGCAGCAGTGTCAGAGCGCTGGGTACCCTTGTTGCGCTGGGCACCCTTGTTCCCTACAAATGTGACCTGTCAAAGGAAGGGAGATCCTTTCCATGTTCTCTGCCATCAAGACCCTTTATCATGAAGGGGATGTGTGCATCAGCAATGCTGGCCTGGCCCATCTAGAGTCACTGTTGAATGGCAAAACCGATGGCTGGAGGACTGAATGATTAATGTAGGTGTCATTGACAATGATCTCTGTGTTTATGTCAACTGCTGTCCATATTTCTATATTTGTTTATTTTTATTTTTTTGTCATTTAGAAGACATCTTATCCAGTGTGACTTACAGTCAAGAAACAAGAGATGATTGTCTCTATTCTGTGTCATGCTCTCCGTCATTTAATAGCATTTGTTATTGATGTGCGTTTCAATCTCTGTGTTAATGTCACTATCCATATTAATAAAAAAGAAACATCTTCTGTTGAACATGACAATTAATCTTGATGGTTGTACAGTCGTCTCAAATAAAACTGTGAAGAACCAATGCGTTACTCTTTTGATGAACATATGAAGACTGTTTCAAGGACAGCTTTTTCCATCTACGTAATATTGCAAAAATCTGAAACTGTTTGTCCAAAAATGTTGCAGAAAAATGAATCCATGCTTTTGTCACTTCCAGGTTAGACTACTGCAAAGCTCTACTTTCCGGCTACCCGAATAAATCACTAAATAAACTTCAGTTAGAGCTAAACACGGCTGCTAGAAAAAGATTATCATATTACTCCAGTGTTAGACTTTCTACACTGGATTCCTTTTAAGGCTAGGGCTGATTTCAAGGTTTTACTGCTAACCTACAAAGCATTACATGGGCTTGCTCCTACCTATCTCTCCGATTTGGTCCTGCTGTAAAATCGTGGGCAAACGTTTTGAGAATGACACAAATATTAATTTCCACAAAGTTTGCTGCTTCAGTGTCTTCAGATATTTTTTTGTCAGAAGTTACTATGGAATACTGAAGTATAATTACAATCATTTCATAAGTGTCAAAGGCTTTTATTGACAATTACATGAAGTTGATGCAAAGAGTCAATATTTGCAGTGTTGAGCCTTCTTTTTCAAGACCTCTGCAATCCGCCCTGGCATGCTGTCAATTAACTTCTGGGCCACATCCTGACTGATGGCAGCCCATTCTTACATCATCAATGCTTGGAGTTTGTCAGAATTTGTGGCTTTTTGTCCACCTGACTCTTGAGGATTGACAAGTTCTCAATGGGATTAAGGTCTGGGGAGTTCCCTGGCCATGGACCCAAAATATCAATGTTTTGTTTCCCGAGCCACTTAGTTATCACTTTTGCCTTATGGCAAGGAGCTCCATCGTGCTGGAAAAGGCATTGTTTGTCATCAAACTGTTCCTGAATGGTTGGGAGAAGTTGCTCTCGGAGGATGTGTTGGTACCATTCTTAATTCATGGCTGTGTTCTTAGGCAAAATTGTGAGTGAGCCCACTCGCTTGGCTGAGAAACAACCCCACACATGAATGGTCTCAGGATGCTTTACTGTTGGCATGACACAGGACTGATAGTAGCGCTCACATTGTCTTCGCCGGCCAAGCTTTTTTCCGGATGCCCCAAACAATCGGAAAGGGGATTCATCAGAGAAAATGACTTTACCCCAGTCCTCAGCAGTCCAATCCCTGTACATTTGGCAGAATATCAGTCTGTCCCTGATGTTTTTCCTGGAGAGAAGAGGCTTCTTTGCTGCCCTTCTTGACCCCAGGCCATCCTCCAAAAGTCTTTGCCTCTCTGTGCGTGCAGATGTACTCACACCTGCCTGCTGCCATTCCTGAGCAAGCTCTGTACTCCGATCCCGCAGCTGAATCAACTTTAGGAGACGGTCCTGGCGCTTGCTGGACTTTCTTGGGCGCCCTGAAGCCTTCTTCACAACAATTGAACCGCTGTCCTTGAAGTTCTTGATGATCCGATAAATGGTTGATTTAGGTGCAATCTTACTGGCAGCAATATCCTTGCCTGTGAAGCCCTTTTTGTGCAAAGCAATTATGACGGCACATGTTTCCTTGCAGGTACCGTGGTTGACAGAGGAAGAACAATGATTCCAAGCACCACCCTCATTTTGAAGCTTTCACTTTGTTATTCGAACTCAATCAGCTTGAAAGAGTGATCTCCAGCCTTGTCCTCGTCAACACTTACACCTGTGTTAACGAGAGAATCACTGACATGATGTCAGCTGGTCCTTTTGTGTGGAGGGCTGAAATGCATTGGAAATGTTTTGGGGGGATTCAGTTCATTTGCATAGCAAAGAAGGACTTTGCAATTCATCTTATCACACTTCATAACATTCTGGAGTATATGCAAATTGCCATCATACAAACTGAGGCAGCAGACTTTGTGAAAATACATTTTTGTGTCATTCTCAAAACTTTTGGCCACGACTGTACATACCTACGGTCACAAGACACAGGCCTCCTTACTGTCCCTATAATTTCTAAACAAACAGCTGGAGGCAGGGCTTTCTCCTATAGAGCTCAATTTTTAGGGAATGGTCTGCCTATCTGTGTGAGAGACGCAGACTCTGTCTCAACCTTTAAGTCTTAATTGAAGACTCATCTCTTCAGCAGGTCCTATGATTGAGTGTAGTCTGGCCCAGGAGTGTGAAAAAGAACAGAAAGGCACTGGAGCAACGAACCGCCCTTGCTGTCTCTGCCTGGCCGGTTCCACTCTCTCCACTGGGGTTCTCTGGCTCAAAACCTATTACAGGGGCTGAGTCCCTGACTTACTGGTGCTCTGCCATGCCGTCCCTGGGAGGGGTGCGCCACTTGAGTGGGTTGAGTCGTTGACATTATCTTACTGTCCGGGATGGCGCCGCCCCTTGGATTCGTGCCATGGAGGAGATCTTTGTGGGTTATACTCAGCCTTGCCTCAGAATAGTAAGTTGGTGGTTGAAGATATTCCTCTTGTGGTGTGGGGGCTGTGCTTTGGCAAAGTGGGTGGGTTATATCCTGCCTGTTTGGCCCTGTCCGGGGGTATCGTCGGACGGGGCCACAGTGTCTTCCGACCTCTCCTGTCTCAGCCCCCAGTACTTATGCTGCAATAGTTTATGTGTCGGGGGGCTAGGGTCAGTCTGTTACATCTGGAGTATTTCTCCTGTCTTATCTGGTGTCCTGTATGAATTTAAGTATGCTCTCTCTAATTCTCTCTTTTTCTCTCTTTTTCTCTCTTTTTCTTTTTCTCTCTCTCTCTCTCTCTCTCTCTCTCTCTCTCTCTCTCTCTCTCTCTCTCTCTCTCTCTCTCTCTCTCTCTCTCTCTCTCTCTCTCTCTCTCTCTCTCTCTCTCTCTCGCTCACTCTCTCTCGGAGAACCTGAGTTCTAGGACCATGCCTCAGGACTACCTGGCCTGATGACTCCTTGCTGTCCACAGTCCACCTGGTCGTGCTGCTGCTCCAGTTTCAACTGTTCTGCCTGTGGCTATGGAACCCTGACCTGTTCACGGGACGTGCTACCTTGTCCCAGACCTGCTGTTTTCAACTCTCTAGAGACAGCAGGAGTGGTAGAGATACTCTGAATGATCGGCTATGAAAAGCCAACTGACATTTACTCCTGAGGTGCTGCCCTGTTGCACCCTCTACAACCACTGTGATTTTTATTATTATTTGACTGTGCTGGTCATCTATGAACATTTGAACATCTTGGCCATGTTCTTCCTAGGTTACGGCCTTTCTAGGGAGTTTTTCCTAGCCACCGTGCTTCTACACCTGCATTACTTGCTGTTTGGGGGTTTAGGCTGGGTTTGTGTACAGCACTTTGTGACATCGGCTGATGTAAGAAGGGCTATATAAATACATTTGATTGATTTATTTGATTGATTACATTGTTTATCTGCACACAAGAGGCATACCAGTCTATGAGGGAGAGGAAAGTGGATGATGGACACATCCTCAACATAAACAGCTGTGACTGCCCTGACAGAGGGGCTGAGGCAAGAGCTGCGAGGGGCTAAAACCCACATTCAAGCCACGGTAAGTTATTGACTTTTAGTGTTCTTATTAGAAATATATAATTATATTGTAAATGAGATTATCAATTGTTCATAGCCACCCAGCACTGAATTGTGCTGATTTATCATACTGTGAGTACAATGCACCAACGGTACTCTACTGAATACAATGGTGTTCTATTATTGGAAACATTCCACAATAGCAGGTCATTGTGTCCTCATAACAGACCACATTGATGTTTAAAATCAACATATTTATCTAGCTATGTCACAATGTAATCATTAGAGCCATCTAACACTAACCCAGTGTTTCTGTTTTCCTTTGGACAGTGTATATCTCATGGAATGGTGGAAACAGAATATGTTTTCCGGCTTCACAGCCTCCATTCAGAGAAGGCTGCTGCTACCTACGACAGTATGAAGGTGAATAATAACAATAATAATGATATCTGTGCATATGATTGTTTTTGAATGTGTACGTTATAATTCTACTGCCTTCCTACAGTTTTTGGAAGTATTGGACATTGCCAGGCACATCCCGCCACATGTTCACGTAAGTAGGACACTTGTCTGTATCAGTATTCTCTGCACATCACTTCCATCAATGTTTGAATGAACGTGGGAAAAGTTTACCATAATTTAACAAATTATAACTACTGTTCTCCCGTCTTTGCATATGTTGACTGTAGATGTTCAAATGTGACCTGTGGAGCAAGTGTCATAAAGCAGTCCTGCAGGAGGAATCTGATGCACCTTGATCATCTCAAAGAGGATTGAAAGTTGTCTTAAAGCTGTAGCATTTTGGAGGTTTTGAATTGTGATTTGGGGTCTGATCTGAAAATAAATATTTGCCATGAAAATTATTGTAGGCTACACCGCAGCCCCTTTACAATCTGATACATGAGGTGTTGAGTTTAAATAAAGTACATTTTCTCTGACATTGTGGAACAACACTATTACAATTTTCCATCAGTAATTAGATATTTTTTTAATGAATGTGTTTAAAAAAAAAAGTTATATTTGAAGTGAATTTTGGGTTCGGAAGTTAATTATATAATACAGTAAACACAAGGTCCAATTAAACTGAATAACATGTTCTAGGAAACATTAAAAAAATATTACAAAAAGAAGGCATTGAAAAGTAATGAAAAAACAAAATGTCTTATGTTGCATACCATAACACTAGAAAAAGAATACACGAAGTATAATGCAAGGATTGCACTCTTACAATCCAAGGAGAGCTATGTAAATCTGTGACGTAACTCGCTTTCATAGAGTTTGAGGGATTTTTCTGTTTCAGTCTTGTAAATGTACTTGCGCCTTGCAAGCTAACACATTCTGGTCGTTGTGAAATGAATATATTTTCCATATCCCGCTTTGCTTATCAGTCAACTTAAAAAGGAGCCAGTCCTGACTCCCATCACATAGGTATGTACCGTTATGGGCAATGGGAGTCAGCCAGCTGCTTCTGACAATGCAGCTGTATGATAGCAACAATAGATGTGGCTAGCTCGGTAGCCATCTCTTTCCATTGTTGTTATGCTAGCTAGCTATCTTGTTCTAGCTAAGAAGATTGCTACCTGCATCTCCAGCCTGATATCGGTTGGATAGCTAAGGCTACCTTTGATTATTTTCAAAGTCATATGCATGTTTATCTTCGCTAGCTAGCTAAACCTTTGCTGTCTAGCAATGTCCTCGCCCCCTGGCTATAGTAATGTTCTGCATCTTCCCAGTCAGCCATGGCAGACAGAAGCGTTTTATCATCATACTTTATTGTAGACTAATATTTAATTGTTTACAATAAGATTTTCTTATGACATAGCCATACGTTAAACATGTAAAATTATGGAATAATTTTGTCCTATGTCATGTCCCATAACATTATTTCCCCAAAGACTGTTCTTTGACACAAAACCAGCTAATGAAAATCCTGTTGTTTATTATCTCTTAAACAGCCCCTAAACATGGATTTCATCGAGAGCGAAGCAGAGGAGTCTGAGGAGGAATTTGGGAGTACAGCATGTGAATCATTTTGATTTGATTTCAAAGATGTCCCTTGACAGAGTTTATCCTCACAACTACTCTAAATAAGAACCATGGTAACAATGTGCAGGCTGCACACAATGTCATGTGTAATCTTACTTGATGTACAACTTCTTGATTTGTGACTTAGATGAGGAGGAGGAACGGGAGAATACCGAGGACCAAGATGAGGATGGAAACCTCAGTGGTCTGATTGATGATGGTGTGGATGAAGGGGAAGGAGAGGAAGAGGAGGAGAAGGAAGGGAAGAAAGATAAGGAAGGAGATAGTGACTCTGGGGAGGAAATTGGACACCATAAGAGGAAGAGAAGTAAGTGGTCATTCATAAATTGTTCCAATATTTATTCCTGTCTGGGCTGCACTGTGATTGCTTCCTAGCCACGTTGTAGGCTGTTTCTTCGGTCTTTGAATAAACTATAATGGTGTGAACTCTTTGATTCTATTTTGATGTGTGACACCTAACAGTGTGCAGCAGAACCATGCATACAACAATAATCGCCTTTGGTGTTTGAGTATCTTGTGTTTTCTGTCTACAGGCTTTGACGACCGCTTGGATGATGATGATATTGATCTCATTGAGGAGAATTTGGGAGTGAAAGTGAAAAGGGTAAGTATTTTGATGCCATTATGACAAGCAAAATGCATTGGCATCATGGACATTGTATAGCACACAGCTGAGGTCTCATGTCATGTCCCATAGTCCAACTCTCTAAAAAATAGTATGTAAAAGGAGATAGACTAAAATGTTTTCCTGATACCTCTGCTCCTTCCTTATCCCCATAAACAGCAAAAGTTCCGTCGTTTACGAGACATGTCGGACGATGAGGATGAGGAGGGAGATGATGACGTCAGGGAGGCCCATGAGAAGGACATGATAGCGGATGAGATCTTCATGGGGACGGGAGCGGATGAGGGCGAGGCATTGGATGTGCCTTTGCATCCCGGGGAGGATGAGCAGGAGGACGATGAAGAGTCTGGTATGAAACATTTGAGATACTTCATCTATAAACAGTGGAATTGTTTTGAGTTAGCAGATTTTTAAAAGCCATTTCAAAATCTTTGAGTCATATGTATTTTTATTTTTTTCTCAGATATCGATGACTTTATTGTGGATGATGACGGACAGCCCTTGAAGAAACCCAAGTGGAGGAAGAAGCTGCCAGGATATACAGATGCGTAAGTGATTCTGACATTTAATTGAATCACTTAGATCTCAATTAGTAGCCTCTCCACCTGGATGCTCAACCGAAAGTATGAAGTCCTATCTGTGCAATAGAATTTGATATGTTAAGTGTGTCCCAAATGGCATCCTATTCCCCTATAGGCCCTGGTCAAAAGTAGTGCACCATAAAGGGAATAGGATGCCATTTGGGATGCAATCATGTTTACCTTTACTCACCTGCAGTATTTAGTATTGAGCATCACTCCTTTTTTTACAGAGCACTTCAGGAGGCCCAGGAGATATTCGGAGGGGACTTTGACTTTGCCGAGTTTGACACTGAAGCCTATGAAGATGCAGAGGAGGAGGAGGATGCAGATGAAGAGTCATGGGACCGGCCCAAGAAGCAGACCAAGAAGAGGGTGGGCCGACGCAGTATCTTTGAGATCTATGAGCCCAGTGAGCTGGAGAGCAGTCACATGACGGACCAGGACAATGAGATCCGTTCCACTGACATGCCAGAGAGGTTCCAGGTGTGTATACTTCTATAGGATGCGTCCCAAATGGCACTCGGACCCATAGAGCTCTGGTCAAATGTAGGGCACTATATAGGGAATAGGGTGCCATTTGGAACACAGCCATAGTCATAGGGACATGTGAGCACCTGAAATTCACCTATAACTGTAAAAAAAAAAATATATATATATATATATATATATATATAAGTACCAGTCAAAAGTTTGGACACTTACTCATTCAAGGGTTTATTTAAATGTTTACTAAGAGTGTGCAAAGCTGTAATCAAGGCAAAGGGTGGCTACTTTGAAGAATCAACTATGCAGTATATTTTGATTTGTTTAACACTTTTATGTTTACTACATGATTCCATTTGTGTTATTTCATAGTTTAGATGTCTTCACTGTTATTCTACAATGTAGAAAATAGTAAAAATAAAGAAAAACCCTTGACTAAGTAGGTGTGTCCAAACTTTTGACTGGTGCTGTACTTATTTCATTTTTTGGGGTCGACGTCACTCTAGTTCCCCCACGACCCCGACTTTGAATACCACTTACTTTGAATAACATTGACTTTGAATACCACTGCTGTAGCCCATACCCTTTTCTATGTGTGTGGTCTTGTTGTTTTTAGTTGCGCTCCACTTGTGTGAAGCCTGCAGAGGATGATGAGTTGGAACAGGAGGCTGAGTGGATCTATAGGAATGCCTTCTCTACTCTCACCATCTCCATGCAGGTACTGGAGTGAGGATATTTTAGCTGGGTCTCATAAGACAATTAGTTCAAGCTGATGCTACAGTCTACAGTGCATTCGGAAAGTATTCAGACCCCTTAACTTTTTTCACATTTTTGTTACTTTTACAGACCTTTTTCTAAAATTGATTAAATTGGTTTAAATTGGTACTCAGTACTTTGTTGAATCACCTTTGGCATCGATTTCAGGCTCGACTCTTCTTGGGTATGACGCCACAAGCTTGGCACACCTGTATTTGGGGAGTTTCTCCCATTCTGATGTGGAGCGTTGCTGCACAGCTATTTTCAGGTCTCTCCAGAGATGTTAGATCAGGTTCAAGTCCGGGCTCTGGCTGGGCCACTCAAGGACATTCAGAGACTTGTCCCGAAGCCACTACTGCGTTGTCCTGTTGGAAAGTGCATCTTAACCCCAGTCTGAGGTCCTGAGCGCTCTGGAGCAGGTTTTCATCAAGGATGTCTCTGTACTTTGCTCCATTCATCTTACCCTCGATCCTGACTAGTCCCCCAGTCCCCTGCCGCTGAAAAACATCCCCATAGCATGATGATGCCACCACCATGCTTCACCGTGAGGATGGTATTGGACAGGTGATGAGCAGTGCCTGGTTTCCTCCAGATTTTACACTTTGAATTCAGGCCAAAGAGTTCGATCTTGGTTTCATCAGACCAGAGAATCTTGTTTTTCATGGTCTGAGTCCTTTAGATGCCTTTTGGCAAACTCCAAGCAGGCTGTCATGTACCTTTTACTGAGGAGTGGCTTCAGTCTGGACATTCTACGATAAAGGCCTGATTAGTGGAATGCTGCAGTGATGGTTAACCTTCTGGCAGGTTCTCCCATCTCCACAGAGGAACTAGAGCTCTGTCAGAGCTCGGGGCTCTTCTCCCCCGATTGCTGAGTTTAGCCGGGCAGCCAGCTTTAAGAAGAGTCTTGGATGTTCCAAACGTCTTCCATTTAAGAATGATGGAGGCCACTGTTTTCTTGATGACCTTCAATGCTGCAGGAATGCTCTGGTACCCCTCCTAGGCACAATCCTGTCTCAGAGCTCTATGGATAATTCCTTAGACCTCATGGCTTTGCTCTGACATGCACTGTCAACTGTGGGACCTTATACGGACAGGTGTGTGCCTATCCAAATCATGTCCAATCTATTGAATTGTAGAAACATTTCAAGGATGATCATTGGAAGCAGGATGTAGCTGATCCAAATATAGAGTGTAATAGCAAATGGTCTGAATACTTATGTAAATAAGGTATTTCAGATTTGTCTAAAAACCTGTTTTCCCTTTGTCATTATGGGGCATTGTGTGTAAATAGATGAGGGAAAACATTTATTTATTCCATTTTAGAATAAGGCTGTAGGTCTGTTTTTAAAATGCTTGTGTTTTTTAAATAAAATATTCTGTGTTTTCAGGAGAACGCAGACTATTTGGACAGAGGTCCAACCACTACATTCAGCAGAAAAGGCCCCAGCACCATCCAGAAGATTAAAGAGGCTTTGAATTTCATGAGAAACCAACACTTTGAGGTATTACACAGTTCCTCTATCACTGTAGGTAATGTTGAGTTCTTCCATATGATTTTAGTTAGTTAATATAACTGTATTTGTTGTTTCACCTCAAGGTTCCGTTCATAGCGTTCTACAGGAAAGAGTATGTGGAACCTGAACTCAATATCAATGATCTGTGGAAAGTTTGGCAGTGGGATGAGAAGGTAATATACTGTAGCATTGGATTTTTGTTAACTTCCTCCCTTAATTTATTCTCTCTGTTTAATTACTGTTTAATCTGGGACTGTCTTTCCTCCTCAGTGGACCCAGCTGAAAACCCGCAAACAGAACCTGAGACGCCTGTTCCAGAAGATGCAGGGATACCAGTTTGAACAGATCTCAGCAGACCCAGATAAGCCACTGGCTGATGGCATTCGACCATTAGACACTTCAGATTTAGAGCGGTAAGGCTTGTCATGTCCAACATGTTTGTAAATAAGCCTTGTCTGAGCCAGAATGGCCCATAAGGCAGGAGCCTATCTCCTGTTTCTGTAGTGTGAGGCACCTTGATGTACAAGTACACCCCCTGGACAGGACCCTAGTCATGTTATGACACCTTTATTATTTTTGTTGTATCAGAGTGCTGACCTGATTATGTTTGTCTGACAAGGCTGAAGGATGTCCAGTCTAGTGATGAACTGGGCGACGTCTACAACCATTTCCTACTGTACTATGGCCGGGATATCCCAAAGATGCAGAATGCAGCCAGGTCCAGCAAGAAGAAGCTGAAGAAGATCAAAGAAGTGGATGAAGATGGTACGATTTAGATTATATATTGTAAGATTGTGAAAGCACAGTGGATCTTTGCCCTCATCAGAATAATTATCATGTATTCTGTTTGCAGGTAATGAGCAGGAAGTAGTAGATGAGGAGGAAGAGGAGCACCCGAAGGGCCCGGACCTGAAGCTTGCATCTCGGAGGGATATGTACAGCATCTGCCAGGGTGCAGGACTAGGTGAGTTCTTTATCATGTGTGTCCAGTAGGTGTCACTATCAGCACCTTTTACAAACATATGTGTGTGCCATACATCTTCAGGTCTGTACAGTTAGCTCATGATAATACAAAACTTGCTAAGTAATGTGAATAGTGACTAGTGTACTTAAACAGAGTTTTCCAATCGAAGTGCTCTTGCTGTATCATGAGCCGACTATATTTGCAACAGTTTTTTGAGTCCACCATTTAAAGGGTTCTCTCATCAGATGGCCTAGCCAAGAAGTTTGGTCTGACTCCAGAGCAGTTTGGAGAGAACCTACGTGACAGTTACCAGCGTCACGAGACGGAGCAGTTTCCTGCTGAGCCAATAGAGCTGGCTAAGGACTACATCTGCAGGTTAACCAGCAACACATTATTGCAGTGTATACAGAATACATTTTCATATAAAGATAACCCAACCATTTTAGCAGTAACAGGGGTGGTGTTGAGAGGTGAATATGCAAACTTGTGGCACCATTTGAGATGCAAACCTATACCTTCCACAATACTACTAATAGTATGTTCTCTCTGCCTGTGCAGCCAGTTCAGCACAGCGGAGGCAGTACTGGAGGGGACTCGCTACATGGTCGCCATGCAGATCGCTCGGGAGCCTCTAGTCAGACATGTGCTCCGACAGACATTCCAGGAGAGAGCCAAGATCAACATCAAACCCACCAAGAAGGGAAAGAAGGTATACACCATCTATTTGCAATAGGGTTAAAAAAATCACGGTAACTTTCTAAGAATTCCCAGGTTTTCCAGAAATCTTGGTTGGAAGATTCCTGCAATCAGGAGTGAATAAGCAAGAAGTCATTTATCTTTCTACCAGCAATTCCTGGAAAACCTGGGAATTTGGGAAAAACTACTGCAATTCTACAACCCTATTCAGCAATTACCGCCACTTCTTTGTTGGTTGTATTAGTGTAACGGTTTTCTAGGTGTGGTGAAGGAGAGTCGGACCAAAACGCAGCGTGTAGATTACGATTCATGTTTAATGGAAAAAACTCACTAAACATAACGCAAACAGCCTAAACTGGTGCAAACTAACACTAGACAGTTACAAGGACAATCACCCACGACAAACTCAAAGAATATGGCTGCCTAAATATGGTTCCCAATCAGAGACAACGATAAACACCTGCCTCTGATTGAGAACCCCTCCAGACAGCCATAGACTTTGCTAGATCACCCCACTAGCTACAATCCCAATATATACACACCAAAACCCCAAGACAAAACACACCACAATACAAAAACCCCATGCCACACCCTGGCCTGACCCAATACATAAAGATAAACACAAAATACTTAGATCAGGGCGTGACAATTAGTGGTTTATTTAGGTCTTTCATGGGATATACAGTACTTTCAGAGGCGACAGGTAGCTTAGCGGTTTGAACTTTGGACTGTAACTGCAAGGTTGTTTGTTCGAATTCCTGATCTGGCAAGGTGGAAAAATCTGCCGTTCTGCCCTTGAGCAAGGGCGTTAACCCCAACACAACTGCTCCTCTGATTCAGAGGGGTTGGGTTAAATGTGGAAGACACATTTTGGTTGAATGTATTCAGTTGTGCAACTGACTAGGTATCCCCTTTCCCCATTCATACCCCTTGACTTATTCCACATTTTGTTGTTACATTCTGAATTAAAAATTGACAACACAACGCTCGAATGGCTTCAGAACAGGAATGTGAATGTCCTTGAGTGGCCCAGCCAAAGCCCAGTCTAGAAACAAAATCAATTGAATCAATTTTGAATTCAGGCTGTAACACATCCAAATGTGGAATAAGTCAAGGGGTATGAATACTTTCTGAAGAGATGAGTTTATATTGTATAGAAAAAACACATTTAACAAGTTATGTCTTTTCATTGACTCATATTTTTACATTTGAGTTATTTAGCAGATTAGAGTGTCATTATCTAGATTAGAGTACTCTACCATACATGTATGTGGTCTAATCTCTCCTGTAGGATGTGGATGAGGCCCATTATGGCTTCTCCTTTAAATACCTGAAAAACAAGCCTGTAAAGGAGCTGAATGGAGACCAGTTCCTCAAGATGTTGCAGGCAGAGGAAGAGGGCCTGCTCACCATTAACGTCTGTATTGACCTGATTGGAGTGAAGGGGTGAGGTCTTGTTATTATAACATTGTGTAATAACATATTAATATCATTATAGTCTGCATCCCAAATGGCAGCATATTCACTAAATAGTACACTATGCTCCAGTTGAATGTAGAGCATTATGTAGGGAATATGGTGCCATTTGCGACAATACCGCTGAGTTTTGTGTAATAACATATTAATGATGTGTAATAACATTAATAACATGTAATAACATATTAATAACACGTAATAACATGTTCCAAAATGTGCTCTGTTTACATGTATACTGTCCTGAGTCAGTCAAGTATCCATGCTATCACTATGTTTGTTGAGCAGGTACGGAGGTGACCAGGCATACTATGAAGAGATAAAGCAGTTTTACTACAGAGATGAGTTCAGCCACCAGGTTCAGGAGTGGAACAGACAGCGCACTCTGGCCATCGAGCGCTCCCTCAAACAGTTCCTTTACCCGCAGATGGCGAAAGAGCTGAAGAACAAACTTATTGCAGAAGCAAAGGAGAACATCATCAAGGTACCCCACCCCCCCTCCACACACACACACACACACACACACACACACACACACACACACACACACACACACACACACACACACACACACACACACACACACACACACACACACACACACACACACACACACACACACAAGGAGGAGGATAAATCTTCTGCAGCAACTTCCATTATTATCTCAACATTTCATTAGATCTTCTTTTCATTATGTTGATGTGACGTCGTTGCTACTGTGGTATTGATTACTTATTTTCTTATTCCGGTATTGACTTTCCAAAGCAGGTGGCACAGAGCATTGATGTATGTTGAGCCTGCTACAGTGTTGTGATAGTGGTTGCCCGCCCCTCAGGCCTGCAGCAGGAAGCTGTATAACTGGCTGAAGGTGGCGCCCTATCGGCCTGACCAACAAGTGGAGGAGGAGGAGGACGAGGAGCTCATGTCTGAGGCCCAGGGCAAAGGGATCCGCGTGCTGGGAGTGGCCTTCTCATCCAGCAGGTAGACTACTGCACACTGTCACTGCCAATATACCAACATTGCATTCAATCAATAGATGTGGTAAAGAGGTCAATGGAACACAGACGGTGGTGGATCGAAGGACAACGGATTGGCACACATTCAACAAATCTGATCAAACAAAGGACATATTTGTAAAATCCAGCCACTTTAGTTGGCACTATACATTTGGGCAGGTAGCGTTCTCCTAACCCAGATTAGTCCGTTGGACTGCCGGATGGTGAAGCGTAATTCATCACTCCAGAGAATGCGTTTACACTGCTCCAGAGTCTAATAGCGGCGAGCTTTACACCACTCCAGCCAACACTTGGCATTGCTCATGGTGATCATAGGCTTGTGTGCAGCTGCTTGGCCATGAAAACCCATTTCATGACTCTCCCGACGAACATTTATTGTGCTGACGTTGCTTCCAGAGGCAGTTTGGAACTCGGTAGTGAGTGTTGCAACCGAGGACAGACGATTTTTACTCACTTCAGCACTCGGCGGTCCCGTTCTGTGAGCTACCACTTTGCGGCTGAGCTATTGTTGCTATTGTTGCCACTTCACAATAACAGTGCCCTCAAAGCTCATCTCTAAGCTAAAGATCCTGGGACTAAACACCTCCCTCTGTAACTGGATCCTGGACTTCCTGACGGGCCACTCCCAGGTGGTAAGGGTAGGTAACAACACATCCGCCACGCTGATCCTCAACACAGAGGCCCCTCGGGTGCGTGCTCAGTCCCCTCCTGTACTCCCTGTTCACTCATGACTGCATGGCCAGGCATGACTCCAACACCATCATTAAGTTTGCCAATGACACAACAGTGGTAGGCCTGATAACCAACAACGACGAGACAGCCTATAGAGAGTAGGTCAGAGACCTGACCGTGTGGTGCCAGGGCAACAACCTCTCCCTCAACGTGATCAAGACAAAGGAGATGATTGTGGACTGCAGGAAAGGAGGACTGATCACTCCCCCATTTTCATCGACAGGGCTGTAGTGGAGCAGGTTGAGAGCGTCAAGTTCCAAGCACACCAAGACAGTCGTGAAGAGAACACAACAAAACCTATTCCCCCTCAGGAGACTGAAAAGGTTTGGCATGGGTCCTCAGATCCTCAAAAGGTTCTACAGCTGCACATTGAGAGCATCCTTGCTGGTTGCATCACTGCCTGGCATTACAACTGCTCGGCCTCCGACCACAAGGCACTACAAAGGGTAGTGCGTCCGGACCAATACATCACTGGGGCCAAGCTTCCTGCCATCCAGGACCTCTATCTATGTCAAAGACACCAGGTGGATTTCAAAGACTTTTGCCACCCTAGTTATCCTAGTCATAGACTGTTCTCTCTGCTACTGCAAGCTGTACCAGAAAGCCAAGTCTAGGTCCAAGAGGCTTCTAAACAGCTTCGACTCCCAAGCCATAAGACTCCTGAACATCTAATCAAATGGCTACCCAGACTATTTGCATTGCCTGCACGCCCCACCCCCCTCTTTAATTCTGCTACTACTCTCTGTTTATTATCTATACAAAGTCACTTTAATAACTCTACCTACATGTACATATTACCTCAATTACGTTGACTAACCGGTGCCCTCGCACATTGATTCTGTACCGGTACCCCCTGTTTATAGCCTCGCTATTGCTATTTTACTGCTGCTCTTTAATTATTTGCATTATTTGCATGATAAGCATTTCATGATAAGGTTTGTTATATTTGGAGCATGTGACAAATAACAATTGATTTGATTTGACTTACAGTTGACCCGGGTAGCTCTTGCAGGGCTGAAATTTTACAAACTGACTTGTTGGAAGGGTGGCATCCTATGATGGTGCCACATTGAAAGTCACAGAGCTGTTCAATATAGGGAAATCTACTTACAAAGTTTGTCTATGGAGGTTGCATGGCTGTGTGCTCGATTTTATACACCTGTCATCAACGAGTGTGGCTGAAATAGCCGAATCTACTAAAGGGATGTCCACATGCTTTTGTATACAGTATATAGTGCATTAACATTTAGAAATAGTTACTTCTCAGGTTTATAAGAGTTGAATGACTGCTATGCTAACTCCCGTTACCCCCACGGCATCTTTCACCCTACGTGTTTCCATGGCGTTTTCATTATTTTGGTAGTTACAATGACCTCTTTACCACATGTATGCAGTCAATCCACAGCCATATACTGGCTGAAATCAGTTGATGATAGGACTTTTAAATGCAGCAAGTATCATATAATATCACTCAAAGTTTTCCAAAGTCAATACTTTGTAGAGCCACATTTTGCAGCAATTACTGCTGCAAGTCTCTTGGGTTATGAACGGCAGGGTAGCCTAGTGGTTAGAGTGTTGGACTAGTAACCGGAAGGTTGCGAGTTCAAACCCCCGAGCTGACAAGGTACAAATCTGTCGTTCTACCCCTGAACAGGCAGTTAACCCACTGTTCCTAGGCCGTCATTGAAAATAAGAATTTGTTCTTAACTGACTTGCCTGGTTAAAAAAAGTTAAAATACATTTAAAAAAATAAGCTTGGCACATCTAGCCAATGGGATTTTTGCCCATTCTTCAAGGCAAAACTGCTCCAGCTCCTTCAAGTTGGATGGGTACTGCTGGAGTACAGCAATCTTTAAGTCATACCACAGATTCTCAATTGGATTGAGGTCTGGGCTTTGACTAGGCCATTCCAATACATTTAAATGTTTCCCTTTAACCACTCGAGTGCTGCTTTAGAAGTATGCTTAGGGTCATTTTCCTGCTGGAAGGAGAACCTCCGTCCCAGTCTCACATCTCTGGAAGACTGAAACAGGTTTCCCTCAAGAATTTCCCTTTCCCTGTATTTAGCGCCATCCATCATTCCTTCAATTCTGTCCATTTTCCCAGTCCCTGCCGATTAAAAACATCCCCACAGCATGATGCTGCTACCACCATGCTTCACTGTGGTGATGGTGTTCTCTGGTTGATGAGAGGTGTGTTTTCCTTGATGGCCAAAAAGCTCAATTTTAGTCTCATCTGACCAGAGTACCTTCTTCCATATGTGGGGGAGTCTCCCACATGCCTATTAGCTAACGCCAAACTTGTTTTCTTATTTGTTTCTTTAAGCAATAGCTTTTTTTCTGGCCTCTCTTCCCACCAATTTGTAAGTCGCTCTGGATAAGAGCGTCTGCTAAATGACTTAAATGTAAATATAAAACCCATCTCTGTGAGGTGTACGGCTTAAAGTAGTCATTGTGGACAGATGCTCCAATCTCCGCTGTGGAGCTTTGCAACTCCTTCAGGGTTATCTTTGGTCTCTTTGTTGCCTCTCTGATTAATGCCCTCCTTGCCTGGTCCGTGAGTTTTGGCAGGTTTGTTGTGGTGTCATATTCTTTCCATTTTTTAATAATGGATTTAATGGTCCTCTGTGGGATGTTCAAAGTTTCTCATATATATTTTCTTATAACTCAACCCTGATCTGTACTTCTCCACAACTTTGTCCCTCCTTGGTCTTCATGGTGCTGCTTACTTGGTGGTGCCCCTTGCTTAGTGGTGTTGCAGACTCTGGGGCCTTTCAGAACAGGGGTGTATATACTGAGATCATGTGACAGATCATGTGACACTTAGATTGCTCACGGGTGACTTCTGAAGGTAATTGGTTGCACCAGATCTTATTTAGGGGCTGAGGGGGTGAATACATATGCACGCACCACTTTTACGTTTTTAATTTTGGGGAATTTTTTGAAAAAAGTTATTTTTTCCATTTCACTTCACCAATTTGGACTATTTTGTGTATGTCCATTGCATGAAATCCACATAGAAATCCATTTTAATTGCAGTTTTTTTTGTTTAGTTTAGTTTATTCATTTGACCATTAAAAAAAAACAAGCACAAATAAAACTTAAAAGCCAAACATGCACATGAATAAAATCATCGAGGACAACACACAATAAAGTCTGGGACTTATTTCCATTGTAGTCCTCTTGACACAAGATGGCTATACAAGATGGAACACAGTATGGCGGTGAAATAATAAAACAAAATCATAAAAGAAGAACATCTATCTCATCATTCCAGTTACATCATAGCGTTTATTCATATTGGCACAGAAGACATCAAACATAGTTTTACTTTATTTTTACCGCTGTCCAGAGAGGACGTTGTTTTTATAGGCAGAGGCAACTCATTCCATTCTGAGGCTCCCGTATACAAGAAAGTACTGTACCTTTCCCATCATTACTCCTGAACCTGTATAAGCACACATCAGCAACACCTGATCTGGTGCTGTGATTGTGTGCATCCCTAACATGAGGAAAGTAATCACTTAAATATCTGGGCGCAGGACCATAAATACTCCTGTAAACCAAACCTAGTCTAATCTGGGACACCCTAGCCTCAACAGGCAGCCGGTTTAGTTCCTGAAAGCAGCTCCTGCCTATGTGAGTACGTGGACTCACCTTCAATACTACCCTGATCAACGTATTCTGGGCTATCTGGAGTAGAGGTCGATTTTTCAACACCGATACCGATTATTGGAGGACCCCCCCCCCCCCCCCCCAAAAAAAAAAAACGCTACCGATTAATCAGACGATTTTTCATTTATTTATTTGTAAAAATGACAATTACAACAATACTGAATGGACACTTATTTTAACTTAATATAATACATCAATAAAAATATATTTAGCCTCAAATAAATAATGAAACATGTTCAATTTGGTTTAAATAATGCAAAAACAAAGTGTTGGAGAAGTAAAAGTGCAATATGTGCCATGTAAAAGAGCTAACGTTTGAGTTCCTTACTCAGAACATGAGAACATATGAAAGTTGGTGGCTCCGTTTAACATGAGACTTCAATATTCTAAGGTAAAAGGTTTTAGGTTGTAGTTAATATAGTATTTATAGGATTATTTCTCTCTATATCATTTGTATTTCATATTTGACTATTGGATGTTCTTATAGGCACTATAGTATTGCCAGTGTAACAGTATAGCTTCTGTCCCTCTCCTCGCCCCTGCCTGGGCTCGAACCAGGAACACATCGACAACAGCCACACTCGAAGCAACGTTACCCATCGCTCCACAAAAGCTGCGGCCCTTGCAGCGCAAGGGGAACAACTACTCCAAGTCTCAGAGTGAGTGACGTTTGAAACGCTATTAGCACGCACCCAGCTAACTAGCTAGCCATTTCATATCGGTTACACCAGCCATTAGGCTGATAGGCTTGAAGTCATAAACAGCGCTGTGCTTGCGAAGAGCTGCTGGCAAAACTAAAGTGCTGTTTGAATGAATGCTTATGAGCCTGCTGCTGCCTACCACCGCTCAGTCAGACTGCACTATCAAATCATAGACTTAATTATAACATAACACACAGAAATACTGTGAAATTGGTCATTAATATGGTCGAATCCGGAAACTATCATTTAGAAAACAAAACGTTTATTATTTCAGTGAAATACGGAACCATTCTGTATTTTATCTAACGGGTGGCATCCCTAAGTCAAAATATTCTTGTTACATTGGACAACCTTCAATGTTATGTCATAATTATGTAAAATTCTGGCAAATTAGTTTGCAATGAGCCAGGCTGCCCAAACTGCTGCATATACCCTGACTCTGAGTGGAATGAACGCAAGACAAGTGACACAATTTCACCTGGTCACTATTGACTGCTAACATGGATTTCTTTTAGCTAAATATACAGGTTTAAAAATATATACTTCTGTGTATTGGTTTTAAGAAAGGCATTGGTGTTTATGGTTAGGTACAGTCGTCCAACGATTGTGCTTTTTTCGCAAATGCACTTTTGTTAAATCATCCCCCAGCATTGCATCGATTATATGCAACGCAGGACACGCTAGATAAACAAGTAATATCATCAGCCATGTGTAGTTATAACTAGTGATTATGATTGATTGATTGTTTTTTATGAGATAAGTTTAATGCTAGCTAGCAATTTACCATGGCTTCTACTGCTTTGCGTAACAGGCTGGCTCCTTGTGGAGTGCAATGAAAGGCAGGTGGTTAAAGCGTTGGACTTGTTAACTGTAAGGTTGCAAGATTGGATCCCCCGAGCTGACAAGGTGAAAATCTGTCGTTCTGCCCCTGAACAAGGCAGTTAACCCACCGTTCCTAGGCTATCATTGAAACTAATAATGTGTTATTAAACTGACTCGCCTAGTTAAATAAAGGTTTTAAAAAATGTAAAAAATATTTTTTTAAATCGGCACCCAAAATACCGATTTCCGATTGTTATGAAATCTTGAAATTGGCCCTAATTAATCGGCCATTCCGATTAATCTGTCAACCTCTAATCTGGAGCCTCCCCTTCATAAATTTAGATAAGCCACCAAACCAGGAAGTACTAGCATAGTCAAATGGCATTGAATGAGGGCAGTAGCTAGCACTTTCATGGAGTCCTTATCAAGCAGCTTGGACTTTCTAGCCAAAAACTTAGTCCTGGTATTAACCTTCCCTAGCACGTTATTGGCCATGCTCACACCTCCCAAGCTTCCATCAAGGATACATCCCAAGTAGCTAACATAGGGGGTGAGGAGCTGACTACTAAAACCTAACTCCACTCTGATTTCAGACAACCTACACAATTTAGGTCTGGATCCAAAAATAATTGCTTCAGTTTTCCCTAAGTGCAGAGATAGCTTATTATCTCCAAGCCATTTGCTAATGTTAGAAAGCTCTGTGCTAAGTATGCTCTCCAACATAGTTTTACTTTTATGAGACACCAGAAGTGTAGAGTCATCCGCATAAAGAAAAAGACGGCAAGAACAAGCATCTTTCATATCATTAATATACAATAAGGCCCGAGCACGCTCCCCTGCGGAATGCCACAACTCATTGGTTTTGCCTGAGACAGTGAACCATTAACCTCTACTACTTCCTGATAAATAGGACTTTACCCAGCCTAAAGGGATACTGCTTAACCCCAGTGCCTCCAGTTTGGAGATTAGGAGACAGTGGTTAACTGTATCAAAGAACTTCTGTAGGTCAAGCAGTACCATTCCACACAGATTTCCCTCATCAATCTCTTTCCTGATGAAGTCAGTCAAGTAAAGTAGACATGAATCAGTGGAGTATGTTTTTCTAAAACCCGACTGAAAATCACACATAGACCCTGTTTGTTAACATATTCATACGTTTGCTAATGTACAATTCTGTCCAGGATCGTTGATGTTACACAGGATAAATACAGGCCTATAATTCCCAGGGTCAGACTTTATCCCCTTCTTATACAGAGTTATAACTTTAGCTTGTTTCATGTCCCTGGGAAAGGTGCCTTGTTCAAGAGAGAGATTAACAATATGCGTAATACAAGGGCCAATTTGCTCAGCAGAATCGATTAGAAACCTTGCAGGAATATTATCCAGGCCTGTGGCTTTGGAGCATTTAAGCTCTGCCAGCATACTGACCTTTTTGGCTGTTGCTACATTTGCAAAAGAAAAAGTGTTTGGCTGAACCCCTAACTCTACATAATACTTCTTGACTTGGTTGCTTCCATACAAACCAGAACTGGTGGGCAGCTTGCTAACCAGCTTGCTGGCAACAGAAGTAAAGAAAATAGTTAAATTCATTGGCAACCCCTGCTTTTTCATATACCATCCCCCCTTTGATGTTCAGTCCAATACTGTTGAGTTTGTTTTTGGTAGTACTACTACAGCCTAGTTCCTTAAATGATTTCCAAAGCTATTTAAGGTCATTTTTGTTTTCAATTATTTTCCCAGCAAAGTAACCCCTCTTAGCTTCATCCATCCTGCTCTGTGCTTCATCCATCCTGCTCTGTGCTTCATTTCTGTGACGTTTATATAGGACAAAATCATGCTGCTCTTGAGAGTTCTTAAATTTCTTAAAGGCCTTATTCCTGGCTTGGATAGATTCTAGAATCTCATGATTAAACCTAGGGCTAGATCTCTGCTTTACCCTGACCAGTCTAATGGGAGCTATCACATTCACCACATCAAGGAATCTACATTTAAAGGTTTCCCAGGCACTGTCTACTGCTACACTATCTAGCACAGGTGACCAGTCAATTTTACCCACTTCCTCCCTAAACTTTTCTACACAGTATTTTTTGAGTCCTCTGATTCTAACGGTTTTGTGACACTTAAATATATCTTTAAAAATCCTCCTTGTCCAAAATGTAATAAAATGATCACTGATTCCATAGACTATTACTTCACTCTGCGATATTTTTGATTTATCAGACACCAATGTGCAAAGTAAATTGTACTTTGTACTTTGCACTGTTTCACTGATTGTAATGCAACAAAATAGAAAACCGCCAAGGGGGATGAATACTTTTGCAAGACACTGTACATATATTTTAGAGGCTATTTATACAGACAATTGGTATTAAACTGTATTAATAATTACAGTGGGGCAAAAAAGTATTTAGTCAGCCACCAATTGTGCAAGTTCTCCCACTTAAAAAGATGAGAGAGGCCTGTAATTTTCATCATAGGTACACTTCAACTATGACAGACAAAATGAGGAAAAAAATCCAGAATATCACATTGTAGGATTTCTTAATGAATTTATTTGCAAATTATGGTGGAAAATAAGTATTTGGTCAATAACAAAAGTTTATCTCAATACTTTGTTATATACCCTTTGTTGGCAATGACAGAGGTCAAACATTTTCAGTCTTCACAAGGCTTTCACACACTGTTGCTGGTATTTTGGCCCATTCCTCCATGCAGATCTCCTCTAGAGCAGTGATGTTTTGGGGCTGCTCCAAAGATTTTCTATGGGGTTGAGATCTGGAGACTGGCTAGGCCACTCCAGGACCTTGAAATGCTTCTTACGAAGCCACTCCTTCGTTGCCCGGGCGGTGTGTTTGGGATCATTGTCATGCTGAAAGACCCAGCCATGTTTCATCGTCAATGCCCTTGCTGATGGAAGGAGGTTTTCACTCAAAATCTCACGATACATGGCCTCATTCATTCTTTCCTTTACACGGATCAGTCGTCCTGGTCCCTTTGTAGAAAAACAGCCCCAAAGCATGATGTTTCCACCCCCATGCTTCACAGTAGGTATGGTGTTCTTTGGATGCAACTCAGCATTCTTTGTCCTCCAAACACGACGAGTTGAGTTTTTACCAAAAAGTTATATTTTGGTTTCATCTGACCATATGACATTCTCCCAATCTTCTTCTGGATCATCCAAATGCTCTCTAGCAAACTTCAGACGGGCCTGGACATGTACTGGTGTAACGGATGTGAAATGGCTAGCTTAGTTAGCGGTGCGCGCTAAATAGCGTTTCAATCGGTGACGTCACTTGCTCTGAGACCTTGAAGTAGTAGTTCCCCTTGCTCTGCAAGGGCCGCGGCTTTTGTGGAGCGATGGGTAATGATGCTTCGTGGGTGTCAGTTGTTGATGTGTGCAGAGGGTCCCTGGTTCGCGCCCGGGTATGGGCAAAGGACAGTCTAAAGTTATACTGTTGCATTGATGCTGTTGACCCGGATCACTGGTTTCTGCGGAAAAGGAGGAGGTCAAAAGGGGGGTGAGTGTAACGGATGTGAAACGACTAGCTTAGTTAGTGGTGCGCGCTAAATAGCGTTTCAATCGGTGACGTCACTTGCTCTGAGACCTCGTGGGTGTCAGTTGTTGATGTGTGCAGAGGGTCCGGTATGGGCAGTGGTTAAGGGCGCTGTACTGCAGCGCTAGCTGTGCCATCAGAGACTCTGGCATCGCGCCCAGGCTCTGTCGTAACCGGCCGCGACTGGGAGGTACGTGGGGCGATACACAATTGGCATAGCGTTGCCCGGGTTAGGGATGGCTTGGCCGGTAGGGATATCCTTGCCTCTCCTCGCACCAGCGACCCCTGTGGCGGGCCTGGCGCAGTGCACGCTAACCAAGGTTGCCAGGTGTTTCCTCCGACACATTGGTGCAGCTGGCTTACGGGTTGGATGCGTGCTGTGTTAAGAAGCAGTGCGGCTTGGTTGGGTTGTGTATCAGAGGACGCATGACTTTCAACCTTCGTCTCTCCTGAGCCCATACGGGAGTTGTAGCAATGAGACAAGATAGTAGCTACTAACAATTGGATTCCATGAAATTGGGGAGGACATTTTTTTACATTAAATTTTTTAATTAAAAAAAAAGTATAATCATGATTATGCCTCTACTTCCATTCATTCGAATTAGACTGGTTTGTATTTCTCCCTGGCCAATATGGCTGTAATTTGCACCCCATTCTGGAACTGAAGGTTTATGACATGGCCCCTCTAGTAATTTAATACGATTTCTATGTTTATGACTTAGTTATTATTCACTGCAAACCTCTTTGTCCACAGAGACACCCCAGTGTTCTGCGCCCTGGTGAATGGTGACGGAGAAGTGGGGGATTTCCTCAGGCTTCCTTACTTCCTGAAGAGGAGGAACGCATGGAGGGAGGATGAAAGGGAGAAAAAGGTATTTATGAAACCAAACCAAGGGCCCGTCCTAAATGGCACCCAATTTACATTTACATTTTAGTCATTTAGCAGACGCTCTTATCCAGAGCGACTTCCAGTAGTGAGTGCATACTGATAAAATGTTGTGCTCTATGTAGGGAATAGTGTACATTTGGGACACAGGGCAAGAGTTTTGACGAAGCTCAGATAACCATACCATCCAATGTTGACTAATATTTGTCCATGTTCTAATATTTGTCCTACCATACCTTTAGATCCACGATATTGAAACCCTGAAGAAGTTTCTGAACAGCAAGAAGCCTCACATCATCGCTATAGCTGGGGAGAACAGGTTTGCAACACTCCTGCTTGCTTTCACCTGTGGCCTTCTTAGACTGCTGTTTGAAGAAGGTTACTAACATGACTGAGGATGTATTCCAAACTGCATCCTATTCCCTATATAGTGTACTACTTTTAAGACTTATCCTGAATATTTGTAACTTTCCTTCCTCCACTCCTTGTGCAGGGATGCCCAGATGGTGATCGAGGACATTAAACGCACTGCCAGTGAGCTGGAGCAGGAGTCCTCTTTCCCCACCATTGGGGTGGAGCTGGTTGACAATGAACTGGCCATGCTCTACATGAACAGCAAGAAGTCAGAGGTCAAGTCCTGCCCTCTTTTCCCTAAACATGTCTTTTTTATTCTCACAAGACAAACATTTCCTCATCTCAATTTGTTCTACATTGGATGTGTTCTACATACTGTACCTCTCATAACTCTCTGAGTGGTCCACAATGCGGTTTTAAATCTGTAATATGTATTGCCAATGACTGTAATATTGTGGAGTGAGTGACACTTCAATTGATTTTCTCTTAACTCTACGTATTTTTCTATTTCTCCAATCCACAGGCAGATTTCCGGGACTACCCCCCTCTCCTGAGACAGGCTGTGTCTGTGGCCAGGAAGATCCAGGACCCGCTGGTGGAGTATGCTCAGGTTTGCAGCAGTGACGATGACATCCTCTGCCTCAAGTTGCACCCTTTGCAGGTACTAATGACATCATCCAGAATCGGTTCCTAATAGGACTCTGATCAAAAGTAGCGCACTATATTGTGACTAGGGTGCCATTCAGGATGCAACCCCTGTCTCCATTTGGCCAGGCATGGTTGGGAGATCATCATCACCGAGCAGCGGCTCTGATGAAAACACACAGGTGGTTTACAGAGATCCTTTAGAAACCCCTTTCTTGAACTGCATTGTTGGTTGAGGGCTTGTAAGTAAGCATTTCACGGTAAGGTCTATGACACCTGTTGTATTCGGCACATGGGACAAATACAATTTGATTTGACTTGTAACAAACCGTTTTTTTTATAAAATCATGAAAGTGGCCATTTTAGGCCCTTTTTAAACCTACTGCATCTGTGAACCATACATGATACAGACAACATCTTGGTGTCATTATACTCCTAACATTGTGCTCTAAAATATGGAGTATTGCTACATTCTGAAATACAATTTTACATGTGAATTTATTAAACATAACTATTCATATTTATGCCTCAAAAGTACCCTTTTTGATTTGATTGTTTTAAACAATATACTCTACAAGTGCATCACATTTCCAGAGTGAGTTACAATTATGATACATTTTATGAGCACTGCCAACACAGTGAATGGGAAAATGGATTCAAAGGGAACTTCCTCTGCTGGTGACTTGCTGAATGTGCAATTCTACAGGATGGCTGTGATTGGTTAATGACCTAGAATGTCAATGTATAAAATGGATCATTTCTTCAAAAGTAGCAGAGAGCCCACTTTTAAAATGTTATGTGTTTGACGAGTATATTGTTCCAAACACCACGATGTTGTCTGTAACATGTATGGTTCACTGACTATAGGGTCTTACAGGAGGCAGGTATAGCTCTTAAAATGGTTCTAAACAAATATTTGTGATACAAATGTAAAAAATTTGTTAAACATATTTCCACCCAATTAAGTTTTTATGTGAGAATTCAGCCAAAAATCTGTGATAAAATAAATATTTTTGGGCAATGCTGGTGTGGAATCTCCCAAATGCAGAAGTGTAGTTGACGGTACATGATAATCATAGTCTGGTTTGAATCAAAGTCTGTGAATCAATGTGTCTGTAAAGAGTGAGTCTGACTGCTCTCTGTTCACTTCCCACACAGGAGCATGTAGTGAAGGAGGACCTGCTGAATGCTTTGTACTGTGAGTTCATCAACCGGGTGAATGAAGTGGGTGTGGATGTGAACCGGGCCATGGCCCACCCCTACACCCAGAGCCTGTTGCAGTACGTCTGTGGCCTGGGGCCCAGGAAGGGATCCCACCTGCTCAGGGTAAGACATAGATCACTTGAGGAATCTAGATTGCCAACATGTTAATACAATGTAATTACAGTGTTACTACACATATATAAGAGAAACAATATACCAAGTGTTACCAGATAGAATTGATCAATATACAGTAGCAGTATGTACCTATATGTTTTTATTATTACAGTATCTTAGAATAATTCAGTACTCTACTGCAAACTTTTTCACTCAGGCCCCCTTCCAGCATTGTGGAACATCCCGTGCCCCCCCTCTGCACACACGCGCGCACCACGTCTATTTCTATGGGTGCAAGCACTGTTCATGACACAAACAGTTCACACCCCTCTTGTTGGCGGAGAGAACATTTCAGGTTTAAAGCTCATTTTCATGCAAATCTATACATTTTGCCATGCCTAATGTGTATTCATGTGATATCTGAGTGACTCAAACATTACAGCAAAGTCTATGAGCTAAAGAAATGTGCTAAAAACCTTAGCTGACATGGGCTAGTTGATCAACTGGACATTTCTGACAAGTTATGAATAGCTCTCTAAGGTATGCAATGACAGACATGACAAGAGAAAAACTGATGATGCACTTCCCAATTTTTAAATTGCACCTTGTGCTTCTACTATTACAACCCTATAGTTTGGGAACCACTGCTCTACTGTACTGACTTCTGAACAGATACCTTTGCATGTACATTTATCCCTCTCTGTTTCCAGATCCTGAAGCAAAATAACACTCGTCTGGAGAACCGCACTCAGCTGGTCACCATGTGTCACATGGGCCCCAAGGTCTTCATCAACTGTGCTGGTTTCATCAAGATTGACACAGCTTCTCTGGGAGATAGGTCAGTCTCAGAACATTGGGCATGGTCATTCATCCAATAGTGCAGAAAATCTATTCGAAATTCAACTCATAATAGTAACAGTGAATAACTTGACAAAAGTGCTTTTGTTGACATCATCACACAGCCAATTCACTAAATAACTGAATCATTGACATCAAGTGTCTCTCCCTACCTGCAGTACTGACTCCTATATTGAGGTTCTGGACGGGTCACGGGTGCACCCAGAGACCTATGAGTGGGCCAGGAAGATGGCCGTGGACGCTCTGGAGTACGATGAGTCAGCGGAGGACGCCAACCCGGCCGGAGCACTGGAGGAGATCCTGGAAAACCCAGAGCGGCTCAAAGACCTGGACTTGGATGCCTTCGCTGAGGAGCTGGAAAGACAGGTCAGTGTGGGAGATGTAGGCTGTGTCTCTGAAGTAGTGTACTATATAGGGAATAGAGTGCCATTTTGAACACACCCGTTGTCCTACTCTGGTTTGGTTATGAAGAGCTTGCATACTCTTGCATACTCCTCCTGATCTGAGGACATTGTAGTGCTCACTGTTTGAGACTCTCTGTGTCCACAGGGTTATGGTAACAAGGGCATCACCCTGTATGACATCCGTGCTGAGCTGAGCTGCAGGTACAAAGACCTGAGGTCCACCTACAGAGGACCTAACACAGAGGAGATCTTCAACCTGCTCACCAAGGAGACACCAGAGACCTTCTACATCGGTCCATACTGTTCCTTCTCAACCAGGGCATTATTGATATCTCTTTCAAAGTGATGTGTTAATACGCACACTGCCAGGGTTTATTTTGGTGCAGGGAGTCACAGCCCCAAAGTTGACATAGTAGAAAACATGTATAAATCCTTTACTGGAATCTCAACACTGTCTGTCCTGTCCTGTCCTGCCTCTTTAGGTAAACTTATTACCAGTGTGGTGACAGGCATTGCTCACCGGCGCCCCCAGGGGGAGAGTTATGACCAGGCCATAAGGAATGATGAGACAGGTCTGTGGCAGTGTCCTTTCTGTCAGCAGGACAACTTTCCTGAGCTCAGCGAGGTGAGAATCATATATGCTCCATATTCTGCTGCAATCTATACTGACAGTTACTCTGAAGAGTGGTGTGTTATGGGTTTTAAATTCCTAGATTATTATTTGTGGCTATATTTATATTGGCCCCAGCTGTCTTTTTGATCAACAAAGTCTGACATAGCCTCTGGTCTCTCTGGCAGGTGTGGAATCATTTTGACAGTGGCTCCTGCCCTGGCCAAGCTATTGGGGTCCGCTGTCGCATGGACAACGGAGTCACCGGCTTTATCCCTACCAAGTTCCTCAGTGACAAAGTGGTCAAGCACCCTGAAGAAAGGGTTAAGGTATCACGGTAGTTTCCCCCAAAATATCTCTCAATTTCAGTATAACTAACAGTCATATAACACTTTAACTTGAACCTGCTGTAGGTGGGCATGACAGTGCACTGCAGGATCATGAAGATTGACATTGAGAAGCTCAGTGTGGATCTGACCTGTCGGACGTCAGACCTGTCGGATAAGAACAACGACTGGAAGCTTCCCAAGGACACCTACTACGACTTTGACACTGAGACAGAGGATGTGAAGCAGGAGGAGGAGGCCAAGAAGAAACAGCAGAGAACAAGTGTGTACCTGTCTGAGATCTCTAGATGGAGTACATACAGTGCCTTGCGAAAGTATTCGGCGCCCTTGAACTTTGCAACCTTTTGCCACATCTCAGGCTTCAAACATAAAGATATAAAACTGTATTTCTTTGTGAAGAATCAACAACAAGTGGGACACAATCATGAAGTGGAACGACATTTATTGGATATTTCAAACTTTTTTAACATATCAAAAACTGAAAAATTGGGCGTGAAAAATTATTCAGCCCCTTTACTTTCAGTGCAGCAATCTCTCTCCAGAAGTTCAGTGAGGATCTCTGAATGATCCAATGTTGACCTAAATGACTAATGATGATAAATACAATCCACCTGTGTGTAATCAGTTGGTCCTTCTGTAGCTCAGTTGGTAGAGCATGGCGCTTGTAACGCCAGGGTAGTGGGTTCGATTCCCGGGACCACCCATACGTAGAATGTATGCACACATGACTGTAAGTCGCTTTGGATAAAAGCATCTGCTAAATGGCATATATTATATTATTATTATTATTATATTATAATCAAGTCTCCGTATAAATGCACCTGCACTGTGATAGTCTCAGAGGTCCGTTAAAAGCGCAGAGAGCATCATGAAGAACAAGGAACACACCAGGCAGGTCCGAGATACTGTTGTGAAGAAGTTTAAAGCCGGATTTGGATACAAAAAGATTTCCCAAGCTTTAAACATCCCAAGGAGCACTGTGCAAGTGATAATATTGAAATGGAAGGAGTATCAGACCACTGCAAATCTACCAAGACCTGGCCGTCCCTCTAAACTTTCAGCTCATACAAGGAGAAGACTGATCAGAGATGCAGCCAAGAGGCCCATGATCACTCTGGATGAACTGCAGAGATCTACAGCTGAGGTGGGAGACTCTGTCCATAGGACAACAATCAGTCGTATATTGCACAAATCTGGCCTTTATGGAAGAGTGGCAAGAAGAAGGCCATTTCTTAAAGATATCCATAAAAAGTGTTGTTTAAAGTTTGCCACAAGCCACCTGGGAGACACACCAAACATGTGGAAGAAGGTGCTCTGGTCAGATGAAACCAAAATTGAACTTTTTGGCAACAATGCAAAACGTTATGTTTGGCGTAAAAGCAACACAGCTCATCACCCTGAACACACCATCAACACTGTCAAACATGGTGGTGGCAGCATCATGGTTTGGGCCTGCTTTTCTTCAGCAGGGACAGGGAAGATGGTTAAAATTGATGGGAAGATGGATGGAGCCAAATACAGGACCATTCTGGAAGAAAACCTGATGGAATCTGCAAAAGACCTGAGACTGGGATGGAGATTTGTCTTCCAACAAGACAATGATCCAAAACATAAAGCAAAATCTACAATGGAATGGTTCAAAAATAAACATATCCAGGTGTTAGAATGGCCAAGTCAAAGTCCAGACTGGAATCCAATCGAGAATCTGTGGAAAGAACTGAAAACTGCTGTTCACAAATGCTCTCCATCCAACCTCACTGAGCTCGAGCTGTTTTGCAAGGAGGAACGGGAAAACATTTCAGTCTCTCGATGTGCAAAACTGATAGAGACATACCCCAAGCGACTTACAGCTGTAATCGCAGCAAAAGGTGGCGCTACAAAGTATTAATTTAAGGGGGCTGAATAATTTTGCATGCCCAATTTTTCAGTTTTTGATTTGTTAAAGAAGTTTGAAATATCCAATAAATGTCGTTCTACTTCATGATTGTGTCCCACTTGTTGTTGATTCTTCACAAAAAAATACAGTTTTATATCTTTATGTTTGAAGCCTGAAATGTGGCAAAAGGTCGCAAAGTTCAAGGGGGCCGAATACTTTCGCAAGGCACTGTAGCTGGAGTTGATAAATGGCATTTTGGATTCATCTTTTATTTTTGGTTGATTGTGGTAATGGTAGTAAGAGTAGTTTTTGGGCCGGTTACCAGGACACAGATTAAGCCTTGTCCTAGAATAAGATGCATGTTCTTTGGAGATTCTCCATTTAAAGTGTTTTTTAGTCCAAGGCTATGTGTCCGGGAAACCAACCCTAATAATATAATACCAAACTCTAAAATACAGATTTCAACTCCCTATAGCCTACATTAAGAGGGTGATAGCCCACCCATCGTTCCATAACATCAACTTCAAGCAGGCAGAGAAGATGATGGAGTCCATGGACCAGGGAGATGTGATCATCAGGCCCAGTAGTAAGGGAGAGAACCACCTGACTGTTACTTGGAAGGTTGCTGATAGCATCTACCAGCACATTGACGTACGAGAGGAGGGCAAGGAGAACGCCTTCAGCCTGGGACATACCCTGTGGATCAACACTGAGGTCAGCTCCATTCACAGGCTTCTTCATTATGAAGCAGTATATGCCTGTATGAATAAAAATATGTGCATCCAAAATGGCACCCTTTCCCTGTATAATCCACAGAAGTAGTGCACGATGTAGGGAATAGGGCGCCATTTGGCATGGTACCAATGTGTTTCACTTTTTTAGTAGGTTGTGTGACCTTTTTCTCAGGAATTTGAAGATCTGGATGAAATCACAGCCAGATACGTTCAACCAATGGCTGCGTTTGCTCGCGATCTGCTCGGTCACAAGTATTTTCAAGAATGCAATGGTGGAGACCGAAAGGTAGGAACAAGGATATACATTCTTTCAATTCACAGCATCATTGTGTATGGATATGTTTTTATTTGTGCATCAGTCTACTGTATCTGCCAGTTTGTGTGTGTCTGAGAGAGTGGGGGATTAAGAGATACAAAGAGACAGATGGGATAGAAACCTTTTCAATTTTCTTCAATTGATCATCAGCTGCCGTCCCTGTTTTTTTGAATTGCAGAAAATGGAGGAGGTCTTGGTGAAAAGCAAGAAGGAGAAGCCTACATTCATCCCCTACTATGTGTCTGCCTGTAGAGAGCTGCCAGGGAAGTTTCTGCTCGGTTACCAGCCCCGCGCAAAGCCAAGGTTACCTCAGGACTGCCAACCACACCTCCCACTGCTTTTGTCATTTAAATCAACACCCATTCATAGGATGCATGAATTTGCATCGAAATACAAATGCTGGAGATGCGCTTGGCTTCATTTTTTTCCATGTGCAATTGACACCCTAAATAGAAAAGCTCTTGTTTTTGAAATGGAACTGCCCCACCCAAACCCAAACACAGAATGTGTGCCAGGACAGTTGGGGAAGCATGAAGCGCCTGTTTGTCTCTGCCGTTGTTGCCTGCCACGAGCAAGAGTGATTATTGGTGCTTGTAACAAGAGACATGACAGAACATGAACATAAACATTAACTCTTACTTACCTCTCACTCGCTCAGGAGGGTTTGTCACATTATCCACAGTAATCATCACTGTTCAGTGAACCTTCAGAAATACAGTAATGTGGTGTTGTAATGTCACATAATGTACAGTTCAATAGGAAAGTATTCAGACCCCTTGACTTTTCCCACATTTTGCTACATTACAGCCCTATTCTAAAATGGATTTTAAAAAAACATTTCCTTCATCAATCTACACACAATACCCCATAATGACAAAGTGAAAACAGAAATACCTTATTTACATAAGTATTCAGACCCTTTGCCATGAGACTCAAAATTGCGCTCCGGTGCATCCTGTTTCCATTGATCATCCTTGAGATGTTTCTTCAACTTGATTGGAGTATATAAGGTCCCACAGTTGACAGTGCGTGTCAGAGCAAAAACCAAGCCATGAGGTGGAAGGAATTATCCATGGAGCTCAGAGACAGGATTGTGTCGAGGCACAGATCTGGGGAAGGGTACCAAAAAATGTCTGCAGCACCGAAGGTCCCCAAGAAAACAGTGGCCTCCATCATTCTTAAATGGAAGAAGTTTGGACCACCAAGAGTGTAGAGCTGACCACCCAGTCAAACTGAACAATTGCGGGAGAATAGCCTTGATCAGTGAGGTGACCAAGAACCAGAGGTCCTCTGTGGAGATGGGAGAACTTTCCAGATGGACAACCATCTCTGCAACACTCCACCAATCAGGCCTTTATGGTATAGGGGCCAGACGTAGCCACTCCTCAGTAAAAGGCACGTGACAGCCCGCTTGGAGTTTGCCAAAAGGCACCTAAAGGGCTCCCAGACCATGAAAAACAAGATTCTCTGGCCTGATGAAAACAAGATTGAACTTGTAACGTCTGGAAGAAACCTGGCACCATCCCTACGGTGAAACATGGTGGTGGCTGCATCATGCTGTGGGGTTGTTTTTCAGCGGCAGGGACTGGGAGAATAGTCAGGATCGATGGAAAGATGAACGGAGCAAAGTACAGAGAGATCCTTGATTAAAAGGACCTCAGACTGGGGCAAAGGTTCACCTTCTAACAGGACAATGACCCTAAGCACACATCCAAGACAACGCAGGAGTGGCTTCGGGTCTCTAAATGTCCTTGAGTGGCCAGAGCCCGGACTTCAACCCAATGGAACATCTCTGGAGAGACTTGAAAATAGCTGTGCAGCAACGCACCCCATCCAACCTGACAGAGCTGGAGAGGATCTGCATGAAGAATGGGAGAAACTCACCAAATACAGGTGTGCCAAGCTTGTAGCGTCATACCCAAGAAGACTCAAGGCTGTAATCACTGCCAAAGGTGCTTCAACAAAGTATGGAGTAAAGGAGGGGGATTTCTAAATTTGCAATAATTTTTTATTACGGGGTATTATGTGAAGATTGATGAGGAGGAGGGAAAAAACAATTTAATCAATTTTAGAATAAGGCTGTAATGGAATGAAATGTGGAAAAGGTCAAGGGTTCTTAATACTTTCTGAATGCACTGTAGTGTTATTGTTAGAATGTCATAATCAGAATGTCATGACTTTTCTCTGGCATGCAGGGTTGAGTTTGTGACTGTCACGCCTGAGGGGTTCAGATACAGAGGACAGATTTTTCCCACAGTCAATGGACTTTTCCGATGGTTCAAAGACCATTTCCAGGATCCAGTGGCAGGTCAGAGCATATACAGAATGCTGCCTTTGAAATGCCTCACAATTAAACATACAGTCCAGGGTAATCGTGCTCTAATGACAGATTCACTTCTGTTATCTGATTTCTGGTATTTCTCCTACAGGGATTACTCCCAGCAGCAGCAGTAGAACACGAACCCCAGCCTCTGTCAATGCCACGCCAGCCAATATTAACATTGCAGGTCAGTTTAGAGCCGGGATGATACCTAGTATCTCCATATTTTTTCCATGGCAAAAATGAAAACACAAAGCAGATCTTACTCTTTGGTCCTTTAAAAACATGCTGTATGTAAAATATTGTGTGATATAGCTAGAAAAATAAATACATGTGACTCTGGATGACAACATGATGTTTGTTTCTAACATCAGGGCTGTTTTCCTAAAGAACTTATATCCACTTTGTGTTTTGTTTCATGCCATGATACTAACGAGTATCGTGATAGTGGTATCGTCCAGGCCCTAGGTCAGTTACTGTGTATACTTACTCACCAGGATCTCTATGGCTATAATATACTATATGTTACCTCAATTGGTTTTTATCATTTCATGCATCCTAAGGTTGGAATCATCAACATTTTAAGAACTTTTAAGAAGCCGTTTCTCTGTTTAATCTTCTCCAAATGTATAAAGTTGCATGTGTTGTGTATGCCCTATGTCTCTGTCACTCAGATCTGACTCGTGCAGTGAACGCCCTCCCTCAAAACATGACCTCTCAGATGTTCAGTGCCATTGCCGCTGTAACGGGCCAGGGCCAGAACCCCAACACCACACCTGCCGGTTGGGCATCCAGCCAGTACGGCTACACTGGGGACAGCAGCGGTGGGGGGGGGGGCAGCAGCGCCTATCACGTATGTTTGGAATACACAGACGCTTACTGTATATCTGAATGTCATCACAAATCTCTATCAGTTTTTCATGTTTCTGTTCAACATGAGCCCTTCTTTTTTCTGTCCCAGGTGTTTGCCACACCAGCTCAGCAGCCCATTGCTACTCCCCTTCTGACGCCAAGCTATTCGTATACCACCCCCACCCCTAGCCAGCAGCAGACTATCACCACACCCCAATACCCCAGCAGCACTCCCCAGTCCTCACACGGGTCACAAGGACATGGACACCGCCCTTCCTCCTCCACACCAACATCATCATCCTCTTCCCGCCACCACAGGACACCAACACCAAAGTAAGTCACTTCTCAAAACTAACTCTTAGACAGAATTATCCAAATAGAGAAACTATTTCAATTTGGGTAATTCAAATGGGGAGACTTATGGTTCATGTATGTAGCTGGGCACTTAGAGAGGATTTCTTACGGAAGTTTCCAACCGCAGATAACTTAGCTCTAATTATTCAGGAAGCATACAACTGCTAGATTGCGAGTGAGTAAGTAAATAGTGAGTTATCTTCTCTCCATGCTCCCAACCCTCAGGGCAACTTCCCACACAGCAGTGGACTGGGGCAAGATGGCCGAGCAGTGGCTCCAGGAGAAAGAGGCAGAGCGCAAGAAGACGAGGCCCAGAATGACCCCACGACCTTCTCCCAGCCCCATGATTGAGAGCACGCCCATGTCCCTCGCTGGAGACGCCACACCGCTGCTGGATGAGATGGATCGCTAGGTCCAGAGTAGACTTTCCTTCTCCCGATCCCACTGTTACTCACCCCTACTGTACTGTATATGAACTGGACTCATTATACTGTATAATACTGCATACACTTCACTGATTCAGTTGGTCAGATTGAAGGATAAGATGATGGTGACCAACATGGATGACTGAATTGCACATGGAAAATGTATTTGATAACAGTGGTTTGTTTCAAATTCACCTAAAGAAGATGGTTGTAAATGTTGACTATCACTTCTTTGGTAGCACTGTTCCTCACTTGCAATTTTTGTGGAATGTACTGGGAACAATGACAACTGCATGCCTTCTTTAAACCAGGTTTTAAGCGTATTAACTTCAAATACATGTGATGCAACAAAAACCAATGAAAACTATGTATTTCTGAATCACACCCGAGGTTACTGTAACATGCTATATGAATATTAACCATCTCTCAATAGGGGTTTTAAAAGGCCATTTCTAGTACCATGTATATTATATCTACTGTATACTATTTTATCTTTGTCACATGGGTCTTAGGCCATTTTAATAGCTATCTTGTTAGTTTCTGGATTCATATGAAGTTGCTGCTTAGTGTATTGCATGAGAGCTCGACTGGTTATAGGTTTTAGCCTACAGTAGCTATACAAGCTTCATGTCTAGTCTGTGTAACACAATGAAGAACATTGACAGTATTTACTTGGACGTGTTGAACAAAATAGGTATAGGACCTCAAGCACTTTTACTAATTGTATTATTTTTTTTACTTTGAATATTTTTAGTATTTTTAAATGCATTGCCGACTGTGGTCTGTGCTTACTGTGCTACATCAGCATATTCACATTACAGCTACTGTCCTGTAATATACAGTACACTTAAATGTTATCCTCTATCAACATTTAATCCATATGAATGTATTTTAAACCTATCAAATTCACTTCCTGTTGTTGAATTAAAGTCATGTAAGAAGTGTCAGTCAGTTTCAGTATTCATCATGTTCTCATGTAATCCATTAACAAAATGAGGCCATAACATAGAAGAGATCTATCAGTGCCAGCCTGCAGTACGAATTAAAGCTGTATGTTAGCATTGTTGAATGCCTTTCCTTCATAAAAAAAAATGTTTAATACAGAAGACCCTCTTGTTTCTTTGCCAACTGAGAACAATTGTTACTCACAAGTAGTCAGACCATACAAAATACAGTATGATTCCGTTCAAAAGACCATTGAAAAAAACAGACAATGCAGATGATTTAATATTATGTGGTATGAGGTGAGAAATTATTATACTGTCTCAGATCCAACTAGCCTAATACGTTGCCAGTACTGCTTAAACATTCTGCCCCCCCCCCCCCCCCCCCCACAAACCAAGCTGGTCTGAATGCTTGGATCTAGTCCCAGTCTGGAACACCATCAGTAGCATCAAAGTCCCCTTTGTTATTAAGCTTTGAATACCAGTCACTGCTTCCTGAAGTCTCCAACAGTTTTACTATTACCCTAGCTGGTGTTTTCAGTCTGTAACATATCCTGGCAATTTATTGTAAATTAGCTCAATTAAATCAAGAAACAACAGACAAGAAACAAACAACAGAAACAGAAATGGCATGTTTGAAAGCCTAACGCTGTTAATGTTCATTTTCTTTAAGTGGGAAATACCAAAAAAGGATGTGCACCTTCCATAAACTGCTGGACATAATTACAGAAGTTATTCTAAACATATGTGTCTGTACTCTCTAAAGTAAGCTACAGTATAATATGTCAATCTCATTCTGTAAAACTCCTCAGAGTAGCATGTGAGAATCAGCTGAGCGATTTGAGCCTCAGTGTTACAGGCTCTTTACAACCCTATTTTAGGTGGGGAGAATAGAGTTCACAGTGAGCACGTAATCCTTTTTGAAGAATGTGACCCCTTTCATCAAAATGCCTTATATCGCATTGGAAGAGACTAGAGGTCCAAAGTCCCACACAGAACAAAGGAAATAGTATTTAAACCTGGAAGAAGGCTCAGCTTTCTCGGCTTGGAGCCTGTCTGTGTATACAGTATGGCAAGCATTGTTTGCAGAAAAGTACAAGTAAGCAGTTTACGGGTAAGCAGATGAAATGGCAAACTCCCTGAACTTGGAATTCTTTCATTTCTTCCTTATTAAATATTCGCTGCTGTCTTGGGAGTACAGTACAGTATATGCCTACATGTACAAAAGGGAATGTGTTATTAATGAAATCATCACTTTTAGAATTCATTGCACTCAATATATGCTTCTTTCCACTATTTTTATTAATCATTGGTGTTTAAATGCATATATATTATTACAAAACATTATCCTGATCCTTCATGCACATGTTACAATTCCTATTTAATAGTGGCACAAATGTTGATTTGACAAAACACACAAGATGACGACTAACACATAATACACCTACGTCTGAGTCTGCATAGCAGGTTTTTCTGATAGTCAAGAGCTAGGCTAGTCATCTCGGACATCATTGCATTTTTTAAATCTATACTAGAAATATTGTTAGTATGAGTCTCATTGTGGTGGTTTTCTCCTTTTCTTTCTACCTAGTCTCTCTCCTATTTTCTGGACAGTGGAATTTATTGGACTTACAGTGGGTGTGCTGGTCTGCACAGGGAAGAGGGCCTGTTCTCTGTAGTTCTCAGATTCCTGTAGATTCAACTCTCCTACTTCGTCAACTTTGGATGAAATTGCTGACACTGAGGGTGTCAGACTTATATTTGTCATTATTTTTTCAAATTTAGTTTCATTCTCATTACGGATGGGAACCTCATCCTTGACAACAGTGGTTATGGCCTCTTTTTTACTTTTATTTCTACCCTCCCTCTCTTTTGAGCGTTGTCTTCTCCCAGTCACAACGGGGACGCTGGCTGTTGTGGTGAGAAGTCCCTTTTCACTGTGACTCCCTATGCTCTGTGGTGCTAGTGTCTCTGCCTGCTCTGCAGCGACTACAGTGGTGGTTGTGGGGATGTTCAGTACACCAGTGCTGCCAGTAGTGACTGTACGAAGGGCATCTTCAGTGGGATTCTGCAGAGATGTTCCCGCAGCCAAAAGAGGTGGTATGATTTTCCCCCTCATCTTTCTTCCCTCTCTCTCTTTCGGCCTGTGCCTTTTGGTCTCACTCAAAGTCGAGCTTACAGTCGTAGTGGTATTGGACCTCTTCTCATTGTGACTTTCTGGTCTGTGTGATACTGGCTGCCCTGCAGTGCTAACAGTAGTGATGGTGGTGACGGCTGGAGCACTTGTGCTCTCAGTAGTGATCACTGCAAAATCCTCTTCAGTGAGGTTTCTGAAAGTAACAGGCACCATGAGAAGAGTGGAAGTGATTTTCCTCCTTTTATTTCTTTCCTTTCTCTCCTTTGACCTGTGCCTTTTGCTTTTGATAAAAGTCACAATGGGGGTGCCGGCAGTAGTCGTAACAGGGCCCCTTTCACTGTGGTTCTCTAACCTTTGTTGCACAGACTGATCTGCAGAGATTATGGCAGTGCTGGTAGTGACGGTCGGGGTGCCAGAGCTCTCTGTTGTGGAAGTTGGGAGGACCTGTGTAATGGCGGTATGGTGTGCAACTCCTTTAGGGGTGACAGTTGGCGTTACGTTGCTCTGTTTTTTTCTCCCTTCCCCCTTTCTTGATCTCTTCCTTTTGGTTTTCTGTGTGGTCACAATGGGTGTGCCAGTGGTTGCAGAGAGAGACGCTGCCTCTGTGGGATCCATCAGAGCCGGGATTTCCAGCATTGTCTGCTCCTTCTTGACAGCAGTGACTGAGGTGACAGAGGCATCTGCAGCACTTTCTTCATCTACATGTGGTTCATCTCTCATGACATCATTAGAAAGCTCCTCTTTCCCTCCACGATCTACTTCACCATCACTGAAACGGTTGACATTTCTGTTCAACTGGTCAACATTCTCAGGCCCATTCACAAAGTTACTCTTGTTGACAGCTTCTGCTGCTTTGGTAGGACTAACCATTGTCCCTTCCTCTGCTCCTTTTGAGACTGAGTTGATTTTCTGCTTCCTCTTTCTCCCTTTTCCTTTCCCTTTCCTCTTCTTGTTATTTTTCTTATGTTTCCCTGCAGTGTTCTTCCTCTTCTTCTTCTCTGAGGTCTGTGTCTCTCCTTTGGTGGTGTCTGTAGCCGAGCCCTGAGAGGTGGAGACGGTGGCCAGAAATTTGATGAAGTCTTCAGCTGCGGTGACCATGTTGCTGAGAGAGGGCTCCTCGGGGCCAGTGGTCTGGGAGCCGGACACAGTGGACTGTGTTGTGCTTTCAGGATTGTCCTGCTCTATGCCTGTTTTCTTTGTCTCTTTCTGTACCAGAGGAGCCACAGTCAGCACATCAATAACGTCAATGCCTCCGAAATCATACAGGATGGACTCTCTGGGCACTGCAACCAGGAGCGTGTCATACCTTTTACACCTGTGTGGATAACAGAGATGGAGAGAGGTTTAAGATGTGCTCCCTGTAGTGTACTTCAAAGCCACTTAAAAATGCTTGGATTGTTATTTCTTGTTTGATTTTTTAAATTATTTGAATTGTATTTGCAAGACATTCTAGTTCACTGTTACACGGAAGCCAAACTGGCTGCGTGCGTGCGCGGTCGTGCGCTATCGTGCATAAATGTATTCTGCCCCCCCACACCAAACGCAATCATGACAGGCAGGTTAAAATATCAAAACAAACTCTGAACCAATGACATTCATTTGGGAACAGGTCGAAAAGCGTTAAACATGTATGGCAATTTAGCTTGTTAGCTTACACTTGCTAGCTAACGTTAATTAGCTAGCCGAATCGTTTAATAATAATAATAATATATGCCATTTAGCAGACGCTTTTATCCAAAGCGACTTACAGTCATGTGTGCATACATTCTACGTATGGGTGGTCTTTTTTAACTTTGAACTTACATGGTGATTGACATCTAACTTACCCTTTTACCACGACTACCGGCAAAACATTTCGACTTTCAATCGCCCACGTGGGTATAACCAATGAGGAAATGGCACGTGGGTACCTGCGTCTATAAACCAATGAGGAGATGGGAGAGGCAGGACTTTCAGAAATAGAAATAGAAAGGAGTTCTATTTTAGCCCTTGGCATCGCAGAGCAGTGTGGGTGCAATAATTAAATAACATGGATTTCTACATTTATTTTGCGACGCTCGCGCACGTGCCCGGTCTGATCGGCATGTTAGCGCTAGTAACATAAGCATTTCACTGCACCTTGCCATAACACCGGCAAATCTGTGTATCTGACCAAAAAACTTTTATTTGATTTGTAAGCGCATTATTGGAATCTACAGTAAATACTGTACTTACACGCCATACCAGTGGCGCTCCACACATTGCTCTTCATATATGAACTGGAAACAGGGCACCTCAATGACATTGAAGAAAGCCTGACCAACCACCCTGGAGGAGGTGTCATTGACTTTCCTCAGACACTCCTTCAACCTGCACATACAGTGTGACAAAGAGAAAATGTGCCACTCCAGCAGCTTACTGTAACCTGTTTCGATGGTTTGACAGTCAGTACATCATATAATTGGTTTCAGCCTTTTAACTGTCTAACATAATTATTCAAGTGTATGATGCTCATAAACAAAAAAAAGGCGTTCCAACTATAGTGTAGGTAACTCACGCATTATCGCAGTCACAGTGACTAAGAGGATGCCACTTGAAATTGGTATAGCCGTACTTTGAGGAAAACGCATGGATGACGTAGGGGCAGAAGTCATGAACGCGGCAACAACTGTCAGTCGCTGTGAACTCTCCTACAAATAGAGAGTGTATATTAAAAAACACAACAAACCAACATCAGAGAAACAGTTGAATGGCTAAATGAGTTCAGAATAGTTCATCATGCATCTAGAATACAGAATAATATCAAACTTCACGCAACCTACCCAAATGGTCGTAATTATCAGCCATGTTGCCAGCTCCACACCACAGGGTTCCAGGATAAGTGAATCCTCGCTTGGATCTCCGTATCACCTGCTTGCCATCCTCCTGGACAGAATTCTCTCTCGTCTCCTTCGATGTATGTGCTGTTGGCGCGGCTATCCTCTCCGTGGTGGCCGTCGTGCGCTTTGATGTCCTTTGGAACGCTTGACAGTTGTATTTGGCTTCTGCCATGTCTGTAAAACTAAACTCCATATCTCCTGGGTTATTTCTCTGGTGCTTCAGTCCTAATCTGCACACATGCATGAACGACTTCACCTGCATCTGGTTGATGGTTACTGAGCAATCCACCAGTTTACCTGCCGGGTCACGCACGGAGCGCACCTCCTCAATTCCGTCTGACACTTGGTAAAAGCAATTTCCCCCCATGTCTGACATTTTGGCACAGAATGTGCTGTTGAGCATGAAAAACACATCTTTACTCTGTTTCTCTGCATCTAGGGAATAATTGGGGAATTCTCCTTTGACAAAGTTTCTGTCCAGATAAGACAGAAAGAAAAAAAATACCGACCACATTACTTCAGATGGCACTTTCAGCACCACGCGCACAGAGAGAGCACCACTACTGTTCCCGGGCTCTCGCCAAAACCGTCTTTATAATGACACTTCTAGTGGCGCGATTATTAATACGATGACTGACAGTAATGGGAGGGGTCTGACACATAAAATGTACCCCTTGAGTGGACGATTAAACACTTTCCATTATTTCAACAGAATTCGTTGAGACTGTGTGGTCAGTCTAATTTCAGAATGTGCGTAGATTGATGTTTAGTAATTTAAACATAAAAACAAGGCTAATCTACAATTACTAGAAGTTCAACACGAAAAGAATCAGTCTACTTGTGCCTGAATTTTGTTACATCCAAATGAGACAATAACTACAGGAAAGTATATTAACAAAGCACATTTTTGCTTGCGTCTTTGTCTCTTATACCCATTCAATTTATTTATAGGCGAATAATCAAAGAAAGCAGAACCGATAGGGTTAATAGGATGGGGTGAACTATTGCTGCCAGCCTAGGCTACTCTGCGGTGCGTTGACCGCAAGTTACCTTCCCGTCCCCCTTTTCATTAAAAAAATAATCGAGATTTAATTTTGGTGACGCTGCAAGCAAGGAGGAGGTTATTCTCGCGCTTTCCATGGTAAAAAGGACGGCGTGATTCTTGCAACCCAAGAGATTTGACATCTTTTAGATTCCACAAAAGGCATTGGTGGTGACCTAAATTAGAATGTCGAAACAAACGTCTTTCTTTTTCTAGAATGGAAAGGTTTGCAAATCGTGCACGCAATCCGCGCTCTCTCAGCAGCATGTATGAGCAAGCTGGGTTTAATTAATGTTCTTTGGGGGTTAAAACCTAATAACGATGGATGATGGAGAGCTGAGGTTGAGGTCATGTCAGAGGGTTCACTACTGTATCCGGGCCAAGCGTAAATGTTGCCCTAGTGTCAAAAGGGTCATTTACTTGGACTGGCACTGCATGGTGGTACGGGCAGGTAATTCATCTATTAAAGTAGCTGACTATGTAATGGAACTCTTTTGAAAAAAACGGACTATGCATTTTAAATATTGCAACATATACTTATTTGGCAACATTTTATTAGGTTTTATGAACTATTAAATATTTCACCCAATTAGCTGGGTCTGCATGTGCAGTCAGTAGTCAAGACAAAAATCCGCGGTGAGTTCTAATCAGCCCACTGTTATGTTACAAGGCAGAATTGACCATGAGCTTCCAGGAGAGTCGTAGGCCTTTTGTATTCTCCGCAAATGCACTGGAATCGGATTGTTATTAGAAGGTGGAGAGAAATGATGCAAAATCGCCTGAGGCAACATTCGACTAAACCTTGGAAAAGCCATTGGGTAAATTGAATGCTCATTACTGTAAAGATTAAGTGGGTGGAAAACAATCATTCTTCTGTGCTCCAGATATTATAAATCAAATACCTTGTTTCCATTGGTATTACATTTTGTCATTGATAAAAGTCTGCCTATATGCTGGTAATCCGTTTGGATAGCCTTGGGACCTTTCCATTGACTATATAACAAAGCCTTTATAATCCATTTTTAATAGGCAAATATTTACAGTTGGTATTATCAGAATAAGAGTTTTAATAGAAAGTGACAATAATAAATGATTGATAAAACGAAATTATTCACACTAATACGCACACGTTGTATTACAAAACGTTCACACTGTTACGCACAAACAAATGAGACACGGTAAAACAATCTGCCTACAACAAACATGTATTTATCTTTCTATTAAATTGAATTGTATTAAATGGAAGGTTCTGTCGATTTCTCCATTCTTACTATGGCGTCACAGAGTAGGCAAACAACTGAGTAGGCCTAGAGACACTCACCCTTTGGCTGTGTATACTCACCTAGACACGCATAGCACAGGTGCAGCCTGCCGACCTAAACCTCTTTATGAATAAGTTGATGAATTCCAGCTTCTTCTCATACTCTGATAGTCTAATGGGATGTGTACCTTCAGGACACTCTTTGACTGTGAGCAGAGAGGAGGAGTTGAGATTGATAAGGGACTGTCCATGGAGATGCAAAAGGATATTTTCTCAGGTGAGGGAACATTATTGACAAGATGGCATTATTAGGCATAGAATTAGGAATTACTCAAATACTAGAATGGACATGAACCTTATGATGGCATAAAGGCCAGCCATTTTGGTCAGGGAGTTAGTCAACCATGGTTTGCTAGTGCTGTGATATTGTGTAAAATAATTAATTTAAAGAATGTATCTGCACTGTACATTTTTTAGCAAGCTAGCCAGTCAGTTTTAGAGGGAATATTCCATAAATCTTTCAAATTAACTGCCAATATGCCAGCATTCCATTTACAAAAATGCAGTCAACCCCCAGTCATACACTGGCTGAAATCAGTTGATGATAGGACTTAGACAAGTTGTAAATACACCACATGACCAAAAGTATGTGGACCATCTCATTCCAAAATCATGGGTATTAATATGGAGTTGGTCCCACCTTTGCTGCTATAACAGTTTCCACTCTTCTGATAAGGCTTTCCACTAGATGTTGGAACATAACTGCTGGGACTTGCTTCCATTCAGCCACAAGAGCATTAGTGAGGTCGGTCAATGATGTTGGGAGATTAGGCCTAGCTCGCAGTCTGCGTTCCAATTCATCCCAAAGGTGTTCGATGGGGTTGAGGTCAGGGCTCTGTGCAGGCCAGTCAAGTTCTTCCACACCGATCTCAACAATCCATTTCTGTATGGACCTCGCTTTGTGCACGGGAGCATTGTCATGCTGAAACAGGAAAGGGCCTTCCCCAAGCTCTTGCTATAAAGTTGGAGGCACAGAATCATCTAGAACGTCATTGTATGCTGTTGCGTTAAGATTTCCCGTCAATGGAACTAATGGGTCTACCCCAAACCATGAAAAACAGCTCCAGACCATTATTCCTCCTCCACCAAACTTTACAATTGGCACTATCGATTGGGGCATATAGCGTTCTCCTGGCATGTGCCAAACTCAGATTCGTCCATCGGACTGCCAGATGGTGAAGCGTGATTCATCCCTCCAGAGAACGCGTTTCCACTGCTCCAGGGTCCAATGGCGGCGAGCTTTACATCACTCCAGACGATGTTTGGCATTGCGCATGGTGATCTTAGGCTTGTGTGAGGCTGCTCGGCCATGGATGGAAATGGAAACCCAATTCATGAAGCTCCTGACGAACTGTTCTTGTGCTGACGTTGCTTCCAGAGGCAGTTTGGAACTCCGTAGTAAGTGTTGCAACCGAGGACAGACGATTTTTACACATGACGCGCTTCAGCACTCGGCGGTCCTGTTCTGTGAGCTTGTGTGTCCTACTTGTGTTGCTCCTAGACGTTTCCACTTCACAATAACAGCACTTAAAGTTGACTGGGACAGCTCTAGCAGGGCAGAAATTTTACGAACTAACTTGTTGGAAAGTGGCATCCTATGACAGTGCCAAGTTGAAAGTCACTGAGCTCTTCAGTGAGGCCATTCTACTGCCAATGTTTGTCTATGGAGATTTCATGGCTGTGTGCTCAATTTTATACACCTGTCAGCAACGGCTTAAATAGCTTAATCCAGTAATTTGAAGGGGTGTCCACATACTGTTGTAAATATAATGTATAGTAGCACTCAAAGTGTTAAAAAAACATTTATGGCCTGTTTACGCATATTAGAAAGGCTATTTATACAGAACATTGGTATAAAACCTGTATGAACTCTATTCATAATTATATGACAATATTTTAGGGTGTCAATAATTATATGACATACTTTCTGGCACGCCTTACTTGTTTTCTCCCTGCATTAGTAAAATCTGGATTATGGCTCCACTGCCATTCATTCCAATTAGACTGGCTTGGATATCTCCCTGACCAATACGGCTGCCAGTTTCACTCCATTCTAGAACTTTGAGGGTGTATGACAAAGCCCCTCTAGTAGATTAATAGGATCTCTATGGCATTACAATTTTCATTAACTCATATTTTCACATTTCTACCAATGGTTTTGACCTACAGTATATTTACACATGGTATTGCAGGTACCAAAAGTCCAGACTATTCCTGAGCATCCAGATGAAGACATGATGTGTCAAGGAGGAGTCAGATGCGCCTCCTCATCAAAGCTCAGAGACATCACTAATACAACCCTGCTTGACACCACGGAGAGAAGATGAGTGTTGCTTGACAGTTAATGCATTCTTTTATACATTTCTTTGAAATGTTACTTCTGTCAGTATATGTTTGACCTTATTGCCTCACAGTTTATATGATTGCTCTTTCCCCCATCCATAATCAATTTATGATGTGTGTGATAAAGTTAAAGGGGTTACTGTTATATAGAAAAAAACGCAAGAGGGTTGGTTCACTCACCAAAAGTGGTTTTGCAGTCTTAATAACTTTCGAGTTAATGAAAATGAAACATTCTTAAACCAAAGTATAAGTAAGAGAATTTAGGCTGAGACCCAAATTACCCCCTTCTCCTTCCTCAGGCACTTCGGGCCTCCATTTGCTTGTTCACATGCCCCCACCATTTGCACAAATGTCCCAAAGCTGAGGGAGTGAAAATTATTGCATGTGTATGGGCTAATTAGGCCCTTCGACAGCCTCTGACCAAGCCAGCGAGGCTGCAGGCTCCAGAGCAAAATGCTATCCCAACGGCAGGGATAGTGGTTAGTGGTTAGTAGTGATTAGAGTGTTGGACTTATAACTGAAAGGTTGCAAGATCGAATCCCCGAGTTGACAAGATACAAATCTGTTGTTCTGCCCCTGAACAAGGCAGTTAACCCACTGGTCCTAGGCTGTCATTGAAAATAAGAATTTGTTCTTAACTGACTTGCCTAGCTAAATAAAAAACACATAGAAATAAACCCCTTCAATTTGGTGGATTTGGCTATTTCAGCCACATCTGTTGCTGACAGGTGTATAAAATCCAGCACACAAGACATGCAATCTTCATAGACAAACATTGGAATAAGAATGGCCTTACTGAAGAGCTCAGTGACTTTTAACGTGGCATCGTCATAGGATGCCAACTTGCCAACAAGTCAGTTTGTCACATTTCTGCCCTGCTAGAGCTGCCCTAGTCAATTGTAAGTGCTGTTATTGTGAAGTGGAAACATCTAGGAGCAACAACGACTCACGGAACTGGACCACCTGAGTGCTGAAGCGCGTAGTGCGTAAAAATCATCTGTCCTTGGTTGCAACACTCACTACAGAGTTCCTAGCTGCCTCTTGAAGCAAGGTCAGCACATTAACTGTTGGTCAGGAGCTTCATTAAATGGATTTCTATGGCCGAGCAGCCACACACAAGCCTAAGATGTTTAACTGTTACTGAGATTTATATCTTGTAAGGTTCCCCTCCAAAGACATTCTAAACTTTGGGAATATCGGGAAAAAAATCTCACTCTAGTGTAGTATAACTGTTTTATACAGCATTGCAACCAATCATTTATACCAGCATTTCTTTAGAAGGTTTACACCAATACTGGTATGTTCAAAGCTATTGTGTAGAGTACAGGCATACGCCTATTAACTATATTTCAAAAACAATAACAAAGACAATATTATTTTCATGTTATATTGTGATGATTATCTATCAAGGTCAGCAAAGGTATTTTATGTACAGTTTAAAATACATTACATGAGTCTGTTATATTCTTAAAGCTTAAAACCTTAACTTCTATGAATAAAGACATTTCCTGTCTGATAACTAATGTAAAACATAGTCTTGTATGCCATTGTGACAAAGCGTATTCACATTGACTGCTTTAGAAAACAAGCACACATAAACACCACAATTACTACCATCTGACTGTAAAATGGGGGCATTGATGAGAAAATTCATAGTATAGTGTCACATCCACCACAACAACCCCCATGCATTGCCAGATACTGTAATGACAGGTATTTCTGAATTGGAAGTTGTTTATCCTCAAATTCTCTTTCGTACTGGCTTATTATTCAGTGCCCCATGAAATAACACCATATATCGATTATACAGACCCTACTGAGTACATCCAATCCCACTTTTACATGGGCACAAATCATGTTTTTTTCACTATAAGCCAATATATATTTTATATGCAGTGATTTAGATTGTGTCCTATGGAATGGGTCTAGATAAAGGCCAGCAACACTCCGTATTATTCAGTGCCCCATTAAATGACACAATATAAAGATTCTAGAGACCCTACTGTGTACTCCCAACCCCACTTTTATATGGGCACAAATAAAACATGTTTTTCCCTATTAAGTCCAATATTGTCAACATACCAGTCTGAACATTGCATTTCTCAAGTGGTCTTAAAATTCCTTAAATTCTCCATAAATTCCTTTTTGCATTTGCTATTAAGCACAATGAAAATCTAAATTGATTATAATGTAATATCGTTTTTTAATGCGTTATCCACCCTGCGATGTTTTGAAATGCTGGCTTTCATTTTGAAGGTTTCCTCATTACCATAGAAAAGTGACGCTAGCAGAATAGTAAAGGCTTGTTGATCTCCCTCGCCAGTCTCTGCAAGTCACGCTTCGATCAGACCAACAGCATAATTGCATCAATGCTGCCTAATAAATTCTGAAGTCAAACTTTTTTCATTATGTAATCCAAAATTGTTATTGGATATGTGTGCAACAGAAGTTCAACATTCACCTTTTGCTACTATTTCTGTTAACTCTACGCTTACAATTTGATGCATACGTTGGATAGATCCTTATGGTCCACAGAACACAGAATGCACTGCAACTGCCTCTGCAACTCAATGCTGAAAGGCAGAGAGGAAGAGGCAAAGCAAGAGCGATAACAGGAACCAAAATTAGGCTTCTCCAGCAAGTGGCATTTTTTCTATTTTTTTAAGCTCACCAAGGGAGGAGTTTTTGTAATCAAATCAAAGTTTATTGGTCATGTACACATATTTGCAGATGTTATCGTAGATGCAGCGAACCCGAGCCACAGCCTATTCACCGAACTACCACTGGTGTACCACACACCCCTGCATGGGCTCTGGGGGCCCCCAACCCCCCTGCCTCGCAGGGGCTGCGGGGTTGTAGCTGTAGTGTGATGAACAGGCCGTGGCTCGGTGACTGAGGTCCTTGATGATCTTCTTGGCCTTCCTGTGACACCGGGTGCTGTAGATGTCCTGGAGGGAAGGCAGTGTGCCCCCGGTGATTCGTTAGGCTGACCGCATCACCCTCTGGAGAGCCCTGCGATTGCGGACGGTGCAATTGCATAAAGTCATCATAAGCATCAGGGGACTCAATGTTGTTTTCCAGGGTGGTCAATGAGAATGTTGAATTTGGTTAATAAACATGTCATGGTTTATTTGCTTGGTGTGACTTATTCGATCGATTATACGTTTCGTAATGCTTAGGTTGTTACGAGTGTACTGATATAATTAGGATGCGTGACATCCTGACAACTTTGAGAAAAAACACTTGATATCAGAGTTGTGTCTGTCGTTCACATGCATATCAGCCATCTCATTGGCTAGAATGGACCCACCTGATTTGGCCTACTCTCGAATGCCTTCCATTTTTAAAGAAATCTATTTCCATTGTTAGAGCGTACACATGAGTATCTGGTTAATATAACAGACAATCTGTGTGCAAGATAAACACAGCATTCCATTGGAAATAATTGTACTTCAGGTGTACCAAAACACAATGACGTTGTCGGTCTGATCGAGGTGTCACCCTCTGAGTTTTGACAGCAACACATGACAACGTAGGACCCTCCAAGCGAGTTGGTAAGGGAGAGGGGCTGGTTTGGGATCATAGAGATAGATAGAGGACTCATCTTGATATCTGTGCTATTATAGCATCTGTGACAGCATGGGCAGAGCCACAACCCACAGGAATCCCCACCCAGTTGACTACTTTGATTACATTAAAATGGTGGAAGTATGGTGGAAGCCAATGGCGCTTCCTGTGCCAAAACTGCCTTTTGGCCACTAAAGGCTTCTATCATTATCTATGTTTGGGATTCACCAAAGTTATTTGTACGCACAGTATCTTCACATATCCACCACAAGACAGCGTTGTAAGTCTATTTAAATATTAATGATTAAAGCTGTTTGATACATTTGTTAACTTTTAACAACATTATAGCATTAGAACTATTGCATAATTTTTGTATTTTGTTTTATCATTACAAAAAAGCAAACTTTCAAATATCTTAGCCATATTTTAGAGTAATCGTCTGTGCTAATTGAGCAGAATACACCATATTATTGCAATAAAGATTATATTTAAATTTTAACCAATCTTGTTAACTTTTGCTCCAATTGTGTATTTAATTTAACTAAGGAGACTACATGTGAATTTTGATTCTGCAATCTAAAATGTGTCTTGACCTTGATTTAAACTGGATTATGACTTTTCATTCAGGTTGCATTACTTAAAAAATAATAATATTAGAAATGTTGCAATAACAATATCAGGGTCTAGCATTAATGATAATGAGTAGAGCTCTGTAAGGCCTCCATGTTAGTATGTACTCTGTGGCATGGTCTACACATTGGCACACTCCCTGGAACCTGATATGGGTGGCCAGGTCAGCAGACAGATTCACAGCCCAGGCTCATCTGCCTCTTTAACTGTATGGACTGTTACTACAAATGGACGCTTTGGCTGCTCCAACGGACAGGGGGAAAGGCTGGTACCTTTCCCTAATAGCACCAAACACCAAAGGACCAACTTTTGCCTGGTTGGACTCATCAAGACTCTACTGTAATTCCCAGGTACTAGTGATATACCTTTAATTTCCTGGTTCATTTGTCCAAAAAAGGTGAGAGTGAGTGTTGAGTGGCTTTTAGCAGTTGTATTTCACATTTCTTGGTCAACACATTCTTGGGATGTATTCCCCAGGAGAGTACTTTTGCCTTTCAAGAGGGATTAAACTATGATGTGGTAACTGAACAATACAGTGGGTATCCTAAGTATTCACCCTCCTTGGATTTCTTCACATTTCATTGTGTTACTGCGGAGCAGTTGCAGTACCAGGCGGTGATACAGCCCGACAGGACGCTCTGGATTGTGCATCTGTAGAAGTTTGTGAGTGCTTTTGGTGACAAGCCACGCAGTCGTGGGCGAACAGGGAGTTCAGGAGAGTGCTCAGAAAGCACCCTTGTGGGGCCCCAGTGTTGAGGATCAGCGGGGTGAAGATGTTGTTTACCTACCCTCAACACCTGGGGGCGGCCCGTCAGGAAGTCCAGTACCCAGTTGTACAGGGCGGGGTCGAGACCCAGGGCCTCGAGCTTGATGACGAGTTTGGAGGGTACTATGGTGTTAAATGCTGAGCTGTAGTCGATGAACAGCATTCTCACATAGGTATTCCTCTGGTCCAGATGGGTTAGGGCAGTCTCTCAAAGCACTTCATGATGACGGAAGTGAGTGCTACGGTGCGGTAGTCGTTTGGCTCAGTTACCTTAGCTTTCTTGGGAACAGGATTAATGGTGGCCCTCTTGAAGCATGCAGGAACAGCAGACTGGGATAAGGATTGATTGAATATGTCCGTAAACACACCTGCCAGCTGGTTTGCGCATGCTCTGAGGACGCGGCTGGTGATGCCATCTGGGCCTGCAGCCTTGCGAGGGTTAACACATTTAAATGTTTTACTCACGTCGGCTGCAGTGAAGGAGAGTCCACAGGTTTTGGTAGTGGCTGTGTCAGTGGCACTGTATTGTCCTCAAAGCGAGCAAAAAAGTTATTTAGTCTGTCTGGGAGCAAGACATCCTGGTCCGCAACGGGGCTGGTTTTCTTTTTGTAATCAGTGATTGACTGTAGACCCTGCCACATACCTCTTGTGTCTGAGCCGTTGAATTACTTGGCCTACTTGGTCTCTATACTGACGCTTAGCTTGTTTGATTGACTTGCGGAGGGAAAAGCTACACTGTTTGTATTCGGTCATGTTTCCGGGCACCTTGCCCTGGTTAAAAGCAGTGGTTCGCGCTTTCAGTTTTTCGCGAATGCTGCCATCAATCCACGGTTTCTGGTTTGGGAATGTTTTAATCGTTGCTGTGGGTATAACATCGACAATGCACTTTCTAATGAACTCGCTCACCGAATCAGCGTATTCGTCAATGTTGTTGTTGGACTCAATGCGGAACATATCCCAATCCACGTGATCGAAGCAGTCTTGAAGCATGGAATCAGATTGGTTGGACCAGCGTTGAACAGACCTGAACGCGGGAACTTCTTGTTTTAGTCTCTGGCTGTAGGCTGGAAGCAACTAAATGGAGTCGTGGTCAGCTTTTCCAAAAGGAAGGGCGGGGGAGTGCCTTATATGCATTGCGGAAGTTAGAATAACAATGATCCAGGGTTTTACCAGCCCTGGTTGCCCAATCGATATGCTGAATTTAGGGACTCTTGTTTTCAGATTAGCCTTGTTAAAATCCCCAGCTGCAATGAATGCAGCCTTAGGATATGTCAAACAAAGTTCATTCAGGGCCATGATGTGTCTGCTTGGGGGGGAATATATACGGCTGTGATTATAATCGAAGAGAATTCCCTTGGTAGATAATGCGGTCAACATTTGATTGTGAGGAATTCAGGTGAACAGAAGGACTTGAATTCCTGTATGTTTTTTATGATCACACCACGTCTCGTTAATCATAAGGGATACCCCCCGCCCCTCTTCTTACCAGAAAGATGCTTGTTTCTGTCGGCGCGATGCGTGAAGAAACCAGCTGGCTGCTCCGTGAGCTATGTTTCCGTGACGCAAAGAACGTTACAGTCTCTGATGTCTCTCTGGAAGGAAACCCTTGCTCGGATTTCATCAACCTTGTTGTCAAGAGACTGGACGTTGACGAGTAGTATGCTAGGGAGTGGTGCGCGATGTGCCCGTCTCCAGAGCCTGACCAGAAGGCCGCTTCGTTTGCTCCTTTTACGACGTCGTTGTTTTGGGTCGCCGGCTGGGATCCGATCCATTGTTCTGGGTGAAAGGCAGAACACAGGATCCGCTTGGGTAAAGTCATATTCCTGGTCGTAATGATGGTGAGTTGACGTTGCTCTTATATTCAATAGTTCCTCTCGGCTGTATGTAATGGAACCTAAGATTACCTGGGGTACCAATGTAAGAAATAACACGTAAAAAAAATACTGCATAGTTTCCTAGGAACGTGAAGCGAGGCGGCCATCTCTGTCGGTGCCGGAAGTATCATATAGTATCATACAGTACTGGGTCTGCCACCCCCCCTTGCCTCCAGAACAGCCTAAATTCTTCAGGGCGTGGATGCCACAAGGTGACGGAAACGTTTGCTGCTCAATTGGTATCAAGGGATCTAACGTGTACCAGGGAAACATTCCCCACACCATTACACCACCAGCTTGTACCAGGCAGGATGGGTCCATGGATTCATGCTGCTTATGCTAAATGCTGACTGTCATCAGCATGGTGCAACAGGAACCGTGATTCGTCAGACCAGGTAATGTTTTTCCACTCCTCAAATTGTCCAGTGTTGGTGATCGCGTACCCACTGGAGCCACTTCTTCTTGTTTTTAGCTGATAGGAGTGGTCGTCTGCTGCATTAGCCCATCCGGGACAAAGATCGACAAGTTGTGCTTTTTGAGATGCCATTCAGCACGCCACTGTTGTACTGTGCCGTTACTTGTCTGTTTGCGGCCAACTTTTTAGCTTGCACGATTCTTGCCATTCTCCTTCGACCTCTCTCATCAACTAGCTGTTTTCACCCACAGGACTGCCTTTGACTGGAGGTTTTTTGTTTCTCGCACATTCTTGGTAAACTCTAGACACTGTTGTACGTGAAAAGCCAAGGAGGGAGGACATTTCTGGCAATCATACCCCCCTCAAAGTCATTTAGGTCACTCGTTTTGACCATTCCAACGTTACATCAAAAAGTAACTGAAAGCCTCAATGCCTGTCTGCCTACTTCAAATAACAAGCCATGGCCACGTGGCTCACTGTCTGTAGGAGCGATCCATTTCCGTGATTTTCGTGAACGGAATGGTGTACCTATTAAACAGACCGGTGAGTGTATTTTAATTATTTTATTTTATTATTAATTAGTAAAAATGTGTAGAATTTTCTTTTCAATTTGACATTATGGAGTATGTTGTGTAGATCAATGAGAAAAATTACAATTAAATCTATTTCAATCCCACGTTGTAAAGGAAACAAAATACAAAGAAATTCAAGGGGGGTGAATACTTATGATACTCACTGTACAACCTATAGCTATAACAAATTTCCCCTGCAGTATGCAAAATGTGTATTTTGTCCAGTGCATATACGTAAAGATACTGTAAGGAAACCCATAGCAGCCCGGGTGGTCAATCTGGTTCATTCTAGTTTATTTAGTCTCTAATCCAGGCCCTGTCAGATTGTGTGAAGGACCTTCTCTATCCATTCCAGAAGGAGGCCATTGACCTGGTAGTGTGTATAGATGCAATGGGATTCATCCTCGGTAAACAACCAGTCAAGAATGTTTTAGGAAAACACACAATCTCAACCAATCTGCTCATGTGTTGTTGCTGAAGTGTGGCTCCATGCTACTTACTTGATGCTAATTTTATTTCATATCCAGCAAGCTCCACTGAAAGGGCAGGAAACCTAACCCCCTTGGCAATGATACTTAATTTAGGGGTAGTACACATAGGTCCTGCTTGGAGAATTGCGTCACCAAGGACACACTTTCAGAGTACCATGCAATTCAAAATAAAACCCTTGCTAAATCAATCACAGTATGTGTGAAATAGATCTATATGGATTGATCTGTATGGAATGCTGCTGTCACTTCAATTTCTTCGGAGAGAAAATTGATTGGTGAAATGAACGCGCAATCTCATCAATACAATAACAGTCTATCTGTGCTGTTTCTAAAATGTCATTTTTATCTTGGTGGTTTTCAGGATCGGCTGTGGCCACCACCCTTGGAAAGGGCTTTCTGGCTATCTGCAAAGCAGGACACCTGCACATACAAACCCAGAGCCAAGAGTACAGTGACTACTCAGACAGAGAGAAGATGGTGGAGGTTCGCCTGGATGTGTTAAGGCCAGGTGAGTCACCATCACAGTCTGACAGCATAGTTTTCTTTCCTTGGTGAATAAGTCACAATTTTGAGTCTATGGCCAATGAACGGACACCACTCGTCTAAGGTTTCAAGAGTCCTGCCTTGTTTGTAGAATCTTGAGGTGAAGGATAAAGAGACAGACTCATTAACATGAATGTAGCAATGGACAACATAGTGTGATAGACAAGCTCAATGAACCCACAAGCAGAGAGGCAGTATGGCCTGTTTTGGCTCTGACGTTGTATTTGTTTCAATGAATGCAACCATGGCCTCATTCCCTCCAGACATAACCACTCTTATTTCCTGTGACATAATGCCCTCTAGTGTTGGTGCAGGAACCAAGGGCCCTACTCTGTATAGCAAATATTTAAGGAAACATTTGCCCTTCAAGGTGATTCTCTGAATGTGTTTTGTACTGTATCTCAGTAGGACTGCCAGTGTGCATACTGTGAGTTAGGAGTTTGAATAGAAATGCGGTGTAGATCCCAAATGGCACCCTATTCCCTTATTTTGACCAGTGCCCATAGAGCTAGTAATGCACTATGCAGGGAATAGGGTGCCATTTGGGACACAACCACAACCACTAGTTGGTCTGTCTCTGTGCTTCAGGTGCTGATAGTGGACCAGTGGATAGAGACCGTAGGAACCATGAAGGCTGCTATCAAACTGGTGGAGCGACAGGGAGCGACTGTTGTAGGTCAGTGTGTAATCTCAGTGCCAGACAATGTGTCTCATTGTAGGTAGGCTAGACTTGATTTAACTTGTTGTATCACTGAGAAGTGCAAAAAATATATACTGTAATCACAACGGTATACTTTAAAGTTTTCTTCTACCTTAATTATTATCAAGTAAAAGTAATGCATATTTGCAGGTGTTGCTGCTGTGGCCATTGAGAACAGCGAGGGAGTGACCAGTCCCATGATCGCCACGGTAAGCACGGGGAGTTGGCTCAGGTCTCCAACCTGACTCTGCCACACTTCCCGTGTGCCCCCTGGCTGCCTCTCGGGCTTCCTTGCCAGCCGTGTTTCCTCGTATCGCCAGTTCCCTTTTCCTGCTGCCTCCGCTCTCCTGGCTGTTCCCATGGGAGGCGATCCCTTCCAGCCTGGATCTCCTCCCATGTGTATGATCCCTTGCCGTCTAGAATGTCCTCCCATGTCCAGTCTTCTTTTCCACGCTGCTTGGTCCTTGGATGGTGGGTAGTTCTGTAACGGCCGTTGGTGGAAGAAGGTGAGGACCAAGGTGCAGCGTGGTACGTCTTCATCTTTTATTAGTTGAACTGAACACTGAATTGCAAAACAACAAAGAGAACAACCGAAACAGTTCTGTCTGGTGCAGACACAAAAACAGAAAGCAACTACCCACAAAAACCCAGTGGGAAAAAGAAAAATTTTACTTTAGCAGACCTAACTATCTAAATATTTTAAGGTTCCCAATCAGAGACAACGATAGACAGCTGCCTCTGATTGAGAACCACACTCGGCCAAACACACAGAAATAGAAACACATAGAAAAAGAACATAGAATTCCCACCCCAACTCACGCCCTGACCAAACCAAAATAGAGACATAAAAAGGATCTCTAAGGTCAGGGCGTGATAGTTTCCATGATGTGCCATGTTGTGTTGCTGCCTAGCTATGTTGTTGTCTTAGGTCTCTCTATATGGTGTTGTGTTGTGTGTTTTGTCCTATATATAATGTATACCTATTTTTTCATATATTTTTTTAATCCCAGCCCCTGTAATAAGAATTTGTTCTTTTTATTTTACCCTTATTTAACTAAGCAAGTCAGTTCAGAACAAATTCTTATTTTCAATGACAGCCTAGGAACAGTGGACTAAATGCCTGTTCAGGGGCAGAACGACAGATTTGTACCTTGTCAGCTCGGGGATTTGAACTGGCAACCTTCCGGTTACTAGTCCACCGCTCTAACCACTAGGTTACCCTGCCGTTCTTTACTGACTAGCCTAGTTAAATAAAGGTTATACAACAACAATCCTAATGTTGTATTTCTTAGTCATTTAGAAACAACAACAAAAATAACTTTGAAAATGTGGAGTAGGTCGTGTAGATTGAAAGGAAAAAATATTTAATTGAATAAATGTTTTGTATTTGTATTTTAAGGAAGCAAAATGTGAAGATTGTGCAAAGGGTGTGTAGACTTTCACTAGCGACCTTATGTATTATTGTTTCATATTAAGAGGCCCTGGCTAATATGACAAACAGTTATAAAACATAATTGAATAACAGATTAGTGACTCATCCTATATAGGACTTTTAATAATAACTTTGAATTAGTCTAATTAAAGGTAAACAGCAGTTTGATTTGATACAGAGCAGTGATTTTAAAGCTTATATCTATATTATAGAGGTAAGTGTAGTAGTTTTTGATACACAGTATATCTTTATAGTCAAAACTTACATCTGCAATTAAACATATTAGAAAAAAAAGTAAATAATATTTATTGTCTAAAAGGACAACTAGACATATGTATGCACATTTCACTCTGATTATGATATTCAACTAGAGGGATAATATAAGATCAGTCATTCAAATATCGCATATAATTGAAAATGAATCAATCTCAGTTATATTATTGTCTCTAACGTAGATGAGGTACATCTGACTAATACACATCTCTCATACTGTATGAACACCTCTGTGCTGCTAAAAATAGGACTATCCAAACAATGAAATCATACTCCTTAGCTAGCATAATATAACCTCCCAGGGTGGAGTCATGAATTTCCATCTATGCTATAGTTACAAATTGTGCAAAAAACATATAGCATGCAAACAACACTAGACAAAACACTGTAAAAACTCTAATAGGCCTAATGGTGGTGTCTTAAAAATATCCATATTAGGTATTTGAAGACATCCATGATTGTCCATACTCCATAGTGACGCGATAATCTGTCAACACTCAAAAACTGGAATTGTACAGTATGGAGTGCAATGACATAGAGGAAATTCTATTCCGAAACTATAGATAGGCAAAAATAAGACAAACACCACAGGAATCCACATCCAACCAAGGAGCTGTTCTTTCTGGGCCAGCAGAAATGAAAATCAAATGCCTGTGGAAGCAAATGTCTCTGTCCCGTCTGCTAGCTCTCACTGCAAATTCCATGTGTCTGGGAGTGGTCCGTGGTTCTCAGTTTCTCTTCTGAGTAAATGATGCTTTTTGCTTTGGTACCTTTTAACTGTAGTAGTCACGTGTTTGTCTTCATTGACAACAGTTTGACTGTTTCTTCTTTGATGTTGCATACACGTTGTTTGAATTACTGTTAATTTCTGAAACAAACAAATAAACTTGCATGAAAAAAGGCTCTTGTGTGTTTCTTATGTTACTCATACAAGGGCCTGTCTGTAACCTAGTCAGGGTTAACATGGCGAGAGAAGTGATGTTATTAATGTTACATACAGTGGCTTGCGAAAGTATTCATCCCCTTGGCATTTTTCCTATTTTGTTGCTTTACAGCCTGGAATTACAATTTTTGGGGGGGGTGGTATCATTTGATTTACACAAAATTCTTACCACTTTGAAGATGCAAAATATTTTTTATTGTGAAGCGAACAAGAAATAAGACAAAAAAACAGAAAACTTGAGCGTGCATAACTATTCACCTCACCAAAGTCAATACTTTGTAGAGCCACCTTTTTCAGCAATTACAGCTGCAAGTCTCTTGGGTATGTCTCTACAAGCTTGGCACCTCTACCCACTGGGATTTTTGCCCAATCTTCAAGGCAAAACTGCTCCTGCTCCTTCAAGTTGGATGGGTTTCGCTGGTGTACAGCTATCTTTAAGTCATACCACCGATTCTCAATTGGATTGAGGTCTGGGCTTCGACGAGGCCATTCCAAGACATTTAAATGTTTTCACTTAAACCACTTGTGTGTTGCTTTAACAGTATGCTTAGGCTCATTGTCCTGCTGGAAGGTGAACCTCCGTCCCAGTCTCAAATCTCTGGATGACTGAAACAGATTTCCCTCAAGAATTTCCCTGTATTTAGCACCCCCCATCATTCCTTTAATTCTGACCAGTTTCCCAGTCCCTGCCGAATAAAAACATCCCCCACAGCATGATGCTGCCACCACCATGCTTCACTGTGGGAATGATGTTCTCGGGTGATGAGAGGTGTTGGGTTTGAGCCAGACATAGCGTTTTCCTTGACGGCCAAAAAGCTCAATTGTATTCTCATCTGACCAGAGTACCTTTTCCCATATGATTGGGGAGTCTCCCACATGCCTTTTGGCGAATATCAAACGTGCTTGCTTATTTTATTTCTGTCAGGATTTGGCCAGGGTTGTTCCGGTTTTTGGTCACTAGATGCCCCCATTGTGCCTTTTGACCTTTTGTTTTCCCTTGATCCCCATTATTATTTGCACCTGTGCCTCGTTTCCCCTGATTGTATTTAAACCCTTTGTTTTCCTCAGTTCTTTGCTCTGTGTTTGTATGTTAGCACCCAGCCCCAGTACTCTGTGAACTCTTGTTGATCCCGGTGGACTCTCTTGTGGAATTCTGTTTTTGTTCTTGTTTGTTTGTTTGTTTGTTTTTTGAGTATCTTTTGAGGCTTTTTGTGCTATACCTTCCACCTTGTGGATTTACCTTTTTTGTCTTGGAGGATTACCTTTGTTCTTGTGGAATTCCTTTTGAGGTTGTGGAGTTACATGTTTTCCTGAAGAACTTCACTTTTTACTTCATTAAATACACCGTCTCAAGTACTGCTGTGCCTGCCTCATCTTCTGGGTTCTGCCGACTATTCGTGGCTCAGTTAGTTAAGTGACTGTTTCTCACTCCGGAGACCCGGGTTCGTAACCGGGTCCTGTCAATTTCTTTAAGCAATGACTTTTTTCTGGCCACTCTTTAGTAAAGCCCAGCTCTGTGGAGTGTATGGCTTAAAGTGATCCAATGGACAGATGCTCCAATCTCCGCTGTGGAGCTTTGCAGCTCCTTCAGGGTTATCTTTGGTCTCTTTGTTGCCTCTCTGATTAATGCCCTCCTTGCCATGAGTTTTGGTCCGTGAGTTTCTCTCTTGGCAGGTTTGTTGTGGTGTCATATTCTTTCCATTTTTAAATAATGGATTTAATGGTGCTCCATGGGATGTTTAAAGTTTCTGATATTTTTTTATTACCCAACCCTGATCTGACCTTCTCTACAACTTTGTCCCTGACCTGTTTGGAGAGCTCCTTGGTCTTCATAGTGCCGCTTTCTTGGTGGTGCCCCTTGCTTAGTGGTGTTGCAGACTCTTTGGCCTTTCAGAACAGGTGTATATATACTGAGATCATGTGACACTTAGATTGCACATGGGTGGACTTTATTTAACTAATTATGTGACTTCTGAAGGTAATTGGTTGCACCAGATCTTATTTAGATGCTTCATAGCAAAGGGTGTGAATACATATGCACTCACCACTTTTCCCTTTCTTATTTTAAGTATTTTTATTTCACATCAACAATTTTGACTGTTTTGTGTATGTCCATTACATGAAATCCAAATAAAAATGTATTTAAATTACAGGTTGTAATGTAACAAAATAGGATAAACACCAAGGGGATGAATACTTTTGCAAGGCACTGTAACGCTTGTTTCCATATTTTAACAGTGTACAGCTGTATACTCACTGATAACGTCCCCAATGTGCCTTGATCCACTCTTCTCTAGCTCTGCCAGAACGTTGGCCTCAAATGCCAAAGATGCAATACGGAAGAAAAACTCCCTCACATTTTCCCCTACAACAAAAACAAGAGAAAAACATGAAGTCACGTTTGTTCCTCAGATATTTAAACAATTTGTTTATGATAATTGATAATATCGCCTTACAAACAAGTAGGCTGCATCCTATCATATTGCTACCAATCTCAACATTGATTTGATGTATTAGCCCACCCACCAGTCAATGATGACAAGGCCCAATATTCTGCTTTGATTTCCTCAGCCAGTTCGATGGCATCCTGTTCAATCTGAGAGTACTGAGCAGGAGACTGAGGAAATAGCATAGAGAAGAGGAAAATACAAACCCAATAGAAAAAAACATACTGTATAAAAAATAATATACAGTATTCCATGCATTTTATACATAATCTTTTTCAATATCTTAGTATCCAGTATATAGTCTGAACTTTGACTTGTAGAAAAATGCATTCCTGTGGTACGGTGTTTAATAAGACATGGATACTTGATGCCGTTGGCCTTTATCCAAAAAAATCCACATTTGACCTTCCCCTAAAGCAACAACATACCACTGGAACAGAGGTGAATACTGGGACAGTGGTTAAGAAGTGGCTAAGTTGTATCCTCATCATGAAGTATGATCTTGAAATGGAGAGACTAAAACGGATCAATTGTGCCTCTGAAGAATGTATATCAAAAGAGTAAACACATACACTTAGGTCTTTCTTTGTGCCCACCAGGAAAAGCTGCACATTGGTAGGATCATTCTCCTTCAAGGCATCGTCAAGCCACTGCCTGTGGACAAACACAGCGACATTCAAATATGTTAAATAGAGTTTACAGAGCACACGTGCAGCTGAAATGCACATCCATAGTCATGTCAGGTGATTCTCATGTATTTTACCTTGCATGGCCCAAAGATGCCACATCATTTACATCGAACACAATAACAATAGCTGGAAAACAAAATGAACGTCATTAGTAAACTCAAACCTCATCACATCTGTCCCTAAGAACATGGCAAATTGTTATAGGTCATAATGAATGATGTAGAGACATAAAAACTGTTCAAAAGAGAAACTCCCCTTACTCTGAGCTCCCCTGTAGTATGTGGAAGCAATACACTTGAACCTCTCCTGCCCTGCAGTGTCCCACCTATAGAGGAGAAAGATATTGGTGAGTGAAGGGACACAGGTTATCTCTGGGGATTAATACTGTAGAACACACCATTAGAAAGAGACTCACAACTGTAAGCTGAAAGGCACCCCCAACACTTCAAACCGCTCCATCTCAAAGTCAACACCAATGGTCGCCTTGTAGTTCTTGTCAAATGCATCCTTGCAAAACCTAATGATAAAAGCGTGAAATATTAGGAAAATTGGCTGACAATCTGTACTTACAAACAACCTAGAAAAAATACAACCTGCGGTATTCAAGTTTGCTGTACGCTGTGCATTCCATCTGGTTATTGATTTACCAAAACTGCCCAGTTGACTCATACTGCAATCAAGTACTACGCATCAGCAGTATCCAAGCTTTGCTTACCTATTAATCAGACATGTTTTTCCCACAGCCAGGTCACCAACCACTATGACCTTAGCAATTTTAAACCTACTGGAGGAGAAGGAGACTTTTACAGAGAGACAATCAAAGATCCCAATGAGACACAACATACCACCCTCATCCCCATAATGCCATAAGGTATATACGTATCTAACCTGTATATCTTGAACATGAAAAGGTTTTGTGGCCTACCCACCCTACTGTGCCAGTGCGTTGCTCCTGGCAGGCAGTCTTCACTTTGGAGTTGAACTCATCTTTAGTGTGCACAGCAGCCTTCTTACTGTAAAACTAGATTAGAACATAATGAACACAGTTTTATGAGATTGGTGGCTTGTTAACACTTTACTTGACACCCAGTGTCATAGCACATTATGACATGGCCATAACCATGTCATAATGTGTCATAACAGCTGACATAACCTGTCATAACACTGTCATGACCCATATATTTACACCTGTTGTGACATATGTTGCATTATTTTATGGCTGATTATGACACCTACATAAGAGTGTCAAAACTCACATTTATTCAAATTAGTTTTTGCCATGCCAAGACGTTTCCTTTCGTTTGAAAGTTTGTTTCTTAAATCCTTAGTTTTGTTGATGTTGTAATGAATTCTTCAGTCATGTTTTTTTCATAATATTTTTAATAACTTGTAGAAAATGCACTTTATGACACTGTCAAGAAGCATTATGACCATCATAATCATATAAGCCAGATAGGCCTATCACGTACTGTACATGCCCTTATGTCAGTTATTAGTCTAAAAGTGGGTGTCGGGTCTTGCTCCTGAAATCACCTCCTGCATTCATCCCACTCATCAGCAACAGAACATTGGGGTAGGTGAATGTCTGACATCAACATGTGCTCAATTACAATGGTCAATTGCAAAAAAACGTATATAACATAAACATACTGTTTACACATAGGCTATGGTGTAATAGAATGTTTGCCTTGTGTGGTAGGTTTTGTGGGTATTGACACTCTTATGTAGGTGTCATAACCAGCCCTAAAATAACACAATATGTCACAACAGGTCTAAATATTGTCATGATAGTGTTATGACCATATTATTACACGGTTATGACATGTTATGTCAGCTCTTATGACATGGTTATGACCATGTCATAATGTGTTATGTCGCTGAGTGTCAAGTAAAGTGTTACCGGTGGGTTTGCAAGCTCAGACAAGGTTAACACATTCAAATGATTGTTTTACTGCTAGCATGTAAGATGCTTACCTGAGGAAGCTGGGCAATGATGCGGTCCCTTCGAACAGGAGGCAGCACACTCATGGATGGCATCCGGACAGACATTAGGCCAAGATAACAGTGATCAGAGAGACCTACGGGGTAAAAAAAAAAACAAATAAGGGGAGAGAGAGATTTAGGTTTTATTAACATGAAAATGATGAGCAAGAGTAGCCTATGCCACGTGGTATGACAAGCCACTACATGATTAGCCTATGAGTCAGTCAGTAGCCAGTAACTCCTACATTCTGGAGATGATCCACTAATCTCTATTTTAATCCTATTGTTCTGTGCAAAAAGACAAATATTTACTGGAAGCTGTTTACAACAATATAGCTCATTCATATTGAACCGAGAATAGATTGTAAAAAATAGTCTTGCTGGTTTTGTATAATTGTAATCATGCTCTCCAAGAACCAAAACACGGGGACACATTGAAACATGACCTCCCAAGATGGTTAAACAAAACCGAAGTTTTGTCTACAAAGGCTAAATAAAAAAGCTGCTAACTGGAACAGAGTCCAAGCGGGGATGTCACTGGACTTACATACCTTGTAACGGGTCGGGATGGAGTTCTTTCGTCACGGAGCAGTAACCGTTTTTCAGTCAATAAAAACAATGCTTTGACTTTTAGTTTGGTTTCTAGATTTGAGGATAAATTAACCCCAATCTTTCCAAAACACTCGCCGTATTTGCTTACACCAAATAGACTCGATCTACGAAAGTGAGTGGGGAAAAACGTAGTCTGCAAATGATTTAGTTTTTTAGGCGGACCACTGACTCTGACTCAACTCCAGGTTCTAGTTGGAATTTGGGAAGTATGTTCAGCGCGGGTCGAGTCCCCCTGGCGGCAGATATCATTGGACACAGTGTAGCACAAACAGGCTTTTTTTCTGCAACATTGTTTATTATACATAATCATGTAGGCTACAATCCAACATTATAGTCATTGGCACCCTACTCCGATGATAGAACGCTGGGTTTTCTGACCTTTGATAATTACTGTAGACCTACGTTGCTTTGCCACTTTTTCTATATTCTATGGTCATCGACACTTCCTGTCTCGTGGATACAGGGAGGTGACTGTTGTCTTACCAGTAGTAGCCAATGGAAAATTACAATTAGGCAGGATTTTAACTCAAAATCTTGCAAAATACATTACATTTAGTTTTGAAGCTTCATTTCTGGAAGTGGTCTATTCGTCTTGCATTTGCACCAGCATTCATAAACTATTTAGTTCAGCCTTTCTTAAAGTGGGTCGCGGACCTGTTAATGGTGGGTCGCGACGAGTGAGAGTAAATGTATAATTATTTCATTAATGGAATTGATTTAGCCAAGTGCATCTGCGCTCTCCGTTCGGTGCGCTCTCTGCTTAATCTTAAACAGGAGGTCTTTGCTCAGTTTGTCAGCTGCGCGGGTGTGCTTCGCGGTTTACGGATCTTTTTTTCTGCCGTATTCTTGAAGATCACTCCGCGACACACACTATGCAGCGCTGTGGTTCAGCAGCAGATGATGCGTTGTCTGCCATCGACTTGTCAGTCCAACACGCCATCACTCGCCGTTGTCATCAAATGGACTCATGCTAGCTACAAGTTCTGACTTACTGAGCTCAATTGTCATGAAACGCATATACAGCGATGCATTTCTTTCTCTTTCATACAAACGTATAACGAAGAGCGCCCACAATGTGTTTTGTGTGTGGAAGGGCTTAGTAATGAGTCTCTTCACGAACAAATTAGTAAAATGACACGTCTTGACAATACATTCACAGCATGATGGTAAACTGGGAGTTATTTCAAAACGGCATAACGTAAATTCACGTAAGCCTTGGTCCGTACAATTGCCCTTATTTTAGCGCCCCAAAAACGTAATACTTCCAGATCAACTGTAATGTCAATACCATTGTAAAGCACGATTTATCCCCTTTCCAACAGAATCAATTACATGACCTAAACGCTGCCCGTTTCTGCATAATTCAAGCAGGCAATGAGATCTGTCCGGTCTTTTTTTAAATGGTGGGTGGGGAAGCGAACCTAATGCGTGATAGTGAGAAGGAGAGATGTTGTGTGGGAAAATAGCTTTTTTTTCCACTGATCTGTCAAACTTATCACCTTATCGCCTCTAAAATGTAAATATAACACTATAAAGTGTTTATATAATTTGTCATTATATACCTATTTGAATGTTTGTCTCAAATTTGAATCGGGTTTTTAGGACGGTGCTAAAGTGATCTTCGAAGTAAACAGCGGCTTTGAAAATGATGATCGCATGCAATGATGACGAAAAAAATGACTAGGTATCCCCTCTTACCCCCTTCACTGTCCATTTCTTGTTTTTAAAGGATGATAGAAGTGCTCCACCTGGTGGAGGCTGTAAGACAGAATTAGTTGCCTTATGCGTGCTGTACGTTACGACATGAGACGTCAAGATGTAACGGAGGGTCAGTTTTTTCAACTTTTCACCAATACTATAGAGCCATTACCATTTCGATCAACGCTTGAATGGAAACCTAGTTCACACCCCCGATTTTGACGTCAACACAGTCGCTACAGTCCCATTCGTTTTCTTTGTAGCCTCATTTGAATGTTGCGGTTGCGCACATTTGTACTGAATGAGGTGAGTTTACATTAATGCTTCAGGAAACAGTGCTTCGACAGTGGAAAAGTAAGTTAGCTAGTAAGCTATTGCTGTCATTTTATAACAGGTGGTGGATGATAAGCAGAAATAAGGGAGTACTAACTAACTCTCATAGTAGTAGATGTGAGTTTCTCTTTCAAACAATCCGCTGGCCTTGTACACAGCTAATAGCCAACATTCGCCAAAGCAAGCTAGCTACTGATAGTGTAACCCTAGTAACGGTACAGATGAAGATGAAAAATGATAAGGCCAGTACATCTTACTGTATAAATTATTGTTGAAAACTACTCTAGGTTGGAACTGTTGTTGTTAAAATACAATAATAATTGTTATTCTTAACTGAAATTAACTGATTGAAGCAAAATGCTTTTGAGGCAAACACAGTTCTGGGTTGCTCATCTACAGCAGGAAGCAGTCTCCTGACTGACTGAGAAAGCAGTATACGTATATGTTCTGGTCCAGTTTGTCACCACATATAGTTGAAGTCGGAAGTTTACATACACTTAGTTTGGAGTCAGTAAAACTCGTTTTAGTTCAAGCTAGATCGCAAATGGGTCTTCCAAATGGACAATGACCCCAAGCATACATCCAAAGTCGTGGAAAAGTGGCTTAAGGACAATAGTCTAGGTATTTGTATGGGCCTTCTCAAAGCCCTGACCTCAATCCCACAGAAGATGTGTGGGCAGAACTGAAAAAGCATGTGTGAGCAAGGAGGCCTACAAACCTGACTCAGTTACACCAGCTCTGTCAGAAGGAATGGGCCAAACTTCACACAACTTATTGTGGGAAGCTTGTGGAAGGTGACCCAAAACCTTTGACCCAAATTAAACAATTTAAATGAAATGCTACCAAATACTAATTGAGTGTATGTAAACTTCTGGGAACGTGATGAAATAAATAAAAGCTGAAATATATCATTCTCTATAATATTATTCTGACATATCACATTCTTAAAATAAAGTGGTGATCCTAACTGACCAAAGACAGAGAATTGTTACTACGATTAAATGTCAGGAATTGTGAAAATGTATTAAATGTATTTGGCTAAGATGTAAACATCCGACTTCAACTGTACATATGCGAGTCATGGTTCTCAACTCTGACATACTTTAAAAAACAAGTACACAAACAGTTTCAAGGCTGAGCATAACCTCAGTGTTGTACTGTTACTTAGGGTTGCACTATCAAAAACTGAGCCTGTGTGTGTGTTCTGTTTTTCATCTGTGTGATGTGATCAATCCGTTTATTCCAGTACAGATTGAAAATTATTTTTGTATTTGTATTTGTATTTTAACAGCAACAGTTCCAACCTAGACAGATATGTAAGTGTTTTTAATGGAGGAAAATAAACATTTATAGATATTTATATTAATATTAAATGTAATTGTTGTTCGTTTTTTGACTATATTGCATTTGTTTTAGGCATACGGGCAATGAAATGTACCAATATTTATGTAAAGTTGCATTTTTCTTAAACTTGGGTCCCAGGAAAACACAGAATTTCTAATTTGGGTCCCAGGTTGAAGTTTAACCCCTGCTTTAGTTCATACAAAACAGCTCTAGAGGGCAGCATAGATCCATGAAGTATTTTATCTTTATGAATGGGACTATAATTCAAAACAGTTAGGCAATGTATTCCTTCCTTAAAAAATTGTCTTTATTTGTTTAACAGATCATAAAGTTGCATTCAACAAACAAATGGCTTTTACAAAGCTTTAATAAGGTACATAAAATAAACAATTAAAATCAGATATGTAATCTTTGAGTCACTCAATTACTTTATAATTTATTTTTTCTTAAACCATATTAGACTTTTTACTGTAAGTAACCATAAGGCATGTTCTGTAAATGTTCACGGCATACCATTACATTTCAATATCTGTTTGGTTGTATTCTGCAATGTTTTATTTTTTTTTTTTACTATTTGGCAAAAGCCCATATAGCTCTTCAAATAAAACAATTAAAAGGTATTTATTTAACTAGGCGAGTCAGTTAAGAACAAATTCTTATTTACAAAGACGGCCTACCCTGGCCAAACCCTAACCCGGCCGCCCTAATGGACTCCCAATCACGTCCGGTTGTGATACAGCCTGGAATCGAACCAGGGTCTGTAGTGACACCTCTAGCACTGAGATGCAGTTCCTTAGACCGCTGTGCCACTCATGCCACTCACTGTTCACCACATTGACATTAGCAAACTGCTTGCCCACATGGACATACTGCCAAATTCTCAAACAAAGTTGGAGGTGGCTTATGGTAGAGAAATGCACATTATATTCTCTGGCAACAGCCCTGGTGGACATTCCTGCAGTCAGCATGCCAATTGCACGCTCCCTGAAAACTTGAGACATCTGTGGCATTGTTTTTTTGTGACAAAACTGCACATTTTAGAGTGGCCTTTTATTGTCTCCAGCACAAGGGTAATGATCAAGCTGTTTAATCAGCTTCTTGATAAGTCACACCTGTCAGCTGGATGGATTATCAGATTTGTGCACAAAATGAGAGAAATAAGCTTTTTGTTTGTAGGAAACATTTCTGGGATCTTTTATTTCAGCTCATGAAACATGGGAGCAACACATGTTGCGTTTAAATTTTTGTTTAGTGTACATGTAGTTCAACTTGTAATTTAACTACATTTTGCAGCAACTTGGTGGCAGTGGAACTAAATTCAAATCTATGTAGTGTTTTCAGTAGTTTATAACTTTTTTTCCATGTAGCGGTGCAGCTACAGTTGAAGTCGGAAGTTTACATGCACTTAGGTTGGAGTCACTAAAACTTGTTTTTCAACCACGCCACACATTTCTTGTTAACAAACTATAGTTTTGGCAAGTCGGTTGGGACATCTCCTTTGTGCATGACAAGTAATTTTTCGACAATTGTTTACAGACAGATTATTTCACTTATAATTCACTGTATCACAATTCTGGGTCAGAAGTTTACATACACTAAGTCGAATGTGCCTTTAAACAGCTTGGAAAATTCCAGAAAATTACGTCATGGCTTTAGAAGCTTCTGATTGGCTAATTGACATAATTTGGGTCAATTGGATGTGTACCTGTGGATGTATTTCAAGGTCTACCTTCAAACAGTGCCTCTTTGCTTGACATCATAGGAAAATCAAAAGAAATCATCCAAGACCTTAGAAAAATGGTAGACCTCCACAAGTCTGGTTCATTCTTGTGAGCAATTTCCAAATGCCTGAAGGTACCACGTTCATCTGTACAAACAATAGTACGCAAGTATAAACACCATGGAACCACGCAGCCTTCATACCGCTCAGGAAGGAGACGCGTTCTGTCTCCTAGAGATGAATGTACTTTGGTGCGAAAAGTGGAAATCAATCAAAGAACAACAGCAAAGGACCCTGTGAAGATGCTGGAGGAAACAGGTACAAAAGTATCTATATCCACAGTAAAACGAGTCGTATATCGACATAACCTGAAAGGCTGCTCAGCCAGGAAGAAGCCACTGCTCCAAAACCTTCATACAAAAGCCAGACTACGGTTTGCAACTGCACATGGGGACAACGATCGTACTTTTTGGAGAAATGTCCTCTGGTCTGATGAAACAAAAATAGAACTGTTTGGCCATAATGACCATCGTTATGTTTGGAGGAAAAAGGGGGAGGCTTGCAAGCCGAAGAACACGGGGTGGCAGCATCATGTTGTGGGGGTGCTTTGCTGCAGGAGGGACTGGTGCACTTCACCAAATAGATGGCATCATGAGAAAAACAAATTATGTGAATATATTGAAGCAACATCAAGACATCAGTCAGAAAGTTAAAGCTTGGTCGCAAATGGGTCTTCCAAATGGACAATGACACCAAGCATACTTCCAAAGTTGTGGGAAAATGCCTTAAGGACAACAAAGTCAAGGTTTTGAAGTGGCCATCTCAAAGCCCTGACCACAATCCCATAGACAATTTGTGGGCAGAACTGAAAAAGTGTTTGCGAGCAAGGAGGCCTACAAACCTGACTCAGTTACACCAGCTCTGTCAGGAGGAATTGGACAAAATTCACCCAACTTATTGTGGGAAGCTTGTGGAAAGCTACCCGAAACGTTTGACCCTAGTTAAACAATTTAAAGGTAATGCTACCAAATACTAATTGAGTGTATGTAAACTTCTGACCCACTGGGGATGTGATGAAAGAAAGAAATGCTGAAATAAATCATTCTCTCTACTATTATTCTGACATTTCACATTCTTAAAATAAAGTGGTGATCCTAACTGACCTAAGACAGGGAATTTTTACTACGATTAAATGTCAGAAATGGTGAAAAAACGAGTTTAAATGTATTTGGCTAAGGTGTAAACTTCTGACTTCTACTGGAACTATACACTACTTTTATTTGCAAAAATATAAGATTGCCTACTTCACCAATCATTTTCTTTCTTTTTCAGCATCAGACCTGCCTCATTCACACTTGAAACATTGTTGCGTTTGATATGTTAAATTACTCTTTGTTACCATATGACCCCAAAGTGATAATCTGTTCTTGCAATTTGTAGAGTCTATGGCATTTCAAATTTACATAACTTAATCTAAACTACTTCATGAAAAATGTACTACTTTTTCAAAGTGACTTTAGTTACATAAACTATATTTTTCTTAAGGGTAGCTTTAATCCATCTTAACTTCTTCTAATGTGAAGTAATTGGTATCTTCTCCAACATTGCATCTATAAACATACAGTACGGGCTATCTAGGGAAGGTTGTTGAGAAGGAACTGTGGTATAGGCACTACTATAACTTACCAAAACCCATTGCTAACCCATCCTCTGGACCTGTCCGTTTTGGTTTGGTTCACTTTGATAAATAATTAAAAGATAGATATAAGTGATTCTTGTAACCTCAAGAAAATGTAGACCTGGCCGTATATTCAGCTACTTTCAATGGGATACATGCATTTCACTATGTTAGATTTATGGAATGAATGGTCGCTGTTGTAAGAATGCTGGTCAACCACGTATTGGTGTTGACCTGTTGAGACCAAGCAGGGAAGATTGTTACAATGTCAAAAATATCGACTGTACTATAGTTATGAATAGTATATACTGTATATATAACAAAATCCTATGAGTGGAAATTTCAATAAAACTATGTTGCTAAGCTACAGCTGACAGAGTTTGTGGGGTGGGATGTACAACACCAAGGTGATGCCCGATATATCTTTGGCAGTTTGTTTCTCTACTGTATTTATTCACAAAATTATGTTAAATATATAAGTATTTTTTTCTTTTAAAGAGCATTCCACATGAATCACATACATTTATTTAAAATATAAGAATGTATTAGCCATGATCAGAAGCAAAAGTGGCACAGTATCCTGGAGGTAAGTTAGTAGGATTCTCCCAGACAGTGTGAATGGACCAGTCTAACTCTATGCTGCCCTGTTTGGGTGTCTGTGAGAGATCTTTAGCCACAGTGGGCATAATCATCAGTAGAGAAGCATCACTATAGGGAATGTACCACTGTCCCCATCCTTTCCTGGCTGCCTCTCACTACAACACGAGCTGTTGAGAGACAGAGCTCTGTTATGGTTGTTGTGAAGACAGCTTGACAATGCAACCAGATGAGACGTCTTGATGAGGAATGATATCAGTAAGCGAACAAAACAAAAGGCAAACACAACCACCAGTTTACAGCCATGTCGCTCTCAGTGTCATTCAGTGAGGAACTTTTTGATGTTGTTATGGGTGCCATTTAGCGCCATGCTAGGCCTGCTCCGGGGGAAGAAGTCGGCACGGAGAAGACGATAAAAGTAGATCAGGATCATGGTGTTCATGAGGGTCATGGTAATGAGGAAGTAGCCTCCTTTGTCCATCCAGGAGTAGTTCTGGACAATGTAATACGTGAGGTAGAACTGTGCGCTGAGGCGGAAGACGACATATGTGAAGACGTTGAGGAACTTGTTGATTTGGTACAGAGGGGACGCCTGCTGTGATGCTAGCTTCAGCATTAGCCTCAAATGCAGGGTGACACTGTTAACCTCCACAAAGAGAGCCACCACAGCACCGGCCACGTAGAGGTGCGAGTACAGAGAATAAAGGAAGCACCAGAGCACCTGAGGAAGGGAAGGACAGAGAGAAAGGGGTTAATAATATATACCAATGGCACTCTGCCACCTTACAGCAGTAAGGCTATTGGGATACCGTAATCTTTGCAATAGTAATACTGGGGAGAAAACTATTTATATTGAATTTATTGAATATATTGTATATTTAATGGATTGCCAGAAAACACTATCAACCAACTTGTGGTCTTTAGGTGTTCCAGTATGTACCATGTTAGAGAAGTTGGGACATACATGCCCACTGACTGATCAGAGACACAGGGAAGCGCAGCTCAGTGTGTGCCTCTGATCAGTGGCAAGATGCACTGTGTTCAACACAACACAGATCCCCCCACACAATGGTGGGTGTTGTTCCCCAGCAGGGGACAGGCACACAGGAGCATTCATTTAGAATAGGCCCTCGCTGTGGCACCTTTAAAATTCCACTACTGACCTATTAAAATCCCCCAAGGAGGAGTGCGATATCTCTTAGCACCATACAATATTAAAATTCCTTCACAGCTCACATGGTTTCACTTCCATAGGAGCGCAGCGATCAGTCTGGTTTCACAAGGCCATAAAACAACATTTAAATACAGTGTATCTAACCTTCAGACACAATCTACCAGTAGCTGCTATAACAATTTACCTATGGTCTCTTTTTTTAAATTATCTTACCAGGTAGTAGGTACAAACTGAAACAATAAAAAGTAAATGATCTTACCAGGACATGATGAATTAAGAACTCCCAGGATCCTCTTGCGTGTCCAGTTAGGATGATGTCACCTGCATCCTGAACAAAGTATCCTGTCAAAGGAGAGTAAAAATCAATGCTTCAGTCTCTCTAGGCCTTTTGGAGTGCCCTAAATCTAATTTTATTCATCACATAAACAGGTGTAGACTAACAGTGAAATGCTTCATTATGGGCCCTTCAAAAAAATTCTGAGAAAGAAAATGGAGAAACAATAGAAAAGTAAAACGTGTAATAATAAATACACAATGAGTAACGATAACTTGGCTATATACTGTACATGGAGTATCAGTACCAAGTCAACGTGCAGATATATTACGTAGATAGCTCTTAGATACAATATCTAATCTTAGGCCACGTTCCAATGTGCATACCAGCATACCCATTTGAGTGCATGCCCAATACATTGCTTCAATCCAAATTCTATGCAGTGTAGATATTGGAACAGAGCCTGAGATTCTATTTCTGTGGATTACTTATCAAGGTCCAAACAACGGATGAAGGCCATCTAAATGGTTGATAACAGTCGTACCAGAAAGAAATGGTCAGGACTTCCCTGTCCTATGTACATCAGTGTAGAGAAATATATTGAACTGTACTGGTATAGTCCATCCTAGTTATCATATGTATTAGACTTGATAGGCAAACACAGAGAAACCGCTTTAGACTGGATTTCAAAATGAGTGTCGTGTGAACCTCTATACATGCCAAACAGTCTCAATGGAACGGAAGGTTTGTGGTTGTCAGGCTGGCTCTCCGTAGACCTGCATGCATGCGAGACACACGGAATAATAACACCCAACACTAGTCACATCTTGTCATCACATCTTTCAGCAGTGCTCTTGACTGCTGGGTCTTTAGGGGATTAGTTTTGGTGCCCAGAGCGATCTGAGGGTGTGGCCCATCCCCTATTTGAGCCCGGTGAGATAGGCGGATCTGCATTGTTCATTCTCTCAACCTGGTTGCCACTTAAATGTGGGAGAGTATCTAGTTTCCCAGGATATACCAGCTTTTACTAGAAAAAGGGGATGGAGGGGGATAGTATAGTGTGTTCTGTTTGAGCAAGTACTCTGAATTCATTCCATGCCTTTTAACTTATTTTTTTTATTTGATCAAGCCAGACTGAAGCCTTTATAATAAAGTTCAACATTGGAGTGAAAGTCTCAAAATAGCATGTTCACAGATTCTCCACGATGAACCCTACTCTCCCATGCCAGTGGTGGTCAATGTTCATAGTTCAATAAAGGTGAACTGGGAATGAATGAACTATTTCACACACAGCTCTTTTAGCAGCCATCTTAAAGGGGTAGTGACTGACCTGATGAGATGCAGATGAGTATGTAGGCTGGGGCCGTGTAGAAGGAGTGAATGTTGGTTGCCATCTCAGGCCAGATAAATACACTGGAGAGGACAGGGATACATGGTTATGGACAGTTAGGTCTGATATCTTCTCATTCAGACACACATGGCTCACTCCTGTAGCACATGGTTTCCCAAACTCAGTCCTGGGGCCTACCCTGAGTGTAAAAAACAAAACGTGCATCCAGGGGAGGCCCCAGGACCAAGTTTGGGAAACCTTCCCGACCAAGCACACACTTAGTATCACTATCTGGTAACATATTATCCTGCTTCTTTATGAGATGATACATGCCTTAAGGTCTATAGCAAAGTCTATGGTAAGACATAACATTCCCTTGTTATTGAGTAACCTGGTGCTTTCTAGCAGGTCAGGGTAAACATGTGTATGGCAATAATCAGTGAACTACATGAACAGCTTGTCCAAGCAGCTTGTTGAATATAGCTGCTTTCACTTTCTTATGAAACAACTGTTGATACATCTATTAGTACACTATAATGTATAGCCTGCCAATGTATGTATGTGTTGTAGTCAGCTAGCTATACAAGTAGCATAGTTATATGTAAAAAAATCTATTAAAAAATAAATACAAAATAAATGTATACTTGTACTACAAAAACAATGTGTGTAACAATTAAATAACAGCTTTTACGAGCCAGCAGGTTTTTCCAGTTCACCCACTTGCTCTCTTTGAAATAGGCTACTTCACAAGCTTATGATTGAATCGTAAAAAATAAAAATAAAATGTCTATGGCGTGACATTAAGGTAGGCTAATTGACTTGAGTGGACTCTCAAGAATTAGGCTATTTTTCTAATGTCAAAACAGATGTGCTTTCTAAACTGCCACAATCTGAATCTGATTAAGGTGCCATTGTTGCTGACTCAATATTTGGTTAACCTCTGACACATATTGATAGTTATTAACTACAAAGGGGAACATTTACTGCCCTAATCAGCTACTCTAAACTACAAGCATGACATTAACACATCATCACCATGCTCATCTAGACCACAGCCTGTCATTTTCAAATGGTACAAATTAGTGATAGTGGACAGAATAAGCAAGGAGGTGGGCAGAGCCAAGCACGAGTTAGTGAGATCCTACTGGTGTGTTCTAGCATACATTTGCATATTTCCATTAGGGAATGCTTTCTCTGTGAAGTGCGTCTGTGCAATAACTCAATTAGCCTTTGCACTCATAACCAGCACAATTTCTAAAACCTTTGGTAACGTCTACAAAACTCAGTCCACTCTGTTCGTAACAGATACTAGTTTTGTGAACAGAAAACTGTAGAGATCAAATGTTTCGTCAATGAGAAAATTTGCACAATGTCGGACAAAATCCATCTCATTCCATCTTCCATATTTGGTAGTGAGTGAAAACGCCAAGCGGATGCTTCACATTTATACATTTGGTGAAATATCTGTCTCATTGTTCTATCTGTGGTATTGCAGAGCTCAACAAGTATTTATTTCCCGAGGATGCCATTTTGTAAACTGTACTGTGGTATTTAACTCCCCACTTGAGAATGCCTTAGTCTCCCCACCCCTTCCCCTGTCTCCCCCATCTCCCCTGCCAGTGAGTGTTACTGCTCTGCACCACACACCCTTAAATAACACAACATCATGTGGATCCACTATGAATGAACAATGGTGTCCCAGTGCAGAGAGTGACTCACCAGGTCACAGCCCAAGTCCCTGTCAGGAGGGAGTGGACCATAGAGACCGAGAGGTTCCTCCACTTCCAGGAGCGGAAGTCATCCACCGCCACCACTTTGGGAACAGGCAGGTTCTGTAGTAGTCGGTGGGCCACCCGGAACATCAGAGCGCACACCAACACAGACAGTCCAGGGTGCCGCTGCAACACAGGAAGCAAGGCCTCCATTTTCTTCTCCTACCCCTCTCTCTCTTTTTACTCTCTTCTTCCTTGTTCTTTGTCTGTTTCACGTCAGCTGCTTATCGCCACGGCTCTTCTCACACCTCCACGGTCCGTTGGCAAGTACGTGTGAGGGGAGATTTCTCCTCAGGACAGTTACAGCTCCAGGTGTTTGAAGGGAGTCAATGTTCTAGATATGGTATTTCCCCCTTGTGCTTTCAGAACTACTCACAGAGAATAGGTGCAGCTTGTCTCACGTTTCACACTTCCTAGGCTCAGAGGGAGGCAAGCTAGGGCTCCCTTAAACAGCTCATTCCAATTCCACAGATTTGTTCCCTCTCGTAGTGTGTTGCCACTCAACCAGTCTGTTCGTGTCTGACTGTGACTAGAGGGAAGGGGGAGTGGTGTGGGTGGTGGCCTACTTCCAGAAAACCAGAGAATCAAGGGAGGGGCCACTCATCTTACTTCACAAAACACAAACAAGAAGATTGAACTATATGACAGGGCTAAAAACATTATCAGGGTATATATTGTTAACTTACTATGAAACAGTGTTCTTTGTTTCTATGGAAAATTATCACCATCACAGATCAGGCTGTATAAAATGTGAATTTATGAGGTTTGATACAAAGAAGGAATTTCTCAACTTCAATTGAATTTGTTAGCCAATGAGAGCACAGATCTGAAACAAAATAATTTCTCACTAAAATGTAAATACAAATCCAGCAACTAATTTGTTTAGACTAATAGCTAACTTTGAAAAGACTGAAACTTGATTAGTGAGAAACTGTGCTGCTCCATAAACCACTGTCTTGTTCTCCCACCACTTTTTCTATAAACAGAGCACACACTCCCCACAGCTGGCCTCTCTGGCCCCCGTGGGGGAAGGGGAAATGGAAGTGAGGAGGAGGGTGGAACAGTGGCAACATCCCAGGGCATGCACGCTCAAATCAAATCAAACGTTATTTGTCACATGCACCGAATTCAACAAGTGTAGACCTTCCCGTGAAATGCTTACTTACAAGCCCTTAACACAACAGTGCAGTTCAAGAAAGAGTTTAGAAAATAATTTAATAATAATATATGCCAATTAGCAAATATTTACCAAATAAACTAAAGTTAAAGATAATAAAATGTAACAATAAAATACCAATAACGAGGCTATATACTGGGGTTACCGGTACAGAGTCCATGAGCGGGGGTACAGGTTAGTCGAGGTAATTTGTACATGTAGGTAGGGGTGAAGTGACTATACATAGATAACAAACAGCGAGTAGCAGCAGTGTACAAGACAAATGGAGGGGGGGGGGTCAATGTAAATAGTCCAGTGGCACATTAATTGTTCAGCAATTGTATGGCTTCGGGGTAAAAGCTGTTAATGAGCCTTTTGGTCCTAGACTTGGCGCTCCAGTAACGCTTGCGGTGCGGTAGCAGAGCAAAAAAGTCTATGACTTGGGTGACTGGAGTCTCCGACAATTTTTGGGGCTTTCATCTGACACCAACAAATATTTAGGTCCTGGATGGCAGGAAGCTTGGCCCCAGTGATGTACTGGGCTGCACACACTACCCTCTATAGCGGCTTATGGTCAGATGCCGGGCAGTTGCCATACCAGACAGTGATGCTGACTAGAACCCCCAAAAAATCCTGACTAGAACCAAAAATAATTTTGATCATATTACTCCAGTGCTAGCCTCCCTACAATGGCTTCCTGTCAAGGCAAGGGCTGATTTCAAGGTTTTACTCCTAACCTACAAAGCATTACATCGGCTTGCTCCTACCTATCTCTCTGATTTGGTCCTGCCATACATACCTACACGTACGCTACGGTCACAAGACGCAGGCCTCCTAATTGTACCTAGAATTTCTAAGCAAACAGCTGGAGGCAGGGCTTTCTCCTATAGAGCTCCATTTTTATGAATGGTCTGCCTACCCATGTAAGAGACGCAAACTCTGTCTCAAACTTTAAGTCTTTACTGAAGAATCATCTCTTCAGTGGGTCATATGATTGAGTGTAGTCTGGCCCAGGAGTGGGAAGGTGAACGGAAAGGTTCTGGAGCAACGAACCACCCTTGCTGTCTCTGCCTGGCCGGTTCCCCTCTTTCCACTGGGATTCTCTGCCTCTAACCCTATTACAGGGGCTGAGTCACTGGCTTACTGGGGCTCTTTCATTCCGTCCCTGGGAGGGGTGTGTCACTTGAGTGGGTTGAGTCACTGATGTGATCTTCCTGTCTGGGTTGGCGCCGCCCCCTTGGGTTGTGCCGTGGCGGAGATCTTTGTGGGCTATACTCGGCCTTGTCTCAGGATGGTAAGTTGGTGGTTGAAGATATCCCTCTAGTGGTGTGGGGGCTGTGCTTTGGCAAAGTAGGTGGGGTTATATCCTTCCTTTTTGGCCCTGTCTGGGGGTGTCCTCAGATGGGGCCACAGTGTCTCCTGACCCCTCCTGTCTCAGCCTCCAGTATTTATGCTGCAGTAGTTTATGTGTCGGGGGGCTCGGGTCAGTTTGTTATATCTGGAGTACTTCTCCTGTCCTATTCGGTGTCCTGTGTGAATTTAAGTGTGCTCTCTCTAATTCTCTCTTTCTCTTTCTTTCTCTCTCTCTCTCGGAGGACCTGAGCCCGAGGACCATGCCTCAGGACTACCTGACATGATGACTCCTTGCTGTCCCCAGTCCACCTGGCCGTGCTGCTGCTCCAGTTTCAACTGTTCTGCCTTATTATTATTGGACTAAGCTAGCAACAGTGTGTGAAAACCTTGTGAAGACTTACAGAAAACGTTTGACCTCTGTCATTGCCAACAAAGGTTATATAACAAAGTATTGATATAAACTTTTGTTATTGACCAAATACTTATTTTCCACCATAATTTGCAAATAAATTCATTAAAAATCCTACAATGTGATTTTCTGGATTTTTTTCTCATTTTGTCTGTCATAGTTGAAGTGTACCTATGATGAAAATTACAGGCCTCTCTCATCTTTTTAAGTGGGACTTGCACAATTGGTGGCTGACTAAATACTTTTTTGCCCCACTGTACATATGAGATGAGTAATGTGGGGTATGTAAACATAAAAGTGGCATAGTTCAAAGTGGCTAGGGATACATGTATTACACAAAGATGGCAAGATGAAGTAGATGATATAGAGTACAGTATATACATATACATATGAGATGAGTAATCTAGGGTATGTAAACATTATATTAAGTGGCATTTTTTAAAGTGGCTAGTGATACATTTTTTTACAACAATTTCCATCCATTTCCATTATTAAAGTGGCTGGAGTTGAGTCAGTATTTCGGCAGCAGCCACTCAATGTTAGTGGTGGCTGTTTAACAGTCTGATAACTTTGAGATAGAAGCTGTTTTTCAGTCTCTCGGTCCCTGCTTTGATGCACCTGTACTGACCTCGCCTTCTGGATGATAGCGGGGTAAACAGGCAGTGGCTCGGGAGGTTGTTGTCCTTGATGATCTTTATGGCCTTCCTGTGACATTGGGTGGTGTAGGTGTCCTGGAGGGCAGGTAGTTTGCCCCCGGTGATGGGTTGTGCAGACCTCACTACCCGCTGGAGAGCCTTACGGTTGTGGGCGGAGCAGTTGCCGTATCAGGAGGTGATACAGCCCGACAGGGCGCTCTCGATTGTGCATCTGTAGACGTTTGTGAGTGCTTTTGTTGACAAGCCAAATTTCTTCAGCCTCCTGAGTTTGAAGAGGCGCTGCTGCGCCTTCTTCACAACGCTGTCTGTGTGGGTGGACCAATTCAGTTCGTCCGTGATGTGTACGCTGAGGAACTTAAAACTTACTACCCTTTCAACTATTGTTCCTTCGATGTGGGTAGGGGGTGCTCCTTCTGCTGTATCCTGAAGTCCACAATCATCTCCTTTGTTTTGTTGACGTTGAGAGTGAGGTTATTTTCCTGACACCACACTCCGAGGGCCCTCACCTCCTCCCTGTAGGCCGTCTCGTCGTTGTTGGTAATCAAGCCTACCACTGTAGTGTCGTCCGCAAACTTGATGATTGAGTTGGAAGCGTGCATGGCCACGCAGTCATGGGTGAACAGGGAGTACAGGAGAAGGCTCAGAACGCACCCTTGTGGGGCCCCAGTGTTGAGGATCAACGAGGTGGAGATGTTGTTACCTACCCTCTCCACCTTGGGGTCGGCCCGTCAGGAAGTCCAGTACCCAGTTGCATAAGGCGGGGTTGAGACCCAGGGTCTCGAGCTTGATGGCGAGTTTCGGGGGTACTATGGTGTTAATTGCCGAGCTGTAGTCGATGAACAGCATTCTCACATAGGTATTCCTCTTGTCCAGATGGGTAAGGGCAGTGTGCAGTGTGGTTGCGATTGCTTTGTCTGTGGACCTATTGGGGCGGTAAGCAAATTGGAGTGGGTCTAGGGTGTCAGGTAGGGTGGAGGTGATATGTTCCTTGACTAGTCTCTCAAAGCACTTCATGATGACGGAAGTGATCGCTAGTCGTTTAGCTCAGTTACCTTAGCTTTCTTGGGAACAGGAACCATGGTGGCCCTCTTGAAGCATGTGGGAACAGCAGACTGGGATAAGGATTGATTGAATATATCCGTGAACACACCTGCCAGCTGGTGCACATGCTCTGAGGTCGCAGCTGGGGATGCCGTCTGGGCCTGCAGCCTTGCGAGGGTTAACACGTTTAAATGTTTTACTCACATCGGCTGCAGTGAAGGAGTGTTGCTTGCCTCGAAGTGAGCATAAAAGTCATTTATCTCATCTGGTAGGCTCGCGTCACTGGGCAGCTCGCGTCTGGTTTTCCCTTTGTAATCCGTAATATTTTTGAAGCCCTGCCACATCCGACAGCGTCAGAGCCGATGTAGTAGGATTCAATCTTAATCCTTTATTAACGCTTTGCTTGTTTGATGTTTTTTTGAGGGCATAGCATGATTTCTTATAAGCGTCTGGATTAGTGTCCCGCTCCTTGAAAGTGTCAGCTCTATTCTTTAGCTCGATGCGGATATTGCCTGTAATCCATGGCTTCTGGTTGGGATATGTACATAAGGTCACTGTGGTTACGACGTCGATGCACTTATTGATGAAGCCGATGACTGAGGTGGTATACTCCTCATGGCCATTGGATGAATCCCGGAACATATTCCAGTCTGTGCTAGCAAAACAGCCCTGTAGTGTAGCATCTGCATCATCTGACCACTTCCGTATCAAGCAATTTGCTGGTACATCCTGCTTTAGTTTTTGCTTGTAAACAGGAATCAGGAGGATATAATTATGGTCAGATTTGCCATATGGAGGGCGGGGGAGAACTTTGTATGTATCTCTGTGTGTGGAGTAAAGGTGGTCTAGAGTATTTATTCCTTTGGTTGCACGTGTGGTATGCTGGTAGAAATGAGGTAACACGGCCACTAGGAGCGCCACTTCTGGATGAGCAAATCTTGATCCATAGAATTTGGACTAAATTACACTGCCCCCACTCTCATCCTCCTTTCAGAGAATAACCTTCACAAGGTGAACGGGGGGCTCCTGAATGGCCAAGATTGTGTGCACAAGGTAGGCCTACTTAGAGGCCCCACCCTTAATTACAATTACACACACCTGCTGCTTACAGGGCAACAGATGTGCATTCATAACAGATTTTATAAGGGAAAATCAAATAAAACCCATAGAATAAAAAGGAAAGTTGTACATCTTCCTAAGTCGGAGGCTGTTTTTAACCTTCCAGACATGGAATTGTATCAACATTTGGCTTGTCAACAAAAGCACTCACAAACGTCTACAGATGCACAATCGAGAGCGTCCTGTCGGGCTGTATCACCGCCTTATACGGCAACTGCTCCGCCCACAACCGTAAGGCTCTCCAGAGGGTAGTGAGGTCTGCACAACGGATCACCGGGGGAAAACTACCTGCCCTCCAGGACACCTACACCACCCAATGTCACAGGAAGGCCATAACCCAAGGCTTTTATTTGCGACATTTAGTTAAATGCACTAAAGAGGAGCAATGGGTACATATTGAAGTTGCTCATGCTCACCCCCAAAATCTTTTCAAGTGTCTATTTTCAAAGGATAAAGCTCAGAACATTAACAACTTCATCGTTAAGAACAGTGTAAATAATATGGATGAAAATTACATGTATTCTACAAGAACCAATATCACTCCCTAAAAACACAACCCTATGGGACAATCCTTGGATAGCTTTTCAGAATTCACAGATAAATTGGTCTGCATGGAAAACTAAAGGCATAGAAACCATAAATGACTTGGTAATATGAAATACATTTATTTCCATGACTGAACTAAAAAGCATTTTTTTTATTTTACCTTTATTTTATCTAACTAGGACTGACCAATGTAGATATTTCAAAATACATGCAACCTAAAACAGTTTCATATCAAGACATCAGAACAATCTGAGGGTATCTTATTTGAGTCAGATAAGGATAATCATATGATAGGTCAGATACAGAGCCTATCCAACAGACAATCTCTTCGAAAAATTAACTATTGAAACCCAGACTTAAAAAGAACGGATATTGGCATAAAATGGAGGGAATGTTGGAGCATGACTAAAGAAAGTACAGTTAACATACATGTACGCTTAATCCAGTGTAAACTAATGTATAGAATGTATTACACAAGAGACAAAACTTACAAATTCTACAGCACAACGGCAGTCATTCCTTAAGTGCCAAACTAACAATGACTCAATAATCCATGCTTTCTGGGAATGCTATGAAATCAAAAAATTATGGGCGGATACTTTTTTCTTCGGTCATCTTGAAAAAACGAATACTTAAAATCTGGAACTCAACCAATCCTCCATCGTTAACACAATGGAAAGGTCAAATGCTTTATTATCTACATTTTGAAAGGGCATGGGCCATGTGGTGGAAAGTGATGCAGGCACTGGAGATGGGGGTGTGAGCAGGTGGGTCTGGGAGGGTGATGTTGTGGATGTTTGCGTGTGTTTTGTAAATAAGAAATATATATATATAGACATACTGATCCACTCGTAAAATTTAAAACCAGTGAGAAGTTGAAACCAATTTTATATTATTCAATTTAAACGAATGGAACAGAAAATGTAAAAATTGTAATGTATTAGGTCATTACATTGATAAGCGTTATACGGGCCCGGGTGAAGGCAAACCCACAAGTGACGCAAAGTTTGAAGGGAAGTTGTAGCATTGTGAAGAGGATGCCGCTGAACATGGATAAATTCGGAAATGAACCACTTGGGGGCACTTCATGCTTATGTCTACAGGACAAATATTTTTAGAACTCACTTTTAGAGCTTTTAGGCTTAGAGGAATCCTTTTGACAGGTATAATTAAGTGTTGTTATCCATTTTTACATCAAAAAGAGGGCATGTAATACAACAATGCAGTTATGTTTTTGTTCATCCTGTTTGATCAAGATCAAGGTCTACTGTGTGTCTGTCTGATGAGGCAACCCCACACCTGTCCTCAGTCAACTTCTTGGATGAGCGGCTGCTTTGTGGTTGTTGCACAACGTGTCCATTGGATCGGACACACTCACTAACGGGCATAGGCCCGTCACGTTATCGGGCGAAAATGGGGAGGGAAGCGTGCCCTTCTCCAATCGAACAGTAGGCCTAATCTGCGCCTCTGGGTAATTTTGTCAACAAGGCAAAATAAATGTTCAAATTTTCTAGCAAGTTTTAATTGAGAAGTCAATGCGTTTTTATCAAAAGCAATCCATTTTGCAAGGGAACAAAACAATAGTGATTTCTACAAGTGCTTAATTACATCACTTTTGTTTTGAGATGACTTCCCCGTGGGTTTTGAAATGGGCATCTGGCTCACACCCGGGAGTCAGCCCGGTTTGGCGGTTCCAAATGAACTTTCAGATAATGCATAACAAGCCTACACGAGCGCCCTGACGGGATTAATCGACCCCCACCATACTTAATACAGGCTCCAGTAATGTAGCGCAGTGCCAGGATAGAAGTAAGGTAATGTGGTGCACACAACATGCTCATAGTCAGGAAGGTACAGGAAGCAATTGATTAAGTAGAGTTGTGGCGATTTCATGTTCTCAAGAGAACTCAGACAGTGTGGTTTACCAGGAGGAAGGTGAGGTATGCTTGAGATTATATGGGAGAAACTTGGAGAGGGTAGGGACCTTCAGGTTCTTTGAGGTATATTTTGACACTAGACTGTTCTGGGCAGAACACATCGAGAGAGTGGTGTAAGGTGCTGGGCGTTCCTCATTGAAGACCATGTATGTTGCATTGATCTGATCTTTAGTAGACTATGTCTCTTCCTGCGAAAATGATTTTACAGACATGCTGGGAACATGAGCGAGGACAGAACACAAGCTTTGGGTGGGTGGGTAATACTCAGGCGAGGGGACTGTATGGAATGGAGTTTAGTTCAACAGTAGATATTCCTGTAAAACCACCATGGCTACTCCTGCCTCCAGTAGTTGATCTAGAAGTGTTGTAAAGACTACAGAAAGATAGGGAGGGTGTTGATCCATCTGATTTGTTTAATAGACACCTGAATACTGTGTATCAGGATTTTGTGGCCATTTACAAAGATGATTCAAAAGATCTAAGGACAGAATGTACTGGGTCAGTATTCGTAGTGCAGAAATGTGAGATGGCAGTCAGGAAACGTATTACAGATTATCTGGCTGTATATATGTGAGAATGTTATTCATTGACTACAGCACAGCGTTCAACACCATAGTGCCATCAAAGCTCATCAATAAGCTCAGGACCTTGGGACTAAACACCTCCCTCTGCAACTGGATCCTAGACTTCCTGACAGGCCGACCCCAGGTGGTAAGGGTAAGTAACAACACATCCACCACGCTGATCCTCAACACAGGGGCCCCTCGGGTGCGTGCTCAGTCCCCTCCTGTACTTACTGTTCACTCTTGAGTGCACGGCCAGGCACGACTCCAACACCATCATTAAGTTTGCAGATGACACAACAGTGTCTGATCACCAACAATCAACAACGACGAGACAGTGTATAGGAAGGAGGTCAGAAACCTGGCCGTGTGATGCCAGGATAACAACCTCTCACTCAACGTGATCAAGACAAAGGAGATGATTGTGGACTACAGGAAAGAGAGGACCAAGCACGCCCCCATTCTCATTGACCGGGATGTAGTGGAGCAGGTTGAGAGTTTCAAGTTCCTTGGTGTCCACATCTCCAACAAACTAACATGGTCCAAGTACACCAAGAGAGTCATGAAGAGGGCAGGACAAAACCTATTCCCCCTCAGGAGAATGAAAAGATTTGGCATGCGTCCTCAGATCCTCAAAAGGTTCTACAGCTGCACCATCGAGAGCATCCTGACTGGTTGCATCACTGCCTGGTATGGCAACTGCTCGGCCTCCGACCGCAAGGCATTACAGAGGGTAGTGTGTATGGCCCAGTATACCACTGGGGACAAGCTTACTGCCGTCCAGGACCTCTATACCAGGCGATGTTAGAGGAAGGCCCTAAAAATGGTTAAAGACTCCAGCCACCTTAGTCATAGACTGTTCTCTCTCCTACCGCACGGCAAGCGGTACCGGAGATAGTCTAGGTCCAAGAGGCTTTTAAACAACTTCTACCCCCAAGCCATAAGACTCCTGAACATCTAATCAAATGGCCACCCAGACTATTTGCATTGCCCCCACGCCCCCTTTACACCGCTGCTACTCTCTGTTGTTATCATCTATGCATAGTCACTTTAGTAACTCTACCTACATGTACATATTACCTCAACTAACCGGTGCCCCCGCACATTGACTCTGTACTGGTCTCACTATTGTTATTTTACTGCTGCTCTTTAATTACTTGTTACTTTTATTTTTATTTGTATTTTTTTTAACTGCATTGTTGGTTAGGGGGCAATCCTCAGACACTCTAGATGGCAACCAAACATGTTTCATCATTCTACATTATGGATTGGCAACACGTCAATTAGCCCATGAAGGTCAGCTATCATTACGCACCACTGAGACAAGTGGTGTTCACTTGATTGACAGTGTCTTGGTCCAATGAGCACCTATCGTTTTGAAACATAACTAGCTAGATAACCAATGAGCTGGGCTTTCCAGCAGTATGTGAACACCCTTTGTACGACAAACAGCCATCATGCTAGAGCTGTGCTCAACAATGTACATTCTCAGGTGAAAGCAAACAGGAAGCTTTACATTACACAGCAGTTCCGTCTCTTCTACAAACTTTTCTCAAAACTGATAAAGTAAAACATGGCCACTAAGAGTGGAAAAGCTAAATCGAAGTCCAAGTATACAAATTTGGATGAGATTATTGCAGATATTCACTGGGAGAGTGACCCATGAATGAATGGATAAGGACTGTGAGTGAACACAGTTTTGATTCTAGCGGGGAAGAAATGTTTTTGGAAGGAAAATATACACTTTTAGATTAGTAAGTAAAATATGTTCTTGCTTCTCATGCTAATGCAGTTGTTTAAATGGTTGCATATTCATTTGAGATTTTTCTTTGATATCTATATACACTGCTCAAAAAAATAAAGGGAACACTTAAACAACACAATGTAACTCCAAGTCAATCACACTTCTGTGAAATCAAACTGCCCACTTAGGAAGCAACACTGATTGACAATACATTTCACATGCTGTTGTGCAAATGGAATAGACAACAGGTGGAAATTATAGGCAATTAGCAAGACACCCCCAATAAAGGAGTGGTTCTGCAGGTGGTAACCACAGACCACTTCTCAGTTCCTATGCTTCCTGGCTGATGTTTTGGTCACTGTTGAATGCTGGCGGTGCTTTCACTCTAGTGGTAGCATGAGACGTAGTCTCAATGTGAGCTGTGGCAAGAAGGTTTGCTGTGTCTGTCAGCGTAGTGTCCAGAGCATGGAGGCGCTACCAGGAGACAGGCCAATACATCAGGAGACGTGGAGGAGGCCGTAGGAGGGCAACAACCCAGCAGCAGGACCGCTACCTCCGCCTTTGTGCAAGGAGGAGCAGGAGGAGCACTGCCAGAGCCCTGCAAAATGACCCCCAGCAGGCCACAAATGTGCATGTGTCTGCTCAAACGGTCAGAAACAGACTCCATGAGGGTGGTATGAGGGCCCGAAGTCCACAGGTGGGGGTTGTGCTTACAGCCCAACACCGTGCAGGACGTTTGGCATTTGCCAAATAACAACAAGATTGCCAAATTCGCCACTGGCGCCCTGTGCTCTTCACAGATGAAAGCAGGTTCACACTGAGCACGTGACAGACATGACAGAGTCTGGAGACGCCGTGGAGAACATTCTGCTGCCTGCAACATCCTCCAGCATGACCGGTTTGGCGGTGGGTCAGTCATGGTGTGGGGTGGCATTTCTTTGGGGGGCCGCACAGTCCTCCATGTGCTCGCCAGAGGTAGCCTGACTGCCATTACGTACCGAGATGAGATCCTCAGACCCCTTGTGAGACCATATGCTGGTGCGGTTGGCCCTGGGTTCCTCCTAATGCAAGACAATGCTAGACCTCATGTGGCTGGAGTGTGTCAGCAGTTTCTGCAAGAGGAAGGCATTGATGCTATGGACTGGCCCGCCCGTTCCCCAGACCTGAATCCAATTGAGCACATCTGGGACATCATGTCTTGCTCCATCCACCAAAGCCACGTTGCACCACAGACTGTCCAGGAGTTGGCGGATGCTTTAGTCCAGGCCTGGGAGGAGATCCCGCAGGAGACCATCCGCCACCTCATCAGGAGCATGCCCAGGCATTGTAGGGAGGTCATACAGGCACGTGGAGGCCACACAGACTACTGAGCCTAATTTTGACTTGTTTTAAGGACATTACATCAAAGGTGGATCAGCCTGTAGTGTGGTTTTCCACTTTAATTTTGAGTGTCACTCCAAATCCAGACCTCCATGGGTTGATACATTTGATTTCCATTGATAATTTTTGTGTGATTTTGTTGTCAGCACATTCAACTATGTAAAGAAAAAAGTATTTAATAAGAATATTTAATTCATTCAGATCTAGGATGTGTTATTTTAGTGTTCCCTTTATTTCTTTGAGCAGTGTATATAGGCATACAATGTATTAGCATAACCTATGTGTATGTTATGTTGGCTATGACATGCTGTGGGTGTGATTTTTGAGTGTTTTAATGCTATTGGTCCACATATTTCATTATAGTGATTGTGTTCCCCATACTTGGGTTCCCGAGTGGCGCAGTGGTCTAAGGCACTACATCTCAGTGCTAGAGGTGTCAATACAGACCATGGTTCAATTCCAGGCTGTATCACAACCAGCTGTGATTTGGAGTCCCATAGGGTGGTGCACAATTGGCACAGTGTCGTTAGGGTTTGGCTGGGCTAGGCCGTCATTGTAAATAAGAATTTGTTCTTAAAACAATAAAATGCAGGTCTTAGTAGTAAGGTTCCTTTTCAAGTGTGAGCAGCCGTGTAACCTGATGCTTGAGTTTCCTGTTTCAGCACACTCCCTTTGTCATCAGCCTTCACACAGCGAGAACTGCAGTATTGCTCAGGGCAGATCTCACACTGATAGTATCACCGAAACCTACCGGTGCTGGCTGTCTGTCTGTCTGTTGGCGCATTTCCATACAGGATTTACCCTGTTATCGTTACTCATTGTGTACTTTTCTATTATTTCTCCATTTTCTTTCTCTCTGCATTTTTGGGAAGGGTAGGGGCTGTAAGTTAGCATTTCACTGTCAGTCACAAATGTATGTGATGAATAACATTTTATTGAAATGTTTTATTTAATCGGCTTATGTTTAAAGTTTTAATGTCACATGCACATGTAGAGTGAGATGCCTTTCTTGCATGCTATTTTACAGCAATGCAGTAATCGATAAGAGTAGTGCTATGAAGTAAAGTAGAACATAGACATACAAGAAATAGAATTAAGAACACAAGAAACCCAAAAAGCTCACACTTTTCTTTTTCCATCTTTTTCCATCACTGGGCCATGGCTCCGGCAGACCTGCTCTGACTTGAAGCAAAAGCCAGGCCACTGGTACTTTTCAGCTTTCATTTACTTAACAGGGGCTCCTGAGTGGTGCAGCAGTCTAAGGCACTGCATCTCAGTTCTAGAGGTGTCATTACAAACCCTGGTTTGATTCTAGCCTGTATCACAACCATCTGTAATTGGGAGTCCCATAGGGCGGTGCACAATTGGCCCAGCTTCGTCCGGGTTAGGGTTTGGCCGGGGTAGGCCGTCACTGAACATCCAAGATGGTGTAGCAGTCAGATGTCTTTGTGCTGTCTTGTCCCGTCCCACGGATAATCGTTTTCTTCATATATATTTCGTATTTATTAAAAATCTAATATACAAATATTAAAAGTCTCAACATACCCTCCTGCAACCTGCCTCACCCAATGTGGTATGGATCTGCTATTTTTTTATACTTTAGAACCGGAACCCCAATCAGCATCTAGCCAGCTAACTAGCTACTAGCTAGTAGTCAGTTAGCCACTGCTAGTGGTCATCACCGTTAACTAGGACATCAGCCAGCCTCAGCCCAGTCAATTCCTGCCAGTCTGCACAGCGTGATATCAACCCAGAGCATATTGGACTGCTTTTTCTCTACCTCATCTCTGGATTCCTACCGCAAGCTTTGAACATTTACATTTACACTTTACACCGGATCATCGCAGCTAGCTAGCTGCTATCCGAGTGACTACTCCTGGCTACCGTCTCTGTCCCGAAGCAAGCACCAGTTAAGCCTGGAGCTAGGCCCATCTCCCGGCTAGCCAAAAATATCCATCAGACAATTCCTGGGTTTCAATAACTCTTTTGTCAATTGGCCTGGACCCTTTGCTGCCGACACCGAGCCCCGCCGATCCATCGCGACTGGTCTGCCGACGTAGCCATTCGAGGGGGTTTCAACAGGCTCTCCCTTTGCGATGTCACCCTAAGGCCTGTTAGCCTGCTAGCCCCGGCCTGCTAGTCTCAGACTCCCACACTCATTACCATGGTCTCTCTGTCTTCATTACCGGTCTGCCTTTGTCTGCAGCTCTAAGGCGGCACATTTCATTCCCCTCGCTAAACTTCCTTCCGCTAAGGAGACGGCACAAATCATTATCGAGAATGTGTTCAGAATTCATGGCCTCCCGTTAGACGCCGTTTCAGACAGAGGCCCGCAATTCACGTCACAGTTTTGGAGGGGAGTTCTGTCGTTTGATTGGTGCGTCCGTCAGTCTCTCTTCCGGGTTTCATCCCCAGTCTAACGGTCAAGCAGAGAGGGCCAATCAGACGATTGTCTGAATCACCATGTCTCCAGCTCGCCTAGCTACTCACTGGACCCTATGATCATTCAGCTACACATGCCTCTCCCTAATGTCAATATGCCTAGTCTATTGCTGTTTTGGTTAGTGATTGTCTTATTTCACTGTAGAGCCTCCTGCCCCCCTCACTCATGCAGTGACTTCACCTGGCGTAAATGGTGCCTCTAGAGACAAAACCTCTCTCATAGTCACTCAATGCCTAGGTTTACCTCCACCTCCACATCCTACCATACCCTTGTCTGTACCCTTGTCTGTGCCTTGAATCTATTCTTCCACGCCAAGAAATATGGGCAATTTTACTCTCTGTTCCGAACGCACTAGACAACCAGTTCTTATAGTCTTTAGTCGTACCCTTATCCTACTCCTCCTCTGTTCCTTTTGTAGTGTCTTAACACTTAGTACTTATGTATGTAATAAGAAAGACTCTGAATACAAGCAATTGAACTGGAGCTTCACATTTACTCAAAATAGTTAGTACCAGAATAACATAGAACAATACTGCGCATGACCAAGGGCGCTCCATCCTTAAAGGGGACATCAGTAATTAACAGAACATAACATTCCTTCTCTTATACAATCAGAGTTACTTTTACCAAACCACAACTGAAACATTTCCCAGAACTTGTTGTAGTTATTTTGCATCTTTTAATTTGAACTTGAACAGTTAGTTTTTGTTTGTTTGTTAATAAGTCTAGTCTGTCTGGTGGACGGTGCCTTCGTTCTGGGTAGCGCCTCAGATTGTCTGGAGGCTCCTGAACATCCTCAGTGTGTGCTTGTTCCATTATAGCATCTCCTATAGCAGCACCTTCATCAACACGTTCCCTTCTTTCAGCCTGGGGTCTCTCTACTGCCCCACCATCCTCTACAGTTCCCTGTGTGTCACTCTCAGGAGCTCTCTGTGCCTGTTCTCTCTCGATTGTTGTGCTGTTTTCCGTGGAATGCATTTGGTTAATGTGACGCCGCCACATTATGTCTGGGCTCACTTGAACCTGGTAAGTTCTGGATCCCGTTTGTGTGTGTACGGTCCCTCTTGTCCATTTCCCTCCTATTCTGTAGTCTCGCACCATCACTTCCTGTCCTGTTTGGAGATGGCGTTCCCAGCCACCGGAGAGCATCTTGGCTTGTTTGTTCAGCACTTCATTACGCCTGTTTGGCTTCATGATGTCCAGCTGTGTGCGAAGAGGCCTCCCGAACATCAGTGCAGCTAGGCTTTCATTTGTTGTGGCATGTGGGGTGTTTCGGTAGGAGGCCAGGAACTTGGCCAGTTTTGTTTGCAAAGTCCCTTCGTCTCGTTTTGCTGCAAGGAGTCCTTGCTTTAGGGTTTGCACAAAGCGTTCTGCCAGCCCATTGGTGGCAGGGTGGTACGGAGCTGAGGTTGAGTGTTTGATTCCATTTACTGACATGAATCTTGTAAACTTGTCACTTACAAAAGCTTGCTCGTTGTCACTTACCAGCTGCAGTGGCAAACCGAAGCGTGCAAACGTTGTTCTGAGACACTCTATCGTCTGAGCTGAGGTGGAGGAGTCAGTGCAAAACACCTCTGGCCATTTGGAATGGGCATCCACTATAACCAGAAACATGTGCTTTTCAAAGGGACCAGCGTAGTCCACATGAATTCTCTGCCATGGCTCTGCAGGCCATTCCCATGGGTGGACTGGGACAGGAGCAGGCATGTGAAGGGTTTCCAAACATCCACTACAGTTCTTTGCCATATTTTCTATCTGTTGGTCCAGACCTGGCCACCAGAAGTGGCTCCTTGCGAGCAGCTTCATTTTGACAATTCCAACATGACCTTCATGTAGTTGCTGCAAGACTAGATGTTGGAATTTCTGGGGTATCATGACTCTCATTCCCCACATCAAACATCCTTGGTACGTTGTAATTTCGTTTCTCCGCTGGAAATACGGAGTCAGCTCCTGTCTGCCAGTAGCTGGCCATCCTGACATGGTGTAGGTGTACACTTTTGATAAGGTCACATCTTTCCTTGTCTCATGTTTGATAACTGTGCCTGTGACCGGTAGTGCCTCAAGCTGAGCGGTATGGAACATGTCCACTGCATCCACACTCCTTTGTCTTTCTCTTGTACACGGCAGTCTGGATAATCCATCTGCATTTGTGTGGAGGGATGACGGCTTAAACTCAATGTCATACATATGACTGGCAAGGAACAGGGCATATCGCTGTAACCTGGCTGCTGTCATTGCCGGAATGCCTTTCTTTGGACTGAAAATGGAAAGCAACGGCTGGTGATCTGTAACCAGTGTGAAACGCTTGCCATATAGGTATGCGTGGAATTTCTTGACGCCCCACACTAGTGCCAGTGCTTCTTTGTCGATTTGTGAGTAGTTTTTCTCTGCATCATTCAATGTTCGTGACGCAAATGCAACTAGCCTCTCTGACCCATCTTTCAGTGTGTGTGAAAGGACTGCCCCTAATCCATAAGGGGACGCATCACAAGCCAACTTCACTGGCATTTCAGGGTCGTAATGCATCAGGACCTGTTTAGATGTTATGAGCCGTTTTACCTCCAGAAATGCATTTTCACACTGCTCTGTCCACCGCCATGTCCTATTCTTTTCCAGGAGCTGATTTAGAGGCTGGAGTACTGCTGAAAGGTTTGGGAGGAATCTTCTGTAGTAATTGATCAGTCCCGTGAAAGATCTCACTTCTGTGATATTTTGTGGTCGTGGTGCCTGTACCACTGCCTCAATTTTGTCCTGTGTTTTGTGCAATCCATTGCAGTCAATCTCATGTCCACAGAAGACAATCTTGTCTTTGAAGAACTCACACTTCTTTAAGTTTGCCTGTAGACCATACTCTTTCAGTCTTTTCAGGACCTCTTCCAGGTTAGCCAGGTGCTCTTTGTCGGTGCGTCCTGTTATTATCATGGCATCCAGGATACACTGGGTTCCTGGGATTCCTTGCAAAATCTGGTCAATAGTTCGTTGCCAAATGGCTGGGGCTGATGCAATGCCAAAAACCAGGCGGTTATACCTGTATAGACCTTTGTGTGTGTTTATTGTCAGGTACTGTTTGGAACTCTCTTCAACCGGTAACTGCAGGTAAGCCTGTTTCAGATCAATTTTACTGAAGTGTTTCCCACCAGCTAGTGCAGCAAAGATGTCATCCAGGCGTGGTAGGGGGGTATTGGTCCACATGCAACATTGGATTCACAGTTACCTTGAAGTCCCCAACAGACCCGTCTTTCTTCACAATAGGAACTATGGGTGTGGCCCATTCGCTTCTGTCCACTTTCGTCAGGATCCCTGTATCCTGCAAGCGATCAATTTCCGCTTCCACCTTTGGTCTCAGGGAGTATGGAACAGATCTGGCTTTGCAGAATTTTGGGGTTGCGTCATCTCTTAGTACAAGTTTTGCTGTGAAGCCTTTTACTGTTCCCATCTGATCACTGAAAACTGTGTTGTATTTCTTCCGTAAGTGTTCCAGTGTTTGGTCTGTGCCTTTCTCTTTGGACTGGAATGTGTGGAGCATTTTCAAGTCACACCAATTCAGCTTTATTTTTGAAAGCCATTCCCTGCCAAATAATGGGGGGACAGTTCCACGCACCACATACAGCTGTAACTGCTGTGTTTGCCCCCCATAATGCACTCTGACCTGCAACGCCCCCATTGGGCTCAATCTCTCTCCTGAGTATGTCTTCAGCAACACATTGGTGTTCTTCAGCTTGATAGCCTTAAAGTGCTCATTGTAGACAGTAGTGGAAATTATTGACACTGCAGATCCTGTGTCCAGCTCCATTTTGAGGGGTTTGCCTTCGATATCTGGTGTCACCCATATTATGCTACTGCTGGGAGAAGTCACTGTGTTTAACTCCATTGTACCAATTAATCATTCATCTGAATCACTGCCACTGTTCTCTGCTAGCGCATTCACAAACCCTTTAATTTTCTCAGTTTTCCTGTTGTGACTGAATTTAGCTTTGCATGCTCTTTGAATGTGCCCCCTTCTACTGCATTCGTGACAAATTTCGTCTTTGAAACGGCAGTCCTCTGCTCTGTGACCATCTCTGTCACACCTGTTGCATTTTCTGGCCACAAGGGGGCGCTGTCGACTGCGTGAAAACTTGTGCAGGGAAATTTGTGACAGGTCAGTACTTCTTTTACTTTGCAACTCAAATGTATCTTTAGTCACGATTTCCATAGCCACAGCAATTTCAACAGCCTTTGCAAACGTGAGCTCTGATTCTGTGAGCAAACGTTTTGGAATGTGTTCATGTTTCAGTCCACAAACAAATCTATCCCTTAATGTGTCATTTAGGTTCTCTCCCAACTGGCAATGTTCAGAAAGTTTCTTCAACACTGCTACATATGTACTAACACCCACCCCCTCACTCTGATCTCTCTTGCAGAAACGAAAACGTTCTGCGGTGAGGAGTGGTTTAGGTGGTAGGTGATTTTGCAATATCTCCACAATCTCTGTGAATGTTTTATTTGAGGGCTTCAGAGGGGCAGTCAGATCTCTTTGCAAACTGTATATTTTTGGGCCAATTAAACTCAACAACGCTGGTACTCTTTTGTTATCAGCAATGTCGTTTGCAATGAAGTACTATTTCAGTCATTCAATGTAAGTTGCCCAGTTTTCTTGCGTGTCATCAAACACATCTATTTTCCCGATGCTAGCCATTCTCTTTACCTCCGGCTCCACGGGTCTTTTATCTACCACCTCGTTCTCGTCAGCTCTCCCTCGTTTTCACTGCTTGCTAGCTGTTGTGCTACAGGGTCAAAATCTTCCTGTCTTCCTACGAACTCTGTCTGTATTCGTGATGCACACTGCAGGTAATCATCCTCACCTCTGATGATGTAGAGTTTAATCCAGGCCCTGCAGCCCCAAGCATCACTCCCATTCCCCAGGTGCTCTCATTTGTTAACTTCTGTAACTGTAAAAGCCTTGGTTTCATGCATGTTAACATTAGAAGCCTCCTCCCTAAGATTGTTTTATTCACTGCTTTAGCACACTCCGCCAACCCGGATGTCCTAGCAGTGTCTGAATCCTGGCTTAGGATGGCCACCAAAAATCTTGAAATGTCCATCCCTAACTATAACATTTCCCAACTAGATAGAACTGCCAAAGGGGGCGGAGTTGCAATCTACTGCAGAGATAGTATGACAGAACTCTGCAGGCTATCCAGGTCTGTGCCCAAACAATTCAAGCTTCTACTTTTAAAAATCCACCTTTCCAGAAATGAGTCTCTCACTGTTGCCTCTTGCTATAGACCCCCCTCAACCCCCAGCTGTGCCCTGGACACCATATGTGAATTGATCGCCCCCCATCTATATTCAGAGTTCGTACTGTTAGGTGACCTAAACTGGGACATGCTTAACATCCCGGCCGTCCTCCAATCTAAGCTAGATGCCCTCAATCTCACACAAATGATCAAGGAACCTACTAGGTACAACCCTACATCCGTAACCATGGGCGCCCTCTTAGATATCATCCTGACCAACTTGCCCTCTAAATACACCTCTTCTGTCTTCAACTAGGATCTCTTTGGTCACTGGCTTATTGCCAGCGTAACGTAATGGGTCCACGGTCAAACAACCACCCTTCATCACTGTCACACGCTCCCTAAAACACTTCAGTGAGCAGGCCTTTCTAATCGACCTGGCCCGCATATCCTGGAAGGATATTGACCTAATCCCGTCAGTAGAGGATGCCTGGTTGCTCTTCAAAAGTGCTTTCCTCACCATCTTAAATAAGCATGCCCCATTTTTTAAAAAAATGTAGAACTAAGAGCAGATATAGCCTTTGGTTCACCCCAGACTTGACTCCCCTTGACGAACACAAAAACATCCAGTGGCATTCTACATTAGCATTGAATAGCCCCCCGCGATATGCAACTTTTCAGGGAAGTCAGGAACCGATACACTCAGTTAGTTAAGAAAGAAGGCTAGCTTTTTCAAACAGAAATGTATTTCCTGTAGTACTAATTCCAAAAAGTTTTGGGACACTAAAGTTCATGGAGAATAAGAGCACCACCTCCCAGGTGCCCACTGCAATGAGGATAGGAAACATTGACACCACCAATAAATCTACGATAATCGAGAATTTCAATAAGCATTTTTTCTACGGCTGGCCATGCTTTCCACCTGGCTACCACCACCCCGGGCCAACATCTCACGCCCCCTGCAGCAAAATTCCCAAGCCCCCCCCCCCCCCCCCTCCGCTTCTCCTTCACCAAAATCCAGAGAGCTGACATCCTGAAAGAGCTGTAAAGTCTGGATCCCTACAAATCAGCTGGGCTAGACATTTTGGACCCTCTCTTTCTAAAATTATCCGCCAAAATTGTCGCAACTCCTATTACTAGCCTATTCAACCTCTGTTTCGTATCGTATGAGATCCCCGAAGATGGGAAAGCTGCCGTGGTCATCCCCCTCTTCAAAGGGGGAGACACTCTAGACCCAAACTGCTATAGACCTATATCCATCCCGCCCTGCCTTTCTAAAATCTTCGAAAACCAAGTTAACAAACAGATCACCGACCATTTCGAATCCCACCTCAGCCACGCTCAAGGTCCTAAACGATATCATAACCGCCATCGATAAAAGACAGTACTGTGCAGCCGTCTTCATCGACCTTGCCAAGGCTTTCGACTCTGTCAATCACCATATTCTTATCGGCAGACTCAGTAGCCTCGGTTTTTCGGATGACTGCCTTGCCTGGTTCACCAATTACTTTGCAGACAGAGTTCAGTGTGTCAAATCGGAGGGCATGTTGTCCGGTCCTCTGGCAGTCTCTATGGGGGTGCCACAGGGTTCAATTCTCGGGCCGACTCTTTTCTCTGTGTATATCAATGATGTTGCTCTTGCTGCGGGCGATTCCCTGATCCACCTCTACGCAGACGACACCATTCTGTACACTTTCGGCCCGTCATTGGACACTGTGCTATCTAACCTCCAATCGAGCTTCAATGTCATACAACACTCCCTTCCGTGGCCTCCAACTGCTCTTAAACGCTAGTAAAACCAAATGCATGCTTTTCAACCGATCGCTGCCTGCACCCGCTTGCCCGACTAGCATCACCACACTGGATGGTTCCGACCTTGAATACGTGGACACCTATAAGTACCTAGGTGTCTGGCTAGACTGCAAACTCTCCTTCAGTTATCAAACATCTCCAATCGAAAATCAAATCAAGAGTCGGCTTTCTATTCCGTTTGCCTCCTTCACTCAAAGCACCTTAAAACTGACTATCCTACCACTGCGATGTCATCTTTGATTCCATCTTCTCAGTTTATCACAGTGCCATCCGTTTTGTCACTAAAGCACCTTATACTACCCACCACTGCGACTTGTATGCTCTAATCGGCTGGCCCTCGCTACATATTCGTCACCAGACCCACTGGCTCCAGGTCATCTACAAGGCCATGCTAGGCAAAGCTCCGCCTTATCTCAGCTCACTGGTCACTGGTCACCATTTTCACCTACCTCATCCCCACAGTTTCTATTTATTTACTTTTATGCTCTTTTGCACACCAATATCTCTACCTGTACATGATCATCTGATCATTTATCACTCCAGTGTTAATCTGCAATATTGTAATTATTTGCCTACCTCCTCATTCCTTTTGCACACATTGTATATAGACTCCCCCTTTTTTTCTCTACTGTGTTATTGACTTGTTAATTGTTTACTCCATGTGTAACTCTGTGTTGTCTGTTCACACTGCTATGCTTTATCTTGGCCAGGTCGCAGTTGCAAATGAGAACCTGTTCTCAACTAGCCTACCTGGTTAAATAAAGGTGAAATAAAAAATAAATAAAAATAAACTACCCACCACTGCAACCTGTATGCTCTCGTTGACTGGACCTCACTACATATTTGCCGCCAAACCCACTGGCTCCAGGTCATCTATAAGTCTTTGCTAGGTAAAGCCCCACCTTATCTCAGGTCACTGATCACCATAGCAACACCCACCCGTAGAACGCGCTCCAGCAGGTATATTTCACTGGTCATTCCCAAAGCCAACACTTCCTTCGGCAGCCTTTCCTTCCAGTTCTCTGCTGCCAATGACTGGAACGAATTGCAAAAATCACTGAAGCTGGAGACTTATATCTCCCTCTCTAACTTTAAGCATCAGCTGTCAGAGCAGCTTACTGCTTACTGCTGTGTACAGGTACAGCGAATCTGTAAATAGCACAGCCAACTACCTCATCCCCATATTATTACTTACCCTCTTGCCCTTTTGCACCCCAGTATCTCTACATGCACATCATCATCTGCACATCTATCACTCCAGTGTTAATGCTAATTGTAATTATTTCGCCTCTATGGCCTATTTATTGCCTATCTCCCTACTCTTCTACATTTGCACACACTGTACATAGATTTTTCTATTGTGTTATTGACTGTACGTTTGTTGACGTGTAACTCTGTGTTGTTGTTTTTGTCACACTGCTTTGCTTTATCTTGGCCAGATCGCAGGTGTAAATGAGAACCTGTTCTCAACTGGCCTACCTGGTTAAATAAAGGTGAAATTAAAATAAAATTAAAATTGTAAATAAGAATTTGTTCTTAACTGACTTGCCTAGTTAAATAAAGGTAAGCTAAAAAATCAACTTTAACACCTCACAAAGCAGCTGTTTTGCTAATGCATAGGTTTTTGATTCTGCTCTTTACAAGTCCTCACTGTCAGCTCTAGGTATGGAAACACAATTTCCCTAGTATAACATCCAGTTGTATACACTAGTGTTACAATCGAAAGGCAGCATGTCTGTCCATCACCCATGATAGGTCTATCACCCTACTCTAGGGCTGGTTCTGTCATGGGATGTGACATAACACCTATTTTGCATACCATTTTATGAATCTGAATTCTTAAAAGAAGCAGATAGGTTACCTTTGTTGACACTCGCAAAGAAAAGGCCCTAACTCATGTTGGTGCTTTTCCATGTAGACTTACTCCCACACTAGTGGGTCACCAGTGTTTTATGTTCATGTCAGCTATAGTGTAAATGAGTTTCCATTAGGAGTGTGACACTAAAGACTTGGCAAGCAGAATCAACAACCTTTGCATCACAAGAATGTTGCTTTGTGAGGTGTTTAACTTCAGTTAGCCATTGTTCTGTAAATACCAGCTGAAAAGTACCAGTGGCCTGACTTTGGGCCTAAATCAGAGCATGCCCGCATAGATGGAAACAGAAAAGTCTGAGCCCTTTGGGTTAAAAAAACATTGGGGTAAATCCTCAGTGGAAATGCGCTGTGATTGGCTTTCTTGTAGAGGCTAATGGAAGAAATACCTCTTTGTGTCTGTCCAAAGTAGGTGTTCCAATCCCAATATCATGTGGTGCGGCTGAATGGAATCTTAGTGCCTGGTTCAGTGCTCATTTGGCTGTATTGATTCTAGTGTGTGTCCCAAATGGCACCCTGTTCCCTATACAGTGCACTAACCCATAGTATTCTGGTCAAAATTAGTGCAATATTATAGAAAAAAGCGTGTAATTTGGGACGCAACCCTAGTGTCACAGAGAAAAAGTACAATGGAGATTTTGAACAGCCAATGAAGTGAAAATTTGAAGGGTTCATTTATTTCTGAGGGTCGTTAGTGCATTTTAATAGACACACACAAATAAGCCTGTTTCAGTGGAGGATGGGGAAGATTCATCCGAATGCACAGCTGCTAGATTTACCACGGAAAACATGTGTAGTCAGTGCCTAATGTAGTGTGTGCATATTTCTCTTCATTTGATGTACAGAAAGAAGGCCTGTATAAAAATCAATGAAGAAATGTAAATGATAGCATTAAAATCAATGAAGAAATGTAAATGATAGCATTCAAATCAATGAAGAAATGTAAATGATAGCATTCAAATCAATGAAGAAATGTAAATGATAGCATTCAAATCAATGAAGAAATGTAAATGATAGCATTCAAATCAATGAAGAAATGTAAATGATAGCATTAAAATCAATGAAGAAATGGAAATGATAGCATTAAAATCAATGAAGAAATGGAAATGATAGCATTAAAATCAATGAAGAAATGTAAATGATAGCATTCAAATCAATGAAGAAATGTAAATGATAGCATTCAAATCAATGAAGAAATGTAAATGATAGCATTAAAATCAATGAAGAAATGTAAATGATAGCATTCAAATCAATGAATGCCACATAAAAGGTACTCAGTGAACGTCAATTGATTTCCCAAATGGAGTTCCAATGAGCAAAGGGTTGTTATGTTTGTACTTTAAGTCACGGGTGAGCTGATGGAAACAAACGGGACACATATTTCTCTGCCTGTTAATGAATGATGGTTTCTTGTGTTAACAGACTGACAAAGAAAGGTGTTTAGGCTGTAACAATGTTGTTGACTGAAATCAACAGAAACCCATCACTCCATGAACACACACATAAGAGCTAAACCAACTCAATAGAGCCCTCACTTCACTGCTGTGAATAGAGTCATACCCCCATGAACACAGCGGATAAGAACACAGCGGATAAGAACACTGCACCTCTATCATGTAGACAAAGATGTAGGTAAACCACACATTGTCTGGGTCAGAAAGTCATCCTCATTATAGACCTGAACCACTAACGAGACAGGCACTGGCTGAGTTCTAAATGGCACCCTTTTCCCCTACATACTGCACTGCTTTTGGGCTCCAGAGTGGCGCAGAGGTCTAAGGCACTGCATCTTAGTGCAAAGAGGCTATCACTACAGTCCCTGGTTAAAATCCAGGCTGTATCACATCAGGCTGTGATTGGGAGTCCCATAGTGCGGCGCACAATGGGCCCAGGTTTGGCCAGGGTAGGCCGTCATTGTAAATAAGAGTTTGTTCTTAACTGACTTGCCTAGTTAAATAAAGGTTCAATTAAATACATTTAAATTGACCAGAGATATGGCCCCTGGTCAGAAGTACAGTAGTACACTATGTAGGGAATATGTACCATTTGAAATGTAACTACCCTCTCTAGTTTCCACATCTAGTAAACAATCTGCAGTGGGAAGTGGATGTTAGGTAATAACATATTTTGGATTTGATTCTGACTTCCACCCATTGATTCCCGGCACTTTTATGAGGTGTCTCTCATCTCATGAGATCTCATAAATGTGATGATCTCTACAGATTGATTTACAACCAGTCAAGCAGTTTGTTGTTCTTATCTTCCCACTCAGGTACATACTACTGATTTTAACGTCCGTAGTTTCGGTGTGCACACTACACCTTCAGATAGTGCATTCCTGGACATTGACATCCATCCATCCAGGTACACACACACAAACACCCCCAGTGATAGCACACAACTCAAAACAAAATATGTCACCCAGCAGGTCAAATATGTCACCCAGCAGGTCCAGGTAGTGTGAGAGAGAGTGCACATTTCAGTTCAGCAAGGTCAACAAACAGTGTAAACAGACATTGATTACAATGATTTTTAGATCAGCATGTGGTGTTGGAAGATGTACCTGAGAATAAGCAGAAAATGTGCTGCTTCAAATGAGGGCTGTGATGTGTAACCAGCGCATTACAGACCTGACAAGGCCTTGTCAGTGAGTCTACAATATGTTTGTTGTGGCCTGCATTAGAGCAGAGGCGGAAGCAGAAGGGACAGGAGCAAAGCTTGCCAGCTGCCTGCTTATCTCAGCCAAAGGGAAGGCGCTCCATAATTACATGCCGTCTAGACACTGTTATCTACAGCCCTACCTGGTAGAGAGATAATATGGGAATTAACACTCACTCACACACACACAACAGTATTTATGATGACAATGTCTAATTTAGTAAAATGATATGAAGGAGCATTCAATAATAGCCTACAACAAAAAGCCTTTGTGTAACCACAAATAGCCCTAGACTCAGGCTCAAGGAAAACAGAAGAAGCGCTAGTTTGCGACTCTACGTCTTACAGGAACAAGCTCACTGGCCAAGTACACGCACTGTCGTGGATGCAAGGTCCGATCACTTCTGACACCAGTGTAATGAAACAGGCAGGGAGCAGGTCACAAACACTTGACCTTCTAGCCCGAGGTCTGGCGCTAGAGCGGTAGAGTCGATTTCCGCGCGTATAAACCCAGGGTCGTTACAATACTTTGTGATGTTTAATTTCTCTTCCTGTCAAACTTAAATCACGGAAAGTGTAACAGAATAACTTTACGTCCGTCCCCTCGCCCATACCCGGGCGCGAACCAGGGACCCTCTGCACACATCAACAACAGTCACCCACGAAGCATCGTTACCCATCGCTCCACAAAAGCCGCAGCCCTTGCAGAGCAAGGGGAACTACTACTTCAAGGTCTCAGAGCAAGTGACGTAACCGATTGATAACGCTATTTAGCGCGCACCGCTAACTAAGCTAGCCGTTTCACATCCGTTACACTCACCCCCCTTTTGACCTTCCTCCTTTTTCCGCAGCAACCAGTAATCCGGGTCACGGCACCAATGTAACAGAATAACTTTACGTCCGTCCCCTCGCCCATACCCGGGCGCGAACCAGGGACCCTCTGCACACATCAACAACAGTCACCCATGAAGCATCGTTACCCATCGCTCCACAAAAGCCCTTGCAGAGCAAGGGGAACTACTACTTCAAGGTCTCAGAGCAAGTGACGTAACTGATTGAAACGGTATTTAGCGCGCACCGCTAACTAAGCTAGCCGTTTCACATCCGTTACAAAAGCATGCACATTGGTTCAGGCGCGCCCATCTTTAATTAAATGTCCCGCGCTCATAGAATTCGAATTATGCGGTCATTGTATTTCTATCGCTGCCCTAATCAATATTGTACAATACTAGTACATGACGAGTGCAAAGCTACTGTGTTGTCTTTTTAGTCATAACTAACTGTGATGTGTAATGTTATTTGCCCATTATATAAATGGTCAAATTCTAGTTCTAATGCCCACATGCATGAATGCATTCGTATTTATTACCCCATCTTTCTGGGGTCCAGCAAAATTAAGGCAGTTTATACAATTTTAAAAACTTTACAATACATTCACAGATTTCACATTACTTAGAAATTTTCAATAACATCTGCCAAACACATGTGACAAATACAATTTGATTTGATTTAGCATCCATATCAGTAGCAATAATGTACAAGAGCATACAAGCAAGTAGGTCCACTGTAAGGGGATAGCCTACACCAAAACACACTTTCCCAACTCTTCACCACGCTACTCATTCTCCACCTTCCCGTGTCATGTGTGACAGGATAGTGCACCTGTGTTGCCCGCGCAGTGACAGGGTCTTTGTGATCCTGAAGGAGATCACAGTAGAGTAGATGTTCAGTGATGAACGCCTCAACGCCCAGAACGAGTGCCAGGTGCTAAAGCTGCTCAACCACCCCAACATCATAGAGTACTATGAGAACTTCCTGGAGGACATGGCTCTGATGATCGCTATGGAATATGCACCAGGTACTGTCACATTACCCCCCCCCCCATTAGGTACATAGCTCACTGATCTCATGAAAGTCTGACACCTATGCTGTAACATAGGGTGTCATATTTTTTGCTTGTCAGATGTTCCCCATGAGGTCTCATCAGATGTCAGTCCGTGTTATAAAGCTTCAGAAGATATATGATAAAGGGCACTGCATTATGTTATAAAACTCGGTGGCCTGAGAGCATGATCTATTCTACTGTAACTATTATTTCCCTGGTTTCTTACTGTAGGTGGAGCCCTAGCCGACTACATTCAGAATCACTGTAACTCCTTGCTGGATGAGGACGTCATCCTGTAGTTCTTAGTCCAGATCTTGCTGGCCCTGTACCATGTGCACAACAAATCCATCCTACACCGCAAGCTGAAGACCCAGAACATTCTGCTTGACAAGCATCAAATGATTGTCAAAATAGGCGACTTTGGAATATCCAAAATCCTTGTCAGCAAGAGCAAAGCCTACACTGTGAGTGGACATGATCTAGTATTGGTCACCTGACTACATAGTAACAGCAAAATGCTTACGCTGATGATAAGCATAGTCATAGGCAGCACTGAGTTTATCCTTTGTTTTATTTCCATTCAGGTGGTGGGGGTCCCATGCTGCATCTCTCCGGAGCTGTGTGATGGAAAGCCCTATAATCAGAAGAGTGATATCTGGGTCCTGGACTGTGTTCTATATGAGCTAGCAAGCCTCGAGAGCCTTTGAGACTGCTGTACACATTTCTTTCAAATGCACTTCGTACATTGCCATTACAAGTTCAGAAACTGTCCTTGCACAGGATCCAAAAGATCCAAAAATAGCATTGAAGTGAATCATATCTCACATTAGTTTTTGAAGCACGTATCTGTCCATCTCCATGTAAAATGTATTTAATTTGTTGGATGATGCATAAAGCTTACTGGTCCAAAAGTAAACTCATAAAGAAATCAAGGCATTAGTATTGTTTTAATATTTAATTCCTCTCCTTGGTCTTACTCACTCTTCCTTCTTTTACAGAACCTACCTGCCCTAGTGTTGAAGATCATGAGTGGTACCTTTGCCCCCATCTCAGACTGGTACAGTCCAGAACTCAGGAAGTTCATAATGAACATGCTCAACCTGGACCCATCCAAACACCCACAGCTCAATGAGATCATGGCCCACCCTGTTTGCATCAAACCCCTGCTCAACCGCTTCACTGATATAGGCAACGTCAAAATGTGCAGGTAGGGAATGCCACAAAAGTCTATCCCAAATGGCACACTATTCCCTATACAGTTCACTATATAGGGAATAGGATGCCATTTTGGACACATACAAAGCCTCTAGCTTCTAGTCACCAGACTCATCGTAAGAAAACAACTATTTATCTCATGTATACATACATTACCATTGATGGAAGTGTATGTATATAATATTCAAATACATTTTGATTTCTGGTCCATAATTGAGAAACCACTGCCCACCGTGCAGTCAGGAGGTCATGGTAAACCGGGAGGGCGAATGACCGGTACAAGGTCATTCAGAGGTCAGTGACATTCCTGCCACATCTATGACTGAACCGGTTCTGTAATAATTAACACCCTTTAGTATAATGTTTTGTCCTGTACTAGATGGACAGATGGGAACAGGAAAATTGCACTCCCTCCTGCTGTCATCAGTGTACACATGGGGCAGTGGCATCCCTGCGTCTGCCCATGCTCAACACAGAGGTGCTGTAGGTGGCCCTGGGACGCACACAGAAGATGGGCGTCACCAAGTCAGGCTGACTTATCACCTAGGAGGTCAGATTGGATTTCTTGATCAACATTTCCCTTCTCTGTCTGAATTAGCCTTGTCAACCTAGGTTTCATAGATAAATATTGCCCGTAACCATCTAAGCTACTAGCTGCCACTTTAATACCCTCAGATTATGCATTAGAATGGTTACAAGATGAAGGATTTGTTTTTAACGATATGAGAGTGTTATCTGGATAGTCTTTAGTATCAGCAGTATTCACACATTTCCTAACCACATCCTAATGGTACGGTGCCAGGTGATGTCAGTAGGAATTGGTGAGCCCACTCTGCCTGGTGCAGTAGAACAGATGCAGCTGCAGTTCAGCTCTCGCTTCCTGGAGGGACAGTCTGGAGTCACCATCAAGTCTGTGTCCTGTGGGGATCTCTTCACCACCTGTATGACAGGTACAGGCCATAATAGCATCTCAACTGGCACCCTATTCCCTATATAGTGCACTAATTTTGACCAGGGTCAATAGGGCACTGGTCAAAAGTAGTGCACTAAGGGCCCATAGGGCTCTGGTCAAAGTAGTGCACTATATAGGGAATATGGTGCCATTTGGGATGTACACCATCGCTTATTGTTTCCTGCTGGGGGGCACAGCATCTGTGTCAGGTCAGCCTCAGTAGGGGAGCTTCACTATAGGAAATCAATATTTATTCACTGTGTGTTTTTGCTACTGCACACAGACACTGCAGTATATAGTACTATCATAAAGCACTGGAGCAGCATTGGAATGTAAACTGCACTTGGAAGTGTGGATGTAATCACCTCTTTTACAGAACATTCATCAGTGTTTGTCCTCCCCTACAGAATGTAATCTCCACACTGCTGACCTGGCGTTTAGTAGGTATATTCTCTCTAACTGGGATAAACCGTTCGTCACAGTCATAGTCTTGAGTGAGCTGTCATTAGTCCAATACCAAAAGCAGATAACACAGGATTAAAGTCCCAGCTCTATTTCCTGCTCACGTATCACCATTTATCACTGTGGTGGAGCAGATTAGTATTCCCTTGTTAGGGATTAAAACACACACTGTGCTATAGCCACACCCATCAGCTCATCGTACCTATAATCTCCTCTTTTTATTTTCAATTTGCAGAACGAGGTGTTATTATGACGTTTTGAAGCGGAAGCAATGGCTGTCTCGGACATGGAGAATTTTAATGATGTAACACAGGTAAATGTCTATGATTTTGAGGTTTGTTATAAACGTTGTCAGTCGTTCTGGGGGAAAGCTTGATATTATTTCTCTATATGTATGTATGCCCAGCCCAAGATCGTGGAGGCCTTACTCGGATACGAGCTGGTCCAGGTGTCATGTGATGCTTCCCATGTGCTTGCTGTGACCAATGACAGAGAAATATTATTCTGGGGAAGAGGTGACAATGGTAAATGAGTAAGTTTATTTTGGGGGTCGTCAATCACTCTCTGTCTTCTTTGATTATGTCAGCAGTGGCTGTGGGAGAGCTTGTCATTCTAACAGAATGTTTTGCTTTCTGCACCCTCATGTTCCCTATCTGTTCTGTTCCCCTCTGTGGCAGGTCGCCTGGGGCTGGGCATCCAGGACTCCCACAACTCTCCCCAGCAGGTGTGTGTGCCAGGGGAGTTTGAGGCCCACAGAGTGCTGTGTGGAGTGGATTGCTCCATGGATATCAGCACCCATAACAGCATTCTGGCCTGTGGCAGCATCGGGTGAAAGTTACCTTCTCTTATAGGCTACTTAGTAGAATATTTGAGTTCCAATTAATCAGTAAGCAAAAATCCTCTAGTAGGATCAAGATATGAGCTACAATGCATGTAACAAACTAGTCCACATTTAAAATCAATTCCCTCTTCTGAACAGATGCTTGTTTTATAGCCTAAATATTGTGCATTCATTAGGATAAACATTCCCCTGGAATGTAGTAACAACAAAATGAACGTATTCAGTCATTGCATGAAAGTGCTGTGAAATTGTACTGGCATTCCACAGAGGTTACTATTAATTCGATCAATCATTTTCATTAACAACTCACTAAAGAGCAGCGCTCACGTTAAAGGTGAAACATGCCCTTTATTTCCATTGTACCACCCTGCTTGCTTAAGCACTGACATAGCTCTTCATTGACATGCTTTTTGTGTTAAACTAATGCATAGGTTTATAGAGGTGGTGGATGCCATTTTCTTCTGGGCCAATATCCAGTGAGGCAGCATTCTCTTACAGTGACAAACACTCTCTCTGATAGTTAACCCATCTACCAGAAATCCTCATGGGCAGGAAACAGGGTTCTATTAGAGCGAGGGTTAGGAGAATGAGCACAGTGATATCTGATCTGGGTTCAAATACTATTTGAAATCATTTCAAATACTGGATCTGTGCTTAATTGAGTTTGCGTGGTTTAATGGACCAATATAATATTCTCAAAACTGCTGTATATAACTATAATATTCTAAAATCTGTCACTACAGACAGGTTAAAGCTTACAGTCATAGTATTTGAAAGATTTCAGATAGTATTTGAATCCAGGCCTGAGTGCTATAGCAGGGCATAGTGTGATGCTGAGTGGAGACAGCACTGCCCAGATACCTGTGGTTTACCTACTTCCTGCCCTCCCTAACTCTCTTACTCACTCTACTCCGTACTGAATATTTTCTCTGCCTTGAACACAGAACAAGAAACTCCCCCTCAACGAATTCTTACAGAACATGACACAGCATTTCCTCCTTACACTTTTGTAGTGTGAAATTGTAGAAAACACATTTCAGCTGATAAGGTCAACTCGATCTAGTTTACTTTTAAGATATCAATGTTTCCCTTTTGATACGATTCAAACATTATTTTTAATTAATTGACCAGAATAGTAGATTGATGTTTTCTTCTAAGGCTGTGTTTACACAGGCAGTCCACTTCTGTTAGTTTTCCAATAATTGGGTTTGGACCAATCAGATCAGATCTTTTGCATGCCAATAATTGAGCAAAAGATCAGAATTTGGCTCCCCATTATCATTTACATTTAAGCCTATAAATGTGTTGCCATGAAAACAATGTGCTTGGTTAGGTTCAACAACCTGCGGTTGGATAAGATCAAAGCTGCAAAGGGGCCAGACCCCTGTGACCAGATTGAAGAAGTCCACACGTTCAGTCTTGTCCAATCAGCACCGCTGAACGTGGACAAGGTTGTTTACATTTATATTGGAACAGCCCACTCTGTTGCTGTCAGAGGTTAAATTATATTGTGTCTCCACCTGACACGTCACCATGCAGTTCCTTAACCCATTGTAATTAGAAACCCAAAGTTCCTATAAGCTGCAAGGACGTGACATCCCCCCCCCCCCCCCCCCGTGTCATGCCTAAATAGTAAAACATCTAGATGTATTGTAATATATAGTATTATCTACTATAGGATGCTTGTGCTTCTATGTGTCTTTTGACAATACAAAATAACAATCTTCTTCACACATTTAATTCCCCTGTTCTGTTTGTCCAGAGGAGGGTCAGTGTTTCACATTTGGTAGTAACCAGCATGGTCAGTTGGGCTGTAGCTCCCGTCGGACCAGTCGTGTGCCCTTCCTGGGCCTACAGGGCATCACCATGGCAGCCTGTGGGAAAGCCTTCACTCTAGCCATTGGATCAGGTGTGTAGGGGGCATTAGCAATCAGGGAATATGCTTTAAGCGGACATTTTCAATTTATATAAAGTATTGGAGAAATGTGATGTCCTCAGTAAACTTTGGATGTTAGATAACGCACTTTATTAGAAGAGCTAATTGAACACTGTACCAATCGGTTTCTGTGCTTTCAGCAAATGCTTTAACATATGTGTATTCGACATTTTCCAAAGGGTAGAAAGTTGTGGAGAATGCATGTCAGAATGTGTCAATGATCAGCATGACCTCCCATAGGGAGATTGCAGGCACAGTCACCTCATTGTTTAGGGCGGTCTTTGTTCAGCTCTGCTCTCCCAGGGATAGAGCCATTATGCTGGCATGGCAGGAGCAGGGAGGAGAAGAGAGGGCAGGTAAGACGAGGGAGAAGAGAGGGCTGTCTGTTAAGGATTGTGCAGATTCATGAATCCTGGGGTGTGCGCTGAAGAACGTAACTATTCTCTTCACTCTATCTTGATGTAGAAGGGGAGGAGTATATCTGGAGAAAGGGGGCCCATGGCCGCCTCGGAAGAAAAGAGGTGGATTCTGGGACACCGAAAGCAGTGCAGCTCGACGAGAGCCACCCGTTCACTGTGACGGTGGCCTGTTGTCATGGCAACAGTCTGCTGGCAGTGAAACATAATATTTTTCCTATTACCTTTTTGTTAAACAAAAGTATGTGAAATTGCCAGTAGCACATACTGTTTGTGTTGAAATCAAACAGAAGTCAAAGGTGAAACTTGAGACAATCTCCCTTAGATGATGCTGACAGAGATCCATGTTTTTTTCCCTTGTAGAACAGAAGGTCTGAAAGAGCCTATTTGTTAATAGCTTGATAATTAGCTAACCCCACCATGCAGATTTTCCTGTAGCTTTCTCACAGTCAGTTAATTCGAAAGTGACCACCAAGCCCAATGTTTGGCTTTTTGTGTCTCCATCGCCTCAGGGTCTGTAGTAAAAGAGGCTCATTAACGTGGATGAGGCAATCAGTTGTGCCTTGCTCTCCACAAGCAATAAAATGAACAACAGGGGCCTGCCTCCCTGTCATGCTTAGCTCGTTAGGCATTGAGGAGATGAGCTGGGGTTAGCTATGTTTATAAACCTGAATGTAACAAACCAGTGTCTCTGATAATAGGCATCCTCTGCCATCTCCACAAAACCAGGCAGAGGGTTGGTTAGGTTGAATGTCTGTATCCATTTACACCAGTAATCATTTACTCACATTTCACTATTTACTATACATAGTGCACATTTATAGTTATTGATTTCAGTTTGCTTGCATGCAGTGTATGGATCTTCATGTAATGTGAATATTTCCCCAACCTCAACAAGAGAATGTATTATCCAACCTGTGAAAATAAGGAAAAGCAAACAAGCTAGCAATTCCTCTGCTTTAAAACAATCATGGTTTCGCAAATGGCACCCTATTCCCTTTGTAGTGCACTAATCACTAGTACTGCACTATATAGGGAATAGGGTGCCAAATGGGACACACCCAATATCTATTAAAATGCAACCCTGCCATTGAAAATATATACAGATTTAGGAAAGATTAAATTGATCATAAAATCTGATCCGTATATAAGAGAGACGTCTCTAATTTTTGGAAGAGACCCAAGTTCCAGTCCTGTTCCAGTGTAACTCGGACCTGGCTGCTTACCATGTGGTAGTGACCTGAAACGCCAACACAGTAGCCAGAGTGCCCTCACACAGGTCATTTCACCCACATTTAACTTCCATGGCTTTTGTTATTTTATCAGTATATGAGTAGTACATTAGTCCAGATACAGTATGACTAAATGCATGGTAGACAATGGCAGTGTGTGGGCATTCAAAACATTCTTGTGCCACCACACCTACTGCATTGTGAAGTAACCAAGAAGAAATGTGGGTGTATTTATATATAAAATACAAGAGGGAAATCATTCAATACCTGTCCTGAAACCTTTTACAAGACTCAGACCCCTTATTGCATGCAACTGTACACATGCATGCATTGGGTAAGATGGTATATTCTTGTCTGTCATTAGTGCTAATATAAGTGATACGTTGATGGCTTCTCTGTTTCCTCTTCTTTTTCTCAGCTTTGCTTGAGGAGCCCGTCCCCAGATGATACAGCTCTGTTAACCATTCCACCACCGTCCAGCCCCTCGCTAGCTGTCAGGAGAGAAACAGTGGCACATGGTGAAGGACTACTAGCCTCTCCTGAATAACCTCTTCCAGTGGCCTGTCCTTTACTCAGCCTTTAGAGGATCCCTGCACATCTTAAATAGTTTCAGTTGCTCTGTCTCAAGTCAGTTTGTATTAACTTTTAATGTTGTTTTTCATATAGTATTGTGTAAATGTTGGTACCTTATTAATGGCACAATTTATGGAACAAATGCAAATCATTCCATTTTAGAAGCTAAACTCAGCAAAAAAAGAAATGTCCCTTTTTCAGGACCCTGTCTTTCAAAGATAATTCGTAAAAATCCAAATAACTTCACAGATCTTCATTGTAAAGGTTTTTAACACTGTTTCCCATGCTTGTTCAGTGAACCATGAACAATTAATGAACATGCACCTGTGGAACGGTCATTAAGACACTAACAGTTTACAGACGGTAGGTCACAGTTATGAAAACTTAGGACAGTAAAGAGGCCTTTCTACTGACTCTAAAAAACAACAAATGAAAGATGCCCAGGGTCCCTGCTCATTTGCGTGAACGTGCCTTAGGCATGCTTTAAGGAGGCATGAGGACTGCAGATGTGGCCAGGGCAATAAATTGCAATGTCCGTACTGTGAGACGCCTAAGACAGCGCTACAGGGAGACAGGACAGACAGTTGACCGTCCTTGCAGTGGCAGACCACGTGTAATAACACCTGCACAGGATGGGTACATCCGAAAATGACACCTGCGGGACAGGTACAGGATGGCAGTAACAACTGCCGGAGTTACACCAGGAAGGCACAATCCCTCCATCTTGGGGGAATGTCCTACAAGCCCTTAGTCGAGACGCTTTTTTGCTGAGTTTATTTAGCTTCCTAAGCTTGTGTAGCTAATATAATGCTCTACCAAAAGTATTGGAGTGAGATTGCAGGAGGAGGTCATTGGGGAGCTGTCGTGCAGTAAGGTTTTGTCTCCTCTCACTAGTGAGGTTAGCATGATACAACACACAGTCCCAGGATGTCTAACTGGTTTGGTAGCTTTATTTACCCAGTATTTAGTTAGACAAAACAATGTTTAGGACTGCCACTACAGTGTGAGCCTACTAACTGACTCGTCAGTCAAATGAAGCAAACAAGTACGACACTTTAAATCTTGAGCACATTATCAGTGGCTCTCATTGTGCTTTTAGGATTAGTCCTCATCAATTGGATTAGTAACTTTTGTTTTCATCTACAATGACACGTGGTTTGTTTCATGTCATAGTAAGGTACTTTTACACAACACATGAACAGTGAATGTTTCTTTAAGGCTGACTAAAGGAGGCCACTGCTATAGTAAATGCAATTCAAGACACATGGATCTTTCAATCCTCAAGTGTTCATAGATTGTTTAAGATTTTTGATGTGGAAGGGTCACTAACAAAGCATGGCACAGGTATAAGAGACACATTAAGAGTCAATCTTGTCTCTTCAGCTGTGTGTGTCATAGGCACGAGTCCGTTTGATATGATGTGCTTAATTATAACACTGGCTTCATCCCGAAGGGCACCCTATTCTCTACATAGTGCACTACTTATGAACGGAGCCATATAGGCCCTGGTCAAAAATAGTGCACTATATAGGGAAAAGGGTGCGATCACTGGCTTGATCTTACATTGGAAAGCCTCCAAACAGGCTGAGATGGTGAGTAAACTGTAGTGCAAAAAAAGGTGGGTCACTGTCTAGTATAGAGATATTTACATGGTTATTAACGTCACGCCAGGGTAAGCCTACACAAAACACAGTCCTGATTTTAAGTGTTTCTAAAATCCCATATGGGAAAAATGAATGCTGGAAAAACGATTGCAACCATTTCCCTGTTTGACCGCTAGGTTGTATGGGTATTATGATTCATACTGTGGTACTATATTGTTGACAGGGTCTATGATTTAGTAATACTACAAGGCTTGTAGCGGATTTTCGCCAGTTATTTGAAGAAAGAGTATGTGCCTGTGTGATGATGTAATCCTGAAGCAACAAGGTTGGTAATGACAACCTATGGCTATTGAATATTTGTAAATGGACACAATTGTAAAGGTTTTAAAGACAAGTTATTGTCCTGTCTTTCGAAACCACTTCCGACAATTATCGAAGTCAATGTTTCATATTGATGATCATATTTATCTGCAACCATGAATATCAGGCTCTTCTTTTTCAGTTTCACCACCAGAGGGCAGTTTTTCCTAATTAGTTATTAATGTGTCTACCTAGGGTCAATTCATCAATACATGTCATGTTTTCTGTGCAGACTTTAGGATGTCAAAACATTTCACTTTGTGATTGAACATTAGATACTATATCTGTACCCTTTTTTAAGTGAACATGCTCCTTTTCAAGCTATTTTATTAAAGTCACCATTTGCAGGTGAAAGCATACATTATGTCCATTCATTTTTAGATTATCATTCATTTAATAAAAAAGAGAGTTGAATTAAATAGCTGACAAATAAATCAAATCAAGGGAGGAGATATCATTGACACATAGCATAGAAAAGCAGATAGGCAATGTTGAGTTCACTTTCGACTCCTCCCGCAAGAAAAATAGTAGGCGGGGGTATGTACCTAAACAGATGGGATGAGAGCATTGTCTTTAATCTGTCACTGTTACCTCTGCATAGAGACATGCGGACGATGTTCCTGCATTTATAGACCCAGATGAATATTGTCAGAAGAAGACTTCGCCAGGTTTTGATGCAATAACGTTTATACTTTCGAGGATTCCCTTTGTTTCCATGCACTCGGTCACCCGGTTGCTGGAGAGACAGCGGAGCTGAATCGGTCAATAATTTCGTCTCGCAAACCGATCTGTCGCTGGCTGGCGAAGGGGACATGAATATCTGAGAATCTCTCTGGTGACGGCCATCAGAAGAGAGACATCGGTGGCATCATACCACAAATCGCATAGGTGGACAGGACACAGGGGCGAAGGGACAGACATTAATCAGCAGTGTATTTCTACTCCTCCTGCAGCAATGCCGGGGTTTGATTACAAGTTTCTGGAGAAACCGAAGAGACGGTTTCAATGTCCCTTATGCAGTAAAGCCATGCGAGACCCTGTTCAAGTTTCTACGTGTGGCCACCGATTTTGTGACACCTGTCTACAAGAATTCTTAAGGTAAGCTGTTGGTCTGTGTCTGTGTTTCTGTATGTCTTTCTGCGTGTGTCTGTCTCGCTCTCTCTCTCTCTCTCTGAATGTATATGTGTGTGTGTGTGTTGTGTGTGTGTGTGTGTGTGTGTGTGTGTGTGTGTGTGTGTGTGTGTGTGTGTGTGTGTGTGTGTGTGTGTGTGTCATATTCCAGATTCAGAGCGATTAGCCTATTGGATTGTCATAATGATATTACATTGTAATGTGTTCTGTATACACAAAGCCTTAAGGGTAAGTCAACACCACTTCCTTTTACCTATAATATAGTTTCACCTGTGAGTGCAAAGGCCTTACAAAGGAAGGACACACCTACAGGATATGTTTACATATATACTTTCCAATTGAAACTGAACATTTATGATTGGTTCCTAGAGTGTGAGACAAGACATGTAGCCTATACACAGAGAGAGAGGTCTAAAAGCAAGTTTTTTCAGTGTTCTTTAAACCAGTGGTTTTGAAAGTCTATGTAAAACAAAATCATATATATATATATATATGTGTGTGCATTCGGAAAGTATTCTAACCCATTGACTGTTTTCACATTTTGTTACATTACAGCCTTATTCTAAAATGTATCAAATTATTTTTTCCCCCACATGAATCTACACACAATACCCTATAATGACAATGCAAAAACAGGTTTGTAGAAATTTTGGCAAATGTATTAAAAATAAAAACGGAAATATCACATTTACATAAGTATTCAGACCCTTTATTCAGTACTTTGTTGAAGCACCTTTGCCCGTGATTACAGCCTAGAGTCTTCTTGGGTAAAACGCTACAAGCTTGGTACACCTGTATTTGGGGAGTTTCTCCCATTCGTCTCTGCAGATAGTCTCAAGCTCTGTTAGTTTGGATGGGGAGTGTTGCTGCTCAGCTATTTTCAGGTCTCTCCAGAGATGTTTGATCGGGTTCAAGTTCTGGCTCTGGCTGGGCCACTCAAGGACATTTAGAGACTTGTCCCGAAGCCATTCCTGCGTTGTCTTGGCTGTGTGCTTATGGTTGTTGTCCTGTTGGAAGGAGAACCTTCACCCCAGTCTGAGGTCCTGAGCATTCTGGAGCAGGTTTTCATCAAGGATCTCTCTGTACTTTCCTCCGTTCATCTTTGCCTCGATCATAACTGGTCTCCCTGAAAAACATCCCCACAGCATGATGCTGCCACCACCACCATGCTTCCATGTATTGATGGTTCCAGGTTTCCTCGATGTGACGCTTGGTATTCAGGCCAAAGATTTCAATCTTGGTTTCATCTGACCAGAGAATCTTGTTTCTCATGGTCTGAGTCCATTAGGTGCCTTTTGGCAAACTCCAAGCAGGCTGTCATGTGCCTTTTACTGAGGAGTGGCTTCTGTCTGGCCACTCTACTATAAAGGCCTGATTGGTGGAGTGCAGCAGAGATGGTTGTCCTTTTGGAAGGTTCTCCTATCTCTACAGGAATGTCTTTCCTTACTGTATTTGAGCCAATCAGTTGAGTTGTTTCAAGGTAGGAAGATAGCCCTATTTGGTAAAAGACAAAGTCCATATTATGGTAAGAACAGCTCAGATACCCGCAAAACACCAGTCTCAACGTCAACAGTGAAGAGGTGACTCTGGGATATTGGCCTTCTAGGCAGAGTTCCTCTGTCCAGTGTCTGTGTTCTTTTGCCCATCTTTTCTTTTTATTGGCCAGTCTGAGATATGGCTTTTTCTTTGCAACTCTGCCTAGAAGGCCAGCATCTCGGAGTCGCCCCTTCACTGTTGACATTGAGACTGACGTTTCGCCTGTACTATTTAATGAAGCTGCGAGTTGAGGACTTGTGAGGAGTCTGTTTCTCAAACTAGACAGTCTAATGTACTTGTCCTCTTGCACAGTTGTGCACCGGGGCCTCCCAATCCCCTTTCTATTCTGGTTAGGGCCAGTTTGCGCTGTTCTGTGAAGGGAGTAGTACACAGCTTTGTATGAGATCTTCAGCTTCTTGGAAATTTCTCACATGAATAGCCTTCATTTCTCAGAACAAGAATAGACTGAGGAGTTTCAGAAGAAAGTACTTTGTTTCTGGCCATTTCGAGCCTGTAATCGAACCCACAAATGCTGATGCTCCAGATACTCAATGAGTCTAAAAGACGGTTTTATTGCTTCTTTAATCAGAACAACAGTTTTCAGCTGTGCTAACATAATTGCAAAAATGTTTTCTAATGATCAATTAGCCTTTTAAAATTATAAACTTGGATTAGCTAACACAATGTGCCATTGGAACACAAGAGTGATGGTTGCTGATAATGGGCCTCTGTTCGCCTATGTAGATATTCCATTAAAAATCAGTAGTTTCCAGCTGCAATAGTCATTTACAACATTAACAATGTCTACACTGTATTTCTGATCAATTTGATGTTATTTTAATGGACCAAAAATGTGCTTTTCTTTCAAAAACAAGGACATTTCTAAGTGAACCCAAACTTTTGAACGGTAGTGTGTGTATTTTTTATATATTTTTGGATATATATACACACTACCGTATATATACATAGACTTCGAGCGCCAGCTATTCTGAGGGAAACTTCGTAGGGAACCAGCTACTAGATGGTTCGATTAGTCTTATAAATACATATATTGGAACAGAAAATTAAGAGGACAGATTATTCTATGGGAATATATACAAGCATTTAAAACATTTAAGTGTTATTGAGTAAGTGTTATTGAGTAAATGTATTTATTGCTTCCTTCTAATTTTGATAAGAGATACAAATGTAATGAGTTTAAGGTTATTTGTTCATGTAAAAATCGAAATGTACAGATTTTAAGGTTGTCATTATATTTGAGGTGGGGTCACAATAAATGATTGCGGGAAAATAGTGGCGTATAAATGGGGAAAGAAATGGGGTCCCCATTGAAAAAGTTTGAATACACTGCCTTAAACCTTAAGGCAGTTCACCTACCCAGCCTATGGTATTGGAAATGTTTTTAACATATTTCAACATTCACTCCTTGGAAAGTTTCACCCATGTCAACATTATTCCTTTAGATTAGCCAAATGTAGCCAGCCGTTGGGGGTGTTCTTTATACATGCAAATCTCTCATGAAGTCAGTTGTTTTTCTTCATTACTGAATTCAAATTGGCCCAACTGGCAGTATTCTGGGAGCCACCAATGAGAACTCAAGCTCCAAAAGGCCACAAAACAGAAGAGAAAACAATTGCTTGCTTATATCATAATTTGGCCCAATGCAATTGTAATATTATACGTATATGTTTCAGATAATAAACTGTCAGAGATTCAGTGCTGTGATGAGGGAGAAATGTTTCAGACTTTGCTGCCATTCTAGCTGTAGTCCCCTACCATGACACATTATCAGGGACAGAGAGAGGGGAGAGGCACTTTGTCTGTTTATGGGTGTGAGTCTGCATGGAAATATGTCTGCGTGTATTTGTATTTGTCCACGTGTGTATGCTTGTTAATATCTGTGTGTTTTCACCCAGGCAGGCAGAGGGGATCCTGGCCTATCTTCCTTATCTTCTTGTCTGTCTTTTTGCCCTTAGGATGTATGCCTGCCTGACTGCGTTTCGGGTCAGGGGAGGGTGCAGGGTGGTAGAGGTGCTGGGTCCGGGGCAGTCAACAGTGGCGCTGCCTTGGATGAGGGGGGATTAGACAGATTCCTTTATTGGAATCAGGGAATCAGTGTGCTGAGAGATTGGCGGACCATTCACTCGGAGGTCACCAAATTCATATCTCTTTGTAATCATTTTATTTGTCACTTGCTTCATAAACAACCAGTGAAATGCTTACTTACAGGCCCTTCCCAACAATGCAGAGAGAAAAATAGAGAAATTGCACCCTATCCCCTATATAGTGCACTACTTTTGACCAGGGCCCCTTTATGGCTCTGGTCAGAAGTAATGCACTGCAGTATATAGGGCAGTGTATCCAAACCCTGGTCCTCGAGCACAACAGTACACCTTAGTGTTGTAGCCCTGGACAAACACACCTCATTCAGCTCATTGAGGGCCTGATGATTAGTTGACACGTTGAATCAGGTGTGCTTGTCCAGGGTTACAATAAAAATGTGTTCTATTGGGGGTACCCAAGGACCAGGGTTGGGAAACACTGGTAGGGTAGGGTGCTATTTGGGAGACATACAGTGTTTAATTTTGGCAACTATTTTAGATTTAGTTTTGAGCCACTTGAGGTTCTCATACCCCTTCACCCCTACCACATCCCTCCCAGCCCCCATTGAAAGATGGCTGGAATACTTGGGGGTCCTACTTCATGTATATTTAATTTGATTTCAATTAAACCCTCATGTAGTTGGTTATTGCAGGATGCAGGAAGCAGAGGTGGGTCTACCTGAACTTTGTGCTACGTCATCTTGGAACACAGCTTGTGTTATTGTTTGAGTAGACAATGGCTGGACATATTTCAGTTATGGCAGTTATGGTTCCCCTTTATGTTTTTGCATTTCACTTCATTGCCAGAGACAACCAGAATGGGATGTTTTTTTCACCGTATAGGTCTTATCTAGTTCTCTACACATATTTAGACTATCTTGGGCTACGTCCTAAATAGCACCCTGTTCTCTACATAGTGGAATACTTTTGACAAGAGACATTTGCACCCTGGTTGAAAGTAGTGCATTATGTAGGGAATGGGGTGCCATTTGGGATGCGTACCAGGTATGACTTGTCTCCCTCCCTCCCAGCTGCACACTGTGAACACGGCTGATGTTGACACTCTGTGTCAGTCAAATAAATAAGACTCCTAGTCGTAAGCACAGGTTTGCAGCTAGTTTGACCACTAGCAATGCCATGCTGCTTATTCATGGTGCTGTAGATATTATCATAGGACTTGAGCCATGTCTTGTCAAAAAGGAAATTCAACAAACAGATCAAGGCATTATTGCACTTTTTTATTTGATCATTTCTGGCACTAATATTGGCACCCTTGATAAAATGAGCAAAACAGGCTGTGAAAAAAAAAGTATGACTGCCTCATCTCTGTACCCCACAAATGATCTGTATAGTCCCTCAGTCGAGCAGTGAATTTTAAACACAAATTAAACCACAAAGACCAGGGAGATTTTCCAATGCCTCGCAAAGAAGGGCGCCAATTTGTAGATGGGTAAAAAAAAAATTAAAGCAGACAATGTTTATCTCTTTGAGCATGGTGAAGTTATTAGTTACACTTTGGATGGTGTATCAATACACTCAGTCACTACAAAGATACAGGCGTTCTTCCTAACTCAGTTGCCAGAGAGGAAAGAATCCGCTCAGGGATTTCACCATAAGGCCAATGCTGACTTCAAAACAGTTACAGAGTTTAATGGCTGTGATAGAACTGAGAATGGATCAACAACATTGTAGTTAATCAACAATACTAACCTAAATAACAGAGTGGAAAGAAGGAAGCCTGTACAGAATATAAATATACCAAAACATGCATCCTGTTTGCAACAAGGCACTAAAGTAATACTGCAAAAAAATGTGGCCCAAGCAATTCACTTTTTGTCCTGAATGCAAAGTGTTATGTTTGGGACAAATCCAATACAACACATTACCACTCTCCATATTTTCAAGGATATTGGTGGCGGCTGTATATCATGCTATGGGTATGCTTGTCATCGTTAAGGACTTGTGAGTTTTTCAGGCTAAGAAAGAAACGGATGAAGCTAAGCACAGGCAACATCCTAGATGGAAATCTGGTTCAGTCTGCTTGCCACCAGATACTGGGAGATTAATTTACCTTTCAGCAGGACAATAACCTAAAACCCAAGGCCAAATCTGCACTGGAGTTTCTTACCAAGAAGACAGTGAATGTTACTGAGTGGTCTAGTTACAGTTTGACTTAAATCTACTTAAAAAATATATGGCAAGACCTGAAAATGGTTGGCTAGCAATGATCAATAACCAATTTGACAGCGATTGAAGAATTTTGAAAAGAAGAATGGGCAAATGTTTCACAATTAGGTGTGGAAAGCTCTTCAAGACAAAGTATTGTCTCAGGGGTGTGAATACTTATGTACATGAGATATTTCTGAATTTCATTTTCAATAAATTTGCCAACATTTCTAAATGGGATATTATGTGTAGATGGGTAAAAAAATAAATCAATGAAATACATTTTGAAATCAGGCTTTTACACAACAAAATGTAGAATAAGGCAAGGAGTATGAATACTTTCTGAAGGCACTGTATATAAACATATTTTAATACATTTTTTTTTTTAACTAGGCGAGCCGGTTAAGAACAGATTCGTATTTACAATGACGGCCTACACCAGCCAAATGCTGACGCTGGGCCAATTGTGTGCCGCCCTATGTGTCTCCCAATCACGGCTGGTTGTGATACAGCCTGGATTCGAACCATGGTGTCTGTAGTGATGCCTCTAGCACTGAGATGCAGTGCCTTAGCCCGCTGCACCACTCGGGAGCCCACCTTAATAAGATGTCTGAAGGCAAAGCTCTCCAAATATACTGTATCAGGATGACCAGCTCGTATATAGAAAGAGAGAGACCGTTGAAGAGTAAGAGATCATTGGTGGTCCATGCCTTTTGCCTGCGGCTTTGTGTCTATCTCAGAGGCCTCCCTGTCTGTGTTCAGAGAATACAAATCCTTTACTCCCTGCATCCCACGCAATGACTCTTTTTAAAACACGAAGACGCACAGAATATAGATTTTTTTCAAGACAAAAAAAGACCAAGCCAGTGTTTTTGTAAAGTAGTGACGACTCGTGATCATAACAGACAAAGAGAGCACGATTCAACAGTCAGTTGCAGCTGCAGTATACTGTGAAGTGGGGACAACCAGACTATCAGGGAGAGCAATCATCTGCACCTATTTTGTGGATGCGTAGAGTGACTAATGTTACTACCAGTTATATTCAGAGTTAATGGGGAATTGATTGCACTATTTGTTCAGCTCAAGTTTTTATCGCTTTCCATTTCAATGTTGGTGACCTAGGATGCTTCCCAAATGGCACTTTATTCCCTACATAGTGCACTACTTTTGACCATAGCACTATGGGCTCTGGTCGAAAGTTGTGCCTATATAGAGAATAGGGTGGCATTTTGGACACCCACAATGTCAGTGACTTACAATGTCAGTGACATTATTGACTTGGTAAGCTTGCTAAACTGTAGCGCAGCCAAGAGAGGGGGGGGGGGCTCTTTTCAAAACACATTGTTTTCTCAGGTAGCCTAGCAAACATCACACTGTTATTCTGAATGGTATTTTGTCTTCTAAAACATTTCAGTGCCTCAGAGGTCTGTCCACAATGACTTTACTATTCATCTGTCGGGATCCTATTGGTCCAGCTGACAGGGGTTTAGGCTATTTAACAGCCACTTCACCCTTCCATCGATCTCACACAGAAATGAATCTAGTCAATTGATTAACACAGTAAAAAGCCACACGTAGCAGAGTTCACAGAGTGTGTTTCCATTTTTCCATTGGCTTAATTAGAACACTGTGCAAACTGAGGACACAGACAGTTGAGCACGCAGGGATTGCATAAAGGGCATTTGGGATCATTCTGAAGCAAGCACAAGTAAGCCTATACCAAAGCTCCCTGAGGTAATTTGTATACATTTTGAACACAGAGTGGATCCCCTCCCAGTGAGTCCCAGCTTTTGTGTTCAGTATGTGAAATCAGTCCAGGCTTGCCAGCCAGCTTTCACTTTGACACTGATAGCTCTGCCAGCGTCTCTGGGACCCACCGGGATTCACCACTCTTGTGTAACAGGCCATAAAAATAGTTTATTACTTTAGAGCATAAATCACCAAATTAACACTTCCACTTACTCAGAAGTATGAATGATCTATGGTTACATCTCAGCAGGTCTCTCCTTCATCTCTGTCCATGTTTAATCTCATCTTCAACCTTTCCTCACGGTATCCCTTGAAACAAGTGGCCTCCACACCCTCGCTTCAGGTTTAACGCTTTTCATATGCTATCGTACAATAACATTTCCCATTTCTCTGACAGACACACTACTTTTGAACTAACACAATATTTTTTTTTTGCTGAATTATGCCAAAATCTGTCATTCTGCCCCTGAGCAAGGCAGTTAACCCACTGTTCTCCGGGCGCCGACGACGTGGATGTCGATTAAGGTAGCCCCCACACCTCACTGATTCAGAGGGGCTGGGTTAAATGCGGAAGACACATTTCAGTTGAATACATTGTTGGACAACTGACTAGGTATCCCCCTTTCCCTTTGTGATGAAAAGACTTAGCTTGTCTGTCAGCGTGTTAGCATGTGATGCTAATGGGCTGTTTTCTCCGCCCATGGAGAGAGCGAGGGAGTGGAGGAATGTTTAAATACAACAGGCCAACAGGCAGAAGCCCCGGAGGCTCCCTGGCCCAGCCCTGATGTAGAGTCATGGGGTAGTAGAACGAGTACAGCCCTGAGGCTTATCACTTCTGCAATCAACTGTAAGTCACATGCCTGTATGTTTATCTTGGTATGCATCCCAAATGGCACCCTATTCCCTACTTTTGACCAGGGCCATAATGCTCTGATCAAAAGTAGTGTACTGTATAGGGAATAGGGTGTCATTTGGAACGCAGCCCTGGTTGCTAACGGCAAACCCCTTATCATAGGCCTTGGCAATTCGCTCAAAGCTCATTAGCAAAGGAGAATAAAAAACTTCTCCCCATGATATAGGGTAAGAGCGGCCTTACATGCCAAACCCATCCCATACATGGTGTGATACATGGAGTCATGTATCTTGGGTTAGTGTGTGTGTGAGCCAAGGCAGGGTCACACTTGCACAACTGTGTCATCTCTGTGGGAATACTACAGTGCTCCGGCCTAGCCTTGACTGGATCAGTGATTGGTTTATTCTGCCCCACAAATTCTTCCTGGATGTGTTTCCTCAACAATATGATAGCCTACTGTAACTTCTTCCTAGATAAGTCTCCCCAACACTATGTTAGCCTACTGTAACTTCTTCCTGGATGGGCCTCCACAACACTATGGTAGCCTACTGTAACTTCTTCCTAGATAAGCCTCTCCAACACTATGGTAGCCTACTGTAACTTCTTCCTAGATAAGTCTCCCCAACACTATGTTAGACTACTGTAACTTCTTCCTAGATAAGTCTCCCCAACACTATGTTAGCCTACTGTAACTTCTTCCTAGATAAGCCTCCCCAACACTATGGTAGCCTACTGTAACTTCTTCCTAGATAAGTCTCCCCAACAATATGTTAGCCTACTGTAACTTCTTCCTGGATGTGTTTCCTCAACAATATGATAGCCTACTGTAACTTCTTCCTAGATAAGCCTCCCCAACACTATGGTAGCCTACTGTAACTTCTTCCTAGATAAGCCTCCCCAACACTATGGTAGCCTACTGTAACTTCTTCCTAGATAAGCCTCCCCAACACTATGGTAGCCTACTGTAACTTCTTCCTAGATAAGCCACCCCAACACTATGGTAGCCTACTGTAACTTCTTCCTAGATAAGCCACCCCAACACTATGGTAGCCTACTGTAACTTCTTCCTAGATAAGCCTCCCCAACACTATGGTAGCCTACTGTAACTTCTTCCTAGATAAGCCTCCCCAACACTATGTTAGCCTACTGTAACTTCTGACTTCCTCTACTGTCCCGAGGCGCTTATGGTCTAATTGGTATGCCATTTTGGAACATGATGCCATTTGGTTAATTGCCATGGGGTTTATACATGTGATGATTAATCATCCCCACCGGCCAAGGAAGTATGAGTTTGAGTGTTATGAGAGGGAAGATGATTAATTTAACATTGGCAGCATAGTGTCCATGAGATGTGGTGATTGTGCTGTTTTACTGATGCAGGCTATAGGCCTACTCATCTATTCTCTCTGCTCCCTGACTTGTCTGTATGGCTTCTCAGTCTCCCACACATGTAATAACACTGAAGTCCATTTTGATGCAGCATCACCAGCAATCTCAGTGCCTCTGCAACCTCCAACTTCCTCTCTCCTTCCCCACATCCCTTCCACCGTCTGGGAAAGCGAGTGCACAAAAAGCTTATTGTGAATGAGGAAAGAGTTTGGAGGGAAGAAAATGGGGATGATTGATGTGGTCTGAGACAGTGGAGAGATAGAGGTCAGGCTCTCGTCAGCCAAGGGAATCTGGATGAGTGGTCTCCATTAAAGCCAGATGAATTGACTTCTGTCTATTGTGTGTGCAGTTTGATAGGGAAATGCAGAATAGAGGCACTTTTGGCCAGGGATTTAGCTAGTGTCTTTTAAAGGACTAAATGGGGTCCGGGAGCACTGGTGCCTTTCTCTGTGTGTAAGCCAGGCCTGCTCTGTCAGCTGGGCCATAGAAAAAGTGTGTGTGTGTGTGTGGGTTCAGCCGGACTAATAATGAATGGCTCAGTGAATGAGGATCTCTAGTTCCAAGCCCCACACCCATCCTCCAGTCTCTTCACATAGGCCTTCATAGAACCTCACAGGTGTCCAAAGACATTCATGTATGTATGGCACACAGGGATACAGAAGGGGATGCGGAAGGAATGTTTTTCTTTTGCTTCGTCTATTGCTGAGCAAAACATAGTTCACTGTGCTTCGTTGAAGGGGGTTTAGTTAGCGGAGTGGAAGCCCCCAGGCATCTGCTCTGGTCTACTCTGCTCTGCTCTGTTCTCTGGGTAGGTGGTGACGACCTCTCAAAGCTGAGTAGTGCTGTTCAGGCCAGCTGATGAACTGGGAATGATGAAGTTTAGAATCCTTCAAGAAACACTGAGGCAGTAGTAGCCCATACAAAGGAGTAGGGTGAAGTTGCTCCTAGACAGTGATCTTGGTTCAGTTTCCCCCACTAATGGTTCCGGTTAAGATTTACGGAGGGGAAGCTGATTATTAGACCTGTACCTAGAGGAAACTTCAACCCAGAGCTAGTACACAGAGGCAGTTCCTTACACACTGTAAAAGGGGGGCAGGGTGGACACACCCTGGAAGTATCCCAATGTAGGCTATCACTATTGAGAGAAACTATACCAGTACTTACTCACACATGCATGGACTTTGAAGTAATCCATTGTGTGAAAGTCCACTGATCTTTTAAAGTTTAACATGTCAGTTACACTTCCCCACTACCTGAGCTAAGAGGCGTACTGCACCTGGTGAATCACAAATAGAGCTCTGCAAACATACAGTATAAATTATAGCTCTGCCCTTCAGAATAACTCAATGACCTATATTGTGCTCAGTCACCCAAATCAACTGGTACAGTAGTCGTTACTGTACATGAATGGACACACTGATTTGATGGCCTTGGACTCTATACATACACTACCGTTCAAACGTTTGGGGTCACTTAGAAATGTCCTTATTTTTGAAAGAATAGCACATTTTTGGTCCATTAAAATAACATCAAATTGATCAGAAATACAGTGTAGACGTTGTTAATGTTGTAAATGACTACATTAGCTGGAAACAGCTGATTTAAGAGGCCCATTATCAGCAACAAACACTGCTGTGTTTCAATGGCACGTTGTGTTAGCTAATCCAAGTTTATAATTTTAAAAGTCTAATTAATCATTAGAAAACACTTTTGCAATTATGTTAGCACAGCTGAAAACTGTTATTCTGATTGAAGAAGCAATAAAACTGGCCTTCTTTAGACTAGTTGAGTATCTGGAGCCTCAGCATTTGTGGGTTCGATTAAAGGCTCAAAATGACCAGAAACAAAGTACTTTCTTCTGAAACTCGTCAGGCTATTCTTGTTCTGAGAAATGAAGGCTATTCCATGTGAGAAATTGCCAAGAAACTGAAGATATCGTACAGCGCTGTGTACTACTCCCTTCACAGAACAGCGCAAACTGTCTCTAACCAGAATAGAAAGAGGAGTGGGAGGCCCCGGTGCACAACTGAGCAATAGGACAAGTACATGAGACTGTTGAATTTCAGAAACAGACTCCTCACAAGTCCTCAACTAGCTGCTTCATTAAATAGTACGCACAAAACACCAGTCTCAACGTCAACAGTGAAGAGTCGACTCCGGGATGCTGGCCTTCTAGGCAGAGTTCCTCTGTCCATTGTCTGTGTTCTTTTGCCCATCTTTTCTTTTTATTGGCCAGTCTGAGATGTGTATTTTTCTTTGCAACTCTGCCTAGAAGGCCAGCATCCAGGAATTGCCTCTTCACTGTTGACGTTGAGACTGGTGTTTTGCGGGTACTTTTTAAGGAAGCTGCCAGTTGAGGACTTGTGAGACATCTGTTTCTCAAACTAGACAGTCTAATGTACTTGTCCTCTTGCACAGTTGTGCACCGGGGCCTCCCACTCCTCTTTCTATTCTGGTTAGAGACCATTTGCGCAGTTCTGTGATGGGGTAGTACATAGCGTTGTACGAGATCTTCAGTTTCTTGTCAATTCTTTGCTGCCATTTTGAGCATGTAATCGAACCCACAAATGCTGATGCTCCAGATACTCTACTAGTCTAAAGAAGGACAGTTTTATTGCTTCTTTAATCAGAACAACATAATTGCTAACATAATTGCAAAAGTTTTTTCTAATGATTAATTAGCCTTTTAAAATTATCAACTTGGATTAGCTAACACAATATGCCATTGGAACACAGGAGTAATGATTGCTGATAATGGGCCTATGTACGCCTATGCAGATATTCCATAAAATATCAGCTGTTTCCAGCTACAATAGTCATTTACAACATTAACAATGTCTACACTGTATTTCTGATCAATTTTATGTTATTTTAATGGACAAAATTTGTTGCTTTACTTTCAAAAATGAGAAGTTTTTTTGTTTGTTTTTTAAATGTAAATTTGTACCCTTTTTAACCCCAATTTCGTGGTATCCAATTGTTAGTAGTTACTATCGTGTCTCATCGCTCCCGTACGGGCTCGGGAGAGACGAAGGTCGAAAGCCATGCGTCCTCCGAAACACAACCCAACCAAGCCGCTTCTTAACACAGCGCACATCCAACCAGGAAGCCTGCCGCACCAATGCGTCGGAGGAAACAACTCCGCCACAGGAGTCGCCAGTGCGCGATGAGACAAGGATATCCCTACCGGCCAAACCCTCCCTAACCGCTAGGCCAATTGTGTATCGCCCCATGGACCTCCCGGTTGTGGCCGGCGGCGACAGAACCTGGGCTTGAACCCAGAGTCTCTGGTGGCACAGTTAGCACTGCAATGCAGTTCCTTAGACCACTGCGCCACCCTGGAGGCAAAAACATGGATATCTTTAAGTGACCCCAAAGTTTTTAACGGTAGTGTATATGGGTCAATAAAAAAAACAATTGGTCTCTATTCCATTAGGTTATTCAACATTCGTCTTCCTCAGGTATTCTGGGGAATGCGTGAACCCTTTGTTTGTTTTTCGTTTTGAATGACCTCACTAAAACAACCAACCAACAAGGTTGTATTTTGTCAACATCTATGGAATACAAGACTTGGAATGGAACTTACAACACCAGGATATTTCTATTGCCCTGATAAGAGGTTTCTGTTGTGGGTGCAACTGAAAAACACCGTCTACCCTTGCAAGGGTGACGTGTGCTTGTGTTCAGGTGTGAGTGTGTGGCTGGGTGTGAGTGTGTGTTTGAGAGAGTATTGTATACTCCCTGAACATTTGTGTCACTCACGTGGTGTGATATACTGTGTATGCTAGAACCTGAAGTCACCCATCCATTTAACTTAAAGGCACCATCTTTTCTCATTCAGCTCCTTGGCAGAACATGAGCCTTACTGTTCTCTAAGGGTTCTCCCATAAGACCTACTGTACCATGAGAGGAGTTATATGGGTGTGAGCCAGGACGTTGCAAGATGATATCATTGAATGGGGTCTCATGGGAGGAAGCTGAGGGGCTTTAGAGGTCCAGCTGTGATGATGATATCACTGAGAGAAAGTTATCGGGACTGTTTCACACAGCTGCAAAGTTGCAGAGTTCCTTCACACAGACTGTCTCCACATGGACCGGACAGCCCAGTTGTTATTGTCAAACTCCCTGGGGGTCATTTGGTTGAATGTTGAATGGCATAAGGCCTTGGTGGTGCTAATTGCTGGTCTAAGCTAGGCAAATGTGAGCAAATCTATGTACTTATTCTGGGACTAAATTTCACACCTCTCAAAGAGGGAAAGCACTTAAAATTCTTTGCTGGATTTTTCTCCCCCATTGAAATGTCCTTCCTCTCCAAAAGCGCTGACCACATTCCTGAGTCAATGTCCCTATGACATTGTTCTCTGTATGTCAACTCTTTATCAACATTGTTGGTTTTATACAAAAGGAGAGTTTACAAACAAAGTGTGCACAAAGCATCCCTAGAGCAGGTTTGGGACTTGCTGAGACTTGTCCGTGGCTATGGGAGGTCTTATTCAAAGGACTCAGAGTCTGGCAGCTCTTCAGGCCAACAAAGGCGATAGGCATTCCAGTTATGCAGCAGAGCACCTTGCCCCTCAAACAGAGAGCATGTTGGGGCCAAGCTGCCAGAGTCCCAGCCTTGTCGCTGGAGCCTGGCCAGTTGGCAGCCCTCCCCAGCATGGCCAGTGCCTACATGTGCATGGGTATGCATGTAAGGTGTTTATTGTGAAACATATTAGCCCTCGCGTCAGACTACGCCATAGCCACTGTCTGCCACACAACATAGTGTAATCTGCTGGAGCTTCTTCAGACAAGACAGAGCAGACCCAACCCAGGATGTGTTAGCCAACACAACAGCAAATCCAGAGAGCGCCATCTTCTCTGGGCCAGTAGTTTTTACGATTTGTACCATTTAATTGAGATCAGGATTAATGGACAATGTAGAGCGGAGAGAGACTGGGTATAGGATTGTGGGAACTGGGAAGCGATGAGGGCTGTTAGGAGGTGGATGGATAGGAAGATTACCCAAGGTTACACAGCGGACATGGGAGGGTCTGCTCGGCCATGGCACAGCTTGTGCTTAGGTGTTCGAAACCCATTCCACTGCTCGGCAGACTCGGCTACATCTGTGCACTGCATCCTGTTGTGCTAATTGATTCCCCCCAATCTGTCTGAGTAGTCACTGCACTGGCTATGAAGCTGACAGCTCCTCTGTATATGCGCGCACACATACTCAGACTCCCACATATATTAATCTAGTATAATGCATTAATTAATGGATACAATTCAGTTAACAATTTCTTCCCCGTGTCTGTGAGGGATTGTTTATGTTGTGAGGCTCATTAGCAGTAGGCAGGCAGCTGACTGACTGACTGACTGACTGACTGACTGACTGACTGACTGACTGACTGACTGACTGACTGACTGACTGACTGACTGACTGACTGACTGACTGACTGACTGACTGACCACTGGGTCTGGTTGCCGAGTGGATGCCCAGGCATGTGAGGAATTTGTGTCTGGGCTTTGAAAGGAGAACAAGGGGACAGGAACATGGGGAATGGAGCAGCCCGGTCCTGCAAGGCACCTGTCTCAGTGAAAGGCTCCACTATGGAGCAAAACAGGTGTTTGCAGAGCAGTTGAGCTCTTCACTAAAAGCATACACACATCCTGAATTATAGTACTTATTTGGGAGAGGCCCCTTCAATGTTAAGGTCATTGCCAGTCAACCCTAAGCCATTCCGTCCTGCCCCCCTCCCTCTGGCCAGTGAAATGGCCATTGTGATGATGGCTCCCTTCCTTCCTGCCCTAAGTCTGCTGTCCCTTAACATCAGCTAGCTGTACTTATTGTGTTGGTCAACTAACTAAAAGCTCAATGACCTTCTCAAGTCCACCACTACCACTCTCTGTCTTTGTGGTCTCGTCCCTTCTCTCTCACAGCTCATTTCAGATATGTCAACACGGCACAATGCTCAGCCTCCTCCCGTCCTCCCATCTCCTTCCCCTGCACAGACGGGCTATTGATCCTATGAAAGAGCCGAGTGGAGGAAGTGACTAACTCACGTGCGTGTCCAGATGCATCATTCACTACCGCTCTGTTCGGGATGAGAGCGCATTTGCCTCGTTGTAGCCTCGCGTCTCATTCATATCTTAATTAATTTCCAATTTCATCCCCTCTCAATTTAGCTTTGGTTCCGTGTCTTTCCTTTCAGTCGTCATCCGGACCCGTAAATCAATACCGCTGAACAAGAGAAACCTGCCGAAGTGTTCTCTCTCACACTCACTCACTGACTTATGTACAGGAATAGTGTCACACCAAACTGGGCCATTGTGCTTTGTTTTTGTTTAGTAAAATCCACATGGCTAATCGTCCGCTCTGTTCTCCCTTGTCTCTGCCCCTCTTATTCCAAAAGCTTTGTAATTTACCTCAATGGTGTCACTCCTGGCAACAGGATCAGCTTTAAAGAATACATGCAACAGGAGCAGCTTTAAAGAATGCACGCAACAGGAGTAGCTTTAAAGAATGCATGCAACAGGAGCAGCTTTAAAGAATACATGCAACAGGAGCAGCTTTAAAGAATGCATGCAACAGGAGCAGCTTTAAAGAATGCATGCAACAGGAGCAGCTTTAAAGAATGCATGCAACAGGAGCAGCTTTAAAGAATGCATGCAACAGGAGCACTGCTTTCGTTTCGAGACAAAGGAGTCTTTTTGACGTCACTGCCTCGCCTGGCTAAACAAAGAAAATGCATCCTCGAAATGAGGAGTGGACAGCAGCTTGAGCTGCAGCTGAATGCTGGTTTCAAACATGTATGGCTCAAGGAGAAGGGGACAGAGGGAAGGAGAGGATTGGATTTCTCTGGCAGGTTGTTTTTGTCTCTGTCTGAATGTATATGGGCTTCAGATTCAGGCTGATAAGGGAAACAGGAGCAACAGCATGTCTGGAGACAAGCTACTGGGTTTATCGTGTTTGTGTTTGCAGTCGGTGTGTGTGTCTACGTCGCTGTTTAGATCACAGACAGCAGCCCTCTGACGGCTTTCTGAGCTCACTTCACACAAGAAGCCTTCCTTCCCTCACTGTTACCATGACCACAGCCAGCACAAGGCCCTCCCAAACTGTCACCATCAGCGAGGTGCACAGCTCAAACACACCCACTTGAAATGAATTGGTTTACTGAAAAAATAAGAAAAATAGCTTTTTCCTTCATGTCAGATCAATGGAAATGCAGGTAGAGCAGAAATATAAATTACTATTATGTAACGCTGTTTTTACTCTGAAGTGTCCCTGTAGAAAAGTGCCAGGATAAGGCATCCTTTTGATCACCTTTTTGAAGGCAAGCAGCATTTAGCGAGGGCGTTTGAAGAAGGCGATGAGGAAAGTTTGGACAGTTTTGTGGCTGTGAGCGAGGAGGAAGCCTGTGATGAGCGACTTATGGAGGATGAGGGAAGATGGTTGTATTCTGTGCCATCCGCCGCAATGATGACTGGGTGCATCCCAAATAGCACCTTACTCCCTTCATAGGCCACTACTTTTGACAATGTCCCATAGGGTCTATGGGCTCTGCTCGAAAGTAGTGCACTACTGTTACTTATGCAGAGGCAGGTCACACTGCCAGGCAGGCACAGGGAGAGTCCACAATCATTAACTTCTCCCAGTGCACTCCTCCTCAGATCACCACACCCTCACACAAGTTCTTCACAGCTTTACTTCTGTGGAGATGTTGAAGAAAAGTAAACTACATGTTATCAGTTATCTACAAGCTACACCTTCAAGGCACATTAGGACATAAGTTTCAGCAGTTGGGGTTTATCATTTTGCCTATTTCTTTGTCATGGTGAATCTTTGTGGTGTTTTCCTGATTGAAAATGCTCTCCTTCTCTTACACAACCTGCTAATGAATGAGTTCAACAACATTAAAGGCTTGGCATAATTTTTCCCCAGATGTTCCATTGGGATAAATTAAGCTCCCAGACACCACATGACATGAATGAAAGTAGTGTACACACACCTGGTATCTCACTCACACACATTGGCCTACTGTACAGTCAGGAAGTGAGATCAAGGGACAGAGAACAAACCCTCTGACCTCACTGTTGGTTTTATCCATAAATAATATCAATCTCTATGGGTAAAGCATTAAGCTTTGGATAAAGCATTAAGCTTTGGGTAAAACATTAAGCTATGGGTACAGCATTAAGCTATGGGTGAAGCACTAAGCTATGGGTAAAGCATTAAGCTTTGGGTAAAGCATTAAGCTATGGGTACAGCATTAAGCTATGGGTGAAACACTAAGCTATGGGTGAAGCACTAAGCTATGGGTAAAGCATTAAGCTTTGGGTAAAGCATTAAGCTTTGGGTGAAGAACTAAGCTTTGGGTAAAGTACTAAGCTTTGGGTAAAGTACTAAGCTTTGGGTGAAGCACTAAGCTATGGGTGAAGCACTAAGCTATGGGTGAAGCACTAAGCTATGGGTGAAGCACTAAGCTATGGGTGAAGCACTAAGCTATGGGTGAAGCACTAAGCTATGGGTAAAACACTAAGCTATGGGTGAAGCACTAAGCACAGTAGATCACCTATATTCTATGTAAACCGTATCAAGGTGAAGAAAGGAGAGCAAATTGGAACTTGACCTTGGTGCTATCTCTTTTAACATAACTAGACATTTAATGGCAACAGGTTCTCCTTTCAGTGCACCCATTCAGGCTTTTTGTATCAGCAACTCCTAAAAGGTGACAAGAAGGTAATTCATTTTCGCCATTGTTCCCTCCAGAAACAAATACAGCCTGCAATGAACCCCTCTGGTCTTTACAACCAGCAAAAGGCATTATGGTTGTTGTGGGAATTGAGTATGAAATGGGAGCACGGTGGTGAATCACAGGTCAGATAGGTTAGACACAGAAAAAATATTGCTTTCAACAGTCCTCAATTGTATCTTATTTGCCTAACTTACTCCTCATCTATTGATGTGCCATAGAAGCAAGGTATAAATAGCTTGATGCTAATTAATTCACTGCCTTTTCTCAAAAGACATTTGTTACATTTTGCTGACATCTCACACAGTGAATGTTTTAAAAGAAATGAGTGGTGATGAGAGGTTCTTATACTAAAATCAGTCTTACCAGTGCCGTCTTTAGCCAACGCTAGCATACTGCTGCTACATGTTGCATGTCTCTGTGCAGGCTTGAGAGCAGATGCAGGAAAATCAGAAGATATGTAGTCCATAAGACATTATTGGTAGCAGGGAGGGATTATGTGTCCAGCCCACCTGCTGTCTCTAGGACAGTGTGCTGGGGGGAAGCAGCATGGAGTTGGTGAGGTAATCCGCCTTTAGCCACCAGCTTCCTGGATTAGCACAATGCTAATGTGGTCTTGCCACCGTGCGATCCTGTTGGCAGGCCATTGTTGTTCTCCCTAATTTGTGTCAGTTTTTGTCATCGCCTAAACTTCTCCATTGACCGGTGTGACGGGAGAAGTTGACGAAGGATTAGAGGGTCAGGACACTTCAGATTGGGTTTTCTGCTTTCCTCTGTATGGTCTCTTTCTGCAGAACCTCATTACATTTACATTTTAGTCATTGTAGTTGTGGTGAGTACATTTTTCCTCAATAAAGAATTTATCAGCAAAGTCCGTGCTAGTAGGAAAAGACAATAAAAAAAGGTGCAAACATTTGTTTATGACTCCTTTCTCTGTGTGAGGAGTAGGAACAACAGTCACTGTTGTGTGCATTATTTCAGTGATGGACAAAGCACTGATTTCAACTCCACCATGGAGCAGATGGCTTGGCTGTGCAGGCATTCAAAGGGGCTCTGCCTGCCCGGCTCGCCTTATGCCTCAGTGAGAACAGAATAATGGAAGGAGTGGGCTCAACCAACAGAATGACTAAATGACTGTAAAATGTGCTCTGTGATGTCAGGGAGCAGGTAAATCACAGTGAACTGGGCTGGAGGGTCGATGAACCGTCACTGGTCACTAGTGGCACTGACTGTAGTGTAGAGCCTTGGACTAAGAACATTTCAAGGATGCCTAATTGAGAAACTAAACCACTAAGTGGCTTGTGATAGATATATTACTTGTGGTTGGACAGCTGCCAGTAATACTTTATGGAGATAATATTTTTTCTTGTCTTGGGAGTAACAGATCTCAGTGTGGTTTTAAAACTCTTCACAAGCACTCAGGGGGAGGATTACTCTTTGGGGATACATGCTAATGGAGGAAAAGAACTAGCCATGGTCATATTCATCACTCTCAGTTCTGTGTCCCTGGTATGTTATAACTGGGCCTAGTTTATAGCTATGGACTCACGGCTTTATCGAGATTGTATTTCACCAAACACTCCCCATGTCTAGAGCTGTTATGGTGACCATATTACCGCCACACCGGCAGTCACGAGTCATGACGGCAGTCAAATTCGATGTGACCATTTAGTCACAGTAATTAGGCTTCTCTAAGTTCTGATGCCGCTGATGGTCATTGATAGCCTACCAAACTTGGTAACTGCCTGGTACTCAGCACTCTATTGTCCCTCTAATCACTCTGATATCAATGTAAATGTCATCGAAAATCTAATCAAACACTTCATGAGCTCATGTTGCGCAACATTTCTATAGGCTATGCAATTGTGTGAGAAAACAGAGTGATGGCCTCTATTAAAAAGAGGAGAATCCCACCAGCTTTCTATAGGCCAGGCCTACTATATTTATTTCTCAACTTTCCTAATATTATGCACATTGCTTATCTTTACAATAGGAATATAGCCTATGTGGCTGGCATGAAAATGTACCACGGGAAAGGAGTCCTCCATTCTCAATTTAAGTGCATAGATGACATGTATTTTTTCCCCTGCCCCTGTTTCGAGACAGGTGCATAATAATGGTCCATTCTAAATCAAAACAAATCTCACACATATATTATTTAGTATATGTAAAGAGAAAATGAAATCAAGAATAGTGTGATGGGTGACAATATTAGCCTATCACTTGTGAATGATATATTATCGCTTGTGAATGATGCCCATCTTGTGTGCAGTAAGGCAAGAAAATACGCATGCTTTTTTTGGCAACTTTTTCAAATCAATAATCGCACACCTCAAGTAGCCTAGCCCATAGGCCTATACTGTATGTTTTGATAAAATGGCCAAATAACTTCTTAAAATGAAGCATATTAATCCGCTTTACAACGGTTGTAGAGCCTAACTGGCACACAAATCAAATCAAATCCAACTTTATTTGTCACATACACATGGTTAGCAGATGTTAATGCGAGTGTAGCGAAATGCTTGTGCTTCTAGTTCCGACAATCCAGTGATAACCAACAAGTAATCTAACTAACAATTCCAAAACTACTGTCTTATACACAGTGTAAGGGGATAAAGAATATGTACATAAGGATATATGAATGAGTGATGGTACAGAGCAGCATACAGTAGATGGTATCGAGTACAGTATATACATATGAGATGAGTGTGTAAACAAAGTAAACAAAGTGGCATAGTTAAAGTGGCTAGTGATACATGTATTACATAAGGATGCAGTCAATGATGTAGAGTACAGTATATACATATGAGATGAGTATGTAGACAAAGTAAACAAAGTGGCATAGTTAAAGTGGCTAGTGATACATGTATTACATAAGGATGCAGTCAATGATGTAGAGTACAGTATATACATATGAGATGAGTATGTAGACAAAGTAAACAAAGTGGCATAGTTAAAGTGGCTAGTGATACATGTATTACATAAGGATGCAGTCGATGATGTAGGGTACAGTATATACGTATGCATATGAGATGAATAATGTAGGGTAAGTAACATTATATAAGGTAGCATTGTTTAAAGTGGCTGGTGATATATTTACATCATTTCCCATCAATTCCCATTATTAAAGTGGCTGGAGTTGGGTCAGTGTCAATGACAGTGTGTTGGCAGCAGCCACTCAATGTTAGTGGTGGCTGGCTGTTTAACAGTCTGATGGCCTTGAGATAGAAGCTGTTTTTCAGTCTCTCGGTCCCAGCTTTGATGCACCTGTACTGACCTCGCCTTCTGGATGATAGCGGGGTGAACAGGCAGTGGTTCGGATGGTTGATGTCCTTGATGATCTTTATGGCCTTCCTGTAACATCGCGTGGTGTAGGTGTCCTGGAGGGCAGGTAGTTTGCCCCCGGTGATGCGTTGTGCAGACCCCACTACCCTCTGGAGAGCCTTACGGTTGAGGGCGGAGCAGTTGCGGTACCAGGCGGTGATACAGCCGACAGGATGCTCTCGATTGTGCATCTGTAGAATTTCAAGCTGAATTTCTTCAGCCTCCTGAGGTTGAAGAGGCGCTGCTGCGCCTTCTTCACGACGCTGTCAGTGTGAGTGGACCAATTCAGTTTGTCTGTGATGTGTATGCCGAGGAACTTAAAACTTGCTACCCTCTCCACTACTGTTCCATCGATGTGGATAGGGGGGTGTTCCCTCTGCTGTTTCCTGAAGTCCACAATCATCTCCTTAGTTTTGTTGACGTTGAGTGTGAGGTTATTTTCCTGACACCACACTCCGAGGGCCCTCACATACGCAGTGCGTGAGTTTCAAGTTTGGGGGAGATCATTGTCAAATTGTGAATGAGAGAAGTGTGTACAGCCTGTAAAAAAAACAAAGCAGAGCTCATGCCTTTCAAGCGACTTTTTTCAAATCATCATTAGAGTCGCAGCCTTACAATGTATTAAAAATCTAAACATATAGCCCAACGTTTGTATCACAACTAAAGTTACACAACTTTAAATGAAGCATATAGGAATACCTATTTCTTTGTTAACCTCTCAACACAGAGTAACCGCATGTGTGCCCTCCCTCAAATCATTTAGAGAACATATCCTTTCTATTTTATTCAGCTTTGTTCAATTGTATTTTTCATACTAGAAAATAATACCATGGAATGCTCAGCAAATCTTGTCTGCTAAATGACCCAGTGTAGCCCACAGCCATATGGCATATCCAGATCAGGACCTAACATAGCGACAACTCAGAATATGCTATTCTGTTCTTCTGAAATGGACTCCATTTTCTTCATATCCTGTTTCTTAAGACCTGTCTAAAATAAATAATGGATTTATTGTAATGGTGTAGGCTATATTACATGGATTTATTAGACTTTTTAAAATGTAGATGTTCCAAAGGTCTACATCAGTGGCTTGTAGCCTAGCCAGGAGATGCTAATTGTGTTTATGTTAAAGAACGGTCGACTACTGTGAGACTGGCAGTTATTTGCTTGACAATCGGTTGACGAAATTACAGTACATGACTGCCACAGCCCTACTCATGTCTAGAGGATGATAGACATTCTACTCACAGTACTCTGACTGTGGTTTTTGGTGGTGGGATGCCTTCCGGGGGAAACCTCTAGTCTACGGTATGATATGTGTCTACTGATTACGTCATACTTCAGTTTGGTCGTAAGTATCAAGGCAACTTTTGTGGTAAGTAGTGAAAAAGTGCCATTTTAATCTCTGTCAGTCTTACAGCTTTTTGCCTTTGTTAGAATGTGCAGAGGATTTGGGGATGCTGCAGTCTTTATCCCTAAAGTAGGCTGTCCCATGAGGTCTCAAATAGATTTCATTTCCCAATGAGGAACCATCTCACCTCTGCATTAAGGAGCTTATACCTCCAGCAGTGTCTTAACTAATCACAGGCGGTGCTTTAAGAAGCAGGGATGGAATAGTACTCTTCTGTTTCTCTCATCCCTCAGGATTAAGACCAAACCTGCACTCTTCTCCTCTGCCCGATATCCTGCCGGTGAATACCATAGATTAGTGAGGTGTTTGTAAGAGGAGTCGGAATACCTCCTGTGAGTTTGAGAAGGGGGCAGGATGTCACCTTTATGTCTCAGATTTACTGTATTGATGTATGCTTTACTTTCTGGCTCCATTAGCTCACTCAGGTTGGGCCCTGGTCAAAAGTAGTGCACTACATAAGAACTATTATGCCAATTGTGAACATCCTCAGTGTTTGAGGGGTGATGGCAGGACAGTCTCTTAGTCCTATGCTATGTGTTTATAATAAGACAAAGTGCCTCTTTTAATAAGCCAATCAGTGCTTGGGCTAGTCATAAGCCAGTCTCTGAGCCCCTCTGCCCAGCGTTGGTTGGCATTCTTCAGGATTACTGTGGCGGCACCACAGCCCTTCAAAGGCAGCAGACGTCGCTCGTTGCGGATCACCCCCACAGCAGACATCTGCCCCCTGAAAGCAAAGCTAGAATTAGATCTACCATCTGTCATTAAAACGTCAGGAAATGCATGTGTGAGGAAATGCATTTACTGTGTGTGTGTGTGTATGCTAATTTGAGTCCAATATGTGTAAACTGAAGATTAAGCTTCTGCTCTGTTTTATAGTGCCCCAGTTTACCAGAGTTGTGTGGGTGTGAGAAGTAAAGAGAGTAGAAGCAGACAGTACTGATCAGAGTGGGGAGTTTCACACCTCTAATACTTTGACAGGAGCTCTTAGCACTTCTTCAGAGGCTAGTGGCTCCTCCTCACATGTGTGCCATGTCAAACCCAGAACCTTCATTGGCCCCTGGTGGTAGCCAAGCCCTGTGAGAAGCCCAATCAACCCCACTCCACTACCTCTACACCTTGGGTGCATCTCAAATGGCACCCTATTCCCTTTATAGGGCCCATAGGGCTCTGGTCAAATGTAGTGCACTATATTGGGAATAGGGTGCCATTTGGGATGCAGCTCAAACTTAAGATCAAAGACAACCTTCTCCTTTTTATTCCCTCATCAAGTCCCCATTCTTAGATGGGTTGTCATGGGTTCAACTGAAGTGCTCAGAGCAGTGATACTGCTGGTCCTGCTTGGGGTGTGTGTACAGTGTGTGTGGCTGTAAGGGGTTTCTTGTCTCTTTGTACTTTATCTGTGCTGCGAATGTGTTGAGTATGAGGGCGGCTGCAGTCATGCGTGGTGTGCAGCCAGAGCCCAGCTAGCTCCCATTAGGATTGATGGGACCGCTCTCCATCTCAAACCCCACCCTGGACCCAGATCAGCAGGAGTTAATGAAATTGAATTGATTCACTTGTACCTCCTGCATGCAGGCAGCATATAAAAAAATGTGGGTGGAAAAATGATCTGGCAATGCATTCAGGGCTCTAAAGTGTGACCGATTTGGCCGCATATCTGACAAAATATTTTGCTGTGCGACCAGGAATTTTATTTTGGGAGCACTTTGCAACTATTAAAACCATCTCCCAGATAATAATTGTTGTAATGACAAGGTTTGGCTGTAGCGTTGTTTCAGAGTGCCCTGAAGAAACAAGTGAGAGCAGATCCGTTAGCATCATGGTTGCACCACTACTACAGCGAAAGGGACTTGCTTCTAACCCAACCAGGTCAAAAGATCATTTTTATCTTTCTATAGCGCAGGGTTTCCCAAACCCAGTCCTGGGGCCCCCTCTGGGTGCATGTTTTGGTTTTTGCCCTAGCACTACACAGCTGATTCAGATGACTTAGTTATGGGGGGAGGGGGCCAGGACCGAGTTTGGGAAACCCTGCGCTATAGAAAGATAAAAATGATCTTTTGATCTGCTATAGCGGATCGCAAGGATAAATCATAAACCATGTTGTGGGCCGTTCTAGAACTACTTGCGTGTTATTAACCATTTGTTACTACTTTGTTCAGTCACTTTGTTCAGCCATTAACATCGACAGTGGAGCGGGTTGGCTGGCTAACAACCAGGTAAATGTACCAGTATATCAAAGCATTTGGAGGCACAGAAAGAAAGGAAAAGGGATAGCTTCTTCAGGAGATCAATAGAGAGAAATAGTAATGGCATCTTTTTGTAGGCACTAACTGTACCATGGTTCGTTGGACAAAGCTTATGGGAGAAATTACCATAATGCATTGCGCATCTACTGTTCAGGTCTGTTTCTTTTACGCCTGCTACGGAAGAGACCGAACAATGCGATCATGAGAGGGTATAGAGAGCAGCTGTTGCTTCGTGAGGTATCTCTACCAGAAAATACATGATCTAAGTGATTGATAGTTGATTTTCAGAAGTCATAAAAGTGTGCTTTATTTACTTTGAAGAACTACTAAAATAGGGATTTTGGCAGACAGCATAGGCAGCAGCTCTATAGAGATGAGATGATGACTTGGAATGAAATAATAAAGTCAGCAAATAAAACTATTGTAATATATACAGCAAATTAAATATTTTATTCAAGTAAAGTAATATGAATAAATTATGGTTAATAAGCAGTAATGGGCAGTCACTACAATCATGGGACTTGTATAATGTTTTAAATTATGTGTTGTTAACGTGATTCTTTAAAAAATAATCAAACCAACCTCAAAAAGCAATAACCAACACTACGAGATGGCTTTACATATATTTATGGCATAAGGCTAGTAGCATAGCATCTCCATTGAATACAGGTGGTTAACGTCATCAACCCTCATTGAATATTTAAAAAAGGATTCCAAAAATGAAATGTATCCACCAATCCAAAGAAAGGATAGGTGGGAGCTGGACAGCCGCTTTGTGGACAACTCCCATTGTTACGACGGAGAGACATGTAATCTTGTCAGTATATCCATGATCTTTGATCATAGCAATAAATGATTGACAGTTCTCTTTCATCTCATCATCACGAACCTGATGTTTTTAAAGTGACGGTGTACAATTTTCAATTTAATGCATCTCGATGGGAAAATAGTGCTTCTACACAATGTAGAAATCTAATATTCTACAAATGACTTTGTAATTGCAATGACAGGTATTCTTATCAACATTTTAGCTTTTATAATAAACTAGTGTGTTTGCAGTGTTACCAATTCGTTTCTAGAGCACAACATGCTTCAACAGTTGCTAGAATTCATACAGGTCCGATATAGGCTGTACCTAAATCATTTTTTTTTTTAATGTTATTTTCTGGTGCTCCTAAATTTAATGTATGCACAAGTGCTACCAGTGAAAAATGTTAATTTAGAGCCTTGGAACGCATTACATTTGCTAATTTATTTATCCTATTTGAGTACCATCCAAGTACATGTAGGCTAAACAGTACAGTTAAATCCAGCCTTATATGCAGTCCATCCCATTGGAGACGATTCATTGCCAACCCAATGAAGCACTTAACTCTGCCAGCTGAGCTATAGATCACCAATGAAGGTTTGCCAGTTCAAGCGAGTTCAAGGAAACCATAAAATTACTCAGTTGACAGTATTTTCATCCAATTGACTATTACAAAAGTACAAAGTCGACAAGAAAGGTTGTGCTGGGTTGGCAGTTGGTTTGGCAGTTTGCAGGGCACGTGAGGATTCTGAGGCCCTGGTTCCCCTGATGAAGACTCCATGTCTATAGCACAGTCACATTGATGGAAGGAGACGGCAACAGGGATTGTGAAGGAGTGAAAGCTCCGTCTCCCCTCCTCTCACACACTTGAACATGGATTATGGCGTCTCAGAGACTTGAACCCAATTTGCAGATGGCTGCATCCCTCCCTCTCTCCTCTGTGCTCTGGCAGGTGGCTGGACCCTTTGGGGGGTCCGTGTTTTCTGTTGCGCCAGAACACAATCGACTTGCATCAGAGCTGTGCCACTATGAGTCACAGTGTAGGCTAACGGTGTAGAGCAGACGCTCCTGGTTTCCAACCGATCAACTACCTCAGATCCCCCTCTGAACAGTGTGTAGAACCTATTCCATGATGTATTCTCTGAGAACTCCCTGTGGCTCAGAACATACGTCTGATATCATACATGTCAGATAACTATCCGTCTGTTCCTTTTCTTACAAGGATGTCAGGGAACATAACTTTGCCCTTTTTTGTTGTCAGGATTTGACGTGCTAGCTTGTTCCCCTACGCTCTACTCGGGGGGGGGGGGGGGGCTGCTGCCATGCATGCAATTCGTAAGCTTGATTATGATTATGATGATTATTCAAAAGCTTGATTATGATGCAATTCTAAAACCCTCTGAAAATATACGTTAACCCATTATTACCCTTCAACAACTGCCTGCATTAGTGCTGCTAAACGAAGATGGCATTTGAAAACAAATTGATATTTCGGTAACCTTTGAACGTGGTAGGACTGTGTGAATTAGCTCACAGATGGCTCACAATTGCCAGCTCACACGGAGAAACGCAAAGAAAAATGTATTTTGTTAAGTAAGCGGTGCAAACTAGTGCCGTCACTTGTATCTGAAGAACTTCCATCTTTGTACATTTTTCTAGAGACCTGTCCCATGAAAAATACCTGTGTCCGTAATGCCACCATTTCCCCAATATAGTGGTCTACTTTTGCCCAGGACCCATAGGGCTCTACATGTGAATAGGGTGCCATTTGGGATGCAACCAGGCTCACCCCAGCCCTCTTCTTTGCCCCTGGGAGGAGAAGGAACTTCCTCCACTTTCTCTGTGCATGATCGGCATCACCGAGACACAGTGGTAGTGCACTATATAGGGAATAGGGTGTTATTTCGGACGTACCCAGTGACTCTTTATGGTTCACCTGACCCCCACCTGAGTTATGGGAAGCTCTCATTAAACACAACATTGCATCCTTACCAATACTGTTTATGAATCTTCCTGAGACACATCCTCCTTGTGTGGAATAAGGAACTGATATGATGGCCTTGGTATAGGCCTATACAGTCGTGGCCCAAAAATATTGTCCCCCTTGCACTTTTTTCAAGTATCTAAGTTGAAATTAACTATTTGGTCTCCACAATTCTTTATTTCACTTAATATTACAGAACCTTTTTTTTTTATTCATAACTTAACATATCCATTTAAAATAGCCTAGACTTAATAATTGGTAGCACAGCCTTTGGTCAAAATAACTGCAATCAACCGCTTCCTATAGCCATCAATGAGCTTCCTGCACCATTTTAGTGGCAGTTTGTCTCACTCCTCTTGTGCAAACTGTTCCAGTTCTCCCAGACTTGAAGGGTGCCTTCTCACAACTGCTATTTTCAGATCTCTCCAGAAGTTTTTAATGGGATTTAGATCTGGACTCATTGCTGGCCACTTCAAAACAGTCCAGCGTTTTGTTTTGAAACATTCCTGGGTGCTTTTTGAAGTGTGTTTTGGTCATTGTCCTGCTGCCGGCTCAGGGGGCGACACACAATTGGCCCAGCGTCGTCCGGGGTTAGCGAGGGTTTGGCCGGCAGGGATGTCCTTGTGTCATCGCACACTAGCGACTCCTGTGGCGGACCGGGCACAGTGCTCGCTGACCAGGTCGCTAGGTGTACGGTGTTTCCTCCGACACATGGGTGCGGCTGGCTTCCGGGTTGGATGAGCGTTGTGTCAGTGCGGCTTGGTTGGGTTGTGTTTCGGAGGACGCATGGCTCTCGACCTTCGCCTCTCCCTAGTCCGTACGGGAGTTGCAGCGATGAGACAAGACAGTAACTACTACTAATTGGATACCACGAAATTAGGGAGAAAAAGGGGTAAAATAAAAAAAATATATATATATTTTTAAACATAGAGATGTCTCTCCAGAGAACATTCTCCAATAAGGATTTTGGCATGTTCAGGTGTGTTTTGCCAAATTGCAGATGGGCGTTCTTATGTCTCTCTCTCAGCAGTGGGGTCCTCCTGGGGGTTATATGATAGGAGTATCATGGTGCTTGTTGAAATGTCGTACCTTGTGTCTGAAGGTCAGCTTGAATCTGCGTGGCAGTTGATCGAGGTGCTTTCTCCACCATTCAGATAATCCTTTGCTGCAATCTTCCATCAACTTTTCTCTTGCAGACACGTACAGGGAGGTAGGCTACAGTGGGCTTTGGACTTAAACTTCTTGATAATATTATGTACGGTGAAAATATGAACATCAATGTCTCTGGAGATGGAGTTCTAGCCTTGAGATTGATTGTCCATGCTTGGCTACAATCTTGTGTCTGACCTCTTCAGATAATTCTCTGGTTTTCTTTTCTCCATGCTCATTGCAGTACACACAGTGACACAGAACAGGAGAAGGAGTCCTTTTCTCTGATCAAACTGGTTAAATGTGTGCTTTTTATATTGCAGGCACCTGCAACTCACTACAGGTGAGTTCAATTCCAAAGTAAAGGAGAAACACCTGCTTGAAATCAAATGATGTTTAACTACTTATAGAAGGTGTCAATAATATTGTCCAGGCCATTTTAGAAATTGTGTATTATTTGAAAAAAAGTGCAAGGGTGCCAATATTTTTGGCCACAAGTGTATATTTTGTGTTGATCACGAAGCTCATCTCTTGGATGGGAATGCTCACTGTCTGAATGCTATGTCTGTCTGTAGGCTATTTAAACACAGTAGTTTTCCCCATGGGTTTCTTCTACCTTAGTCAATATCTTTCATCCTAGTGAGGAGAGTGGTTGTGTCCCAAAGTGCACCCTATTCTCTTTATACTGCACAAGGCCCATAGAGCTCTGTGCACTATAAAGGAAATAGGGTGCCATTTGGGACGCATCCAGTATGTTGACGGGAGAGCAGGAAGAGAGAGAGAGCCATGGAAACGCTGCCAGACAACCACCCACACACTTGTCCTTGTAGTATGAGGCCTAGTTGGCTTTCCTCCACTTGCATCATTTGTGCTATTGTAGCTGAGAACAACAGTAGAAATGCTCATGAAAATGTATTAAGAGTGTCTGTAGTAGAGTAGATACAGAATACATACTGTCTGGGTCCAGGCTTGAACAAACTGGATCTTGAGGAACTAGGCCTAATACCTGAGGCTGAATCAACTCTTGTTGATGTCCGTGACATTCAGATAGTCAGACATGGTCAGTTCACATTAAGCTGTCACTGACTGGACATGGACAATTCCAACACCAATGATGTGAGTCAGATATGATTTTACAAATGACATTTGCTGTACAAGCATGTCCTCTATGCATCAGTCAATCAAACCCAGATTTAAAAAAGGCAAAACAAAACAAGATGTACAGTACCAGTCAATAGATTGGTCACAGCTACTCATTCCAGGGTTCTTCTTTATTTTTACGATTTTCTACATTGTAGAATAATAGTGAAGACATCAAAACTATGAAATAACACATAAGGAATCGTGTAGTAACCCAAAAAGTGTTAAACATAGAGAAAGTGGAGGTAGTTCCTTCTCCAGTCTGAGGTGAGCCTCGCTGCTTCCCAAATGGAACCCTATTCTGATATAGAGCCCTATGAATCCTGGTCAAAAGCAGTGCACTATGTAGGGAATAGGGGCTGCATATTTGGGCTGCTGCCCCTGCCTTTGTCCAGGCTGTAAACTGAGTCCGCATTCAGCGGGAGCAGGGAATGCTACCCTCCCATTGTATCAGGTTCCATAGGTAGAAACACCTGCTTCACCCTGTGTCCTCCACCTCCTTCCTCATCCCGGGGATCCCTCTGGTTGTGTCTCAAATGGCACCCTATGCCCTATATAGTGCACTTATTTTGACCAGGGTTTAAAGTAGAAGTCGACCGATTAATCCAAATGGCCGATTAATTAGGGCCGATTTCAAGTTTTCATAATAATCGGAAATCGGTCATTTTGGATTATTAATTTTTTGACACCTTTAATTAATCTTTATTTAACTAGGCAAGTCAGTTAAGAACACATTCTTATTTTCAATGACGGCCTAGGATCGGTGGATTAACTGCCTTGTTCAGGGGCAGAACGACTGATTTTTACCTTGTCAGCTCAGGGATTCAATCTTGCAACCTTACAGTTAACTAAATCATAATCGGTCGACCTCTAGTTTAGTTTAAAGGTCTCTAGACAAAAATAGTGCACTATAGGAATAGGGTGCCATTTGCGAAGCAAATTCTGTCTGTTCTTTGGCTCGGGGCCCTTCAGTCACTGCCCAATGACTCTCTCCATCTCCCCCTCCACTGTTCTACAGACCTCTTCACTCATGTGGATATGGAGTGTACTTCAGATCACTTCTCTAATCCCCTTTGTCTCTTCTCTGAATGAAAAGGTACAATATATATACAGAAGTATGTGGACACCCCTTCAAATGAGTGGATTTGTCTATTTCAGCCACACACGTTGCTGACCGGTGTATAAAATTGAGCACACCGCCATGCAATCTCCATAGGTAAACATTGGCAGTAGAATGTCCTTACTGAAGAGCTCAGTAACTTTCAAGGTGGCACCGTCATAGAACGACAAGTCAGTTTGTCAAATTTCTTTCCTGCTAGAGCTTCCCCGGTAAACTGTAAGTGCTGTTATTGTGAAGTGGAAACGTCTTGGAGCAACAACAGCTCAGCTGTGAAGTGATAGGCCACACAAGATCACAGAACGGGACCACCAAGTGTTGAAGCACTTAAAAATTGTCTGTTCTCAGTTGCAATACTCACTACCAAGTTCCAAACTACATCTGCACAAGAACTGTTTGTCGAGAGCTTCATGAAATGGGTTTCCACGGCCAAGCAGCCGCACACAAGCCTAAGATCACCATGCGCAATGCCAAGAGTCGGCTGGAGTGGTGTAAAGCTTGCCGCCATTGGACTCTGGAGCAGTGGAAACGTGTTCTCTGGAGGGAGGAATCATGCTTCACCATCTGGCAGTCCAACGGACGAATCTGGGTTTGGCAGATGCCAGGTGAAAGCTACCTTCCCCAATGCATAGTGCCAACTGTAAAGTTTGATGGAGGAGGAATAATGGTCTGTGGCTGTTTTATCATGGTTCGGCTGTGCCCCTTAGTTCCAGTGAAGGACATCTTAACGCTACAGCATATAATGACTTTCTAGACAATCCTGTGCTTCCAACTTTGTGACCTTCCCCAACAGTTTGGGGAAGGCCCTTCCCTGTTTCAGTATGCCAATGCCCTCATGCACAAAGCAAGGTCCACACAGAAATGGTTTGTCGAGATCAGTGTGGAAGAACTGGCCTGCACAGAGCCCTGACCTCAAATCCCTCAAACACCTTTTGGACGAATTGCAATGCAGACTGCGAGCCAGGCCTAAACGCCCAACATCAGTGGCCAATCTCACTAATGCTCTTGTGGGTGAATTGAAGCAAGTCCCCACAGAAATGTTCCAACATCTAGTTGAAAGCCTTCCCCGAAGAGTGGATGCTGTTATATCAGCAAAGGGGGGAACCAACTCCATATTAATGCCCATGATTTTGGAATGAGATGTTCGATGAGCAGGTGTCCACATACCTTTGGTCATGTAGTGTATTTAGTCAAATGTGATGGAGACTCTTTATCTTTTGAAGGAGAGCTGTGATTTAGAGTCCTTTCATTAGCTCCAACTGCTACTAACATCAGCAAGAAATCTCCCAATCTGTTGTTGGTTACTACTAGGCATCGTATAAACAACAGAAAATGTAGTTTTACGACAGGCCATTTAATTCAACTGGAACGGGTTTACATTTTCTCCCTTTCAGCATTGCATAGGATAGGTTTATTGTGCATATATTATATTGTGCAAGCCAGAATGGCCCTTAGGGTCATGTTTCTGTGGTGTACAAGTACACTTCCTGGACAGGAGGCTAGTCTGTCAACGGGCTTATAAAGGGCAGTTATAATGACAGTCTCATTACTGTTGGAAACAAGAGGCTGATAATTTGATGTCAGTTATAACACATACACACACACATTCATATACACACAAAAAAAACTGTTGGATTTCGGGGATTAAGAATCTCCTGCTGAGATGAAACAAGATTCCTGTTTTCTCCCAACATTCTGGTAGCAGAAGCATGGACTTGGGATCAGCTGGGAGACTGAAAGCCAGGAAGCCTGAATAAAAGGAACTGATGGCATTTAAGATCTTGTTTGTGTAGAAGAGTTAATCTACTTCTTTACTTCAAAATAAAATGATTTTGCTTGAGGATGAACATTAAACCTCAGGGTAAGCTTCCAGAGAAGACAAGCAAGCCAGGCCTGATACAGCTACTTGCCAGACAACCCAGTCAAGTGTCTTGATAAGATCTCTGAGTTTGAAAATACCTCCTCTGAGTCCCAAATGGCCTATGGGCCATTGGGCCTATGGGCCTTGGTCAAAAGTAGTGCACTCTTTTTTGGACGTTAACAGGTCACAGACGTCCTGCTCTCCAGAACTCTCATAAACTCCTCTGAAGTGTTTGTTTAGCTCTACACAGCCATGCCCTTTACTATTGTAAACCTGGTTCGGGTCTGGGGTCTCCCTGGCAGCTTTCTCTGTGTGTGGTGGCTGTACTGTACGGTCCCTAGACAGCCTGTCTGCAGTCTTCGGCAGGCCAACCAAACCTGGGGGATTTGTCTTGTTCTTCTCGGCGGCCGTCTGCCTGTCACGAGGCATATGGAGGGTGACGGTACAGTGTTGTGATTGCTGTCCTCACTTTATCACTGGGCTCAATGGATGGCTGTTTAATCTGCTCTCATGGCCTACAAGAGGATTTGAGGGCAAGAGAGAGGGTGCAATTAGGGGCTGGAGAGGGGGGATGGGTCAGGGGGGTACAGGGAAATAATAGGGTAATGCTGGGGGGGGGGGACTTTCACCCATGGAGGGGAAATGACCCTAATTAGAACAGGGGAGAAGACTGTTGTCTGACCAGATAAGGGGGTGATTTTGAACATGTAATTAGGTGTGGGGCATACTCATCCAGCCTTCTGCTGTTTTGGTCCGCGGGCCTGCTGGATCGGATTTTGGCCTCCCTGCACTGCAGCACAACAGCTGTGGAGCCTAGGCTACTCTCACGGTATTAGAGACAGGGAAAGGATGGGAACCCGTTGACATTTTAATGTGGTGATTATATTAAACATGCTACGTGGTTACCGAGCAGTTCTGTCTGCAGTGCTTTCCCAACATGAGTGATTGTTTAGTTTGTAGTTTATCAGCCTCTCACCCTGTATAATCATTGACTTTGCTTGTGAGAGCTGTGTTCAAGTCAGGCACTGTTATCTCTGACCTGTGTATCGTAGTAGGCACATATTTGTCTCCTGTGAAACTGTAGCCTAGTTGGAGTGAAACTGTTGGTATCAGTAATGCCGATGGTTTGTGAGTGGACATGGTGCAAGGTCCCTGCGGGTGACCAGGCTGTACTGTATGTATGCAAAGTAATTTTCCCTTTTTTCAGTGTTACAATAACAATATTGTTGATCCTCTCACAGTGCTGAGTGATTGGAGGTGGGCATTGAAGTAGTCAAGGGCATTGAACAGTCATTAGTGCAACCTTACTCTCCACTGTAAGAAGTTCTTCAAGTAGTCATAGAAATGGTTTGTCAAGCGAAAGGGAAGACTTGTATAGAAGCTATTATTAATCCAATGCACCCTCCTCTCTGCTAATGTGCTGTCACAAAGCGGCAGTGAGTTCCACAAACAAGCGGGCTGTAGAGTCGGGGAGCATTATGAACAGCGGGCCAAGCAGATGAATGCGTGGCTGCAGGACGTTCTCTGCAAAGCAGGGAGGGAATAATCCTGACAGGCTGTGACTACGTTTTTTCGACTGTCTGCCTCTCTGTGTCAGACAGAGCAGAGGAGCAGCCTGGGTGGGTCCTTTACCTGTAAACCCTTCTTTCCTGCACTGCTTACATCTCCCCTGTCTAGTCCAGCAAGGAACCCCTTTCTGTCTGTTCCTATTTCCTTTCTCTTTATGGGGGAAGAGTCACTACACAGCCCCACGTACCAAATGGCCCCCTATTCCCTATACAGTGCACTACTTTTGTGGGCCCCGGTAAAAATAAAATAGTGCACTATATACGGAGTAGGGTGTTGTTTGGGATGTAGCCCACAGCTCTGCGTCATGCAGTCCGGGCCTGTAGCTCTAAAACGCATAATCAACATCAAATAGATGAGGCTCTAATGATGGAGATTAGTAAATGATTTCACAGTACATATGAGATGTTCTGCTGACTGGGCTCTTTCACCTGGTGATCGATAGATTTTTTTTTTTTACAGACGCATTGTTTATTAATTGCTCTCCAGCTCCCTGCTGACAGAGTGACCCTAATGGACTGGAATTACTGTCGTCTCGTAATGCATTAACCTCCCCCTCCCTCCCTCACCTCTCTCTCCCTCCCTCCCCCCCCCCCTGTCATCCCTCTGGTCTGTTGTTCTGCATGCAGCTGATTCCACAGCAGCTGGAGAGGCAGGCCAGGCAGCCCAGCCGGGGCAAAGTGCAGGATGATCACTGATCATGTGTTCCACCACCACAAGGCCCTGGGTCTCTGGTCCACTCCCTGGGGGCCTCAAGTTCTGTCAATTGACATTGAGGCCAACTAGATTCCAGGGTGTAACAATGGCCACGGGGACCCTGGTCAATAGGGACGTTATATGCATCCCAAATGGAAACTTATACCCTACATAGTGCAAAAGTAGTCCCCATAATGGGAGGCACCCATTGTAGGACCCTGGGAGCAGAGACCACTGCCCTCCCTGCCCCCTTCGGGCTCTTTGTTTTCCTATTAATCTATTAATGTACTTTAGAGAATGGAGAGGTCAGCTTTTTTCTGTTGTTTACCTCGTACATGGTGATAGTAGGACAGATGGAGCTTCAGGGCCTTGTGGCTTCAACCCAAAACACTGAGGTTATTTTAGTCCCCCTCTCACACCCGTGGGCAATGGAAAGGTATGCAAAGCAAAGGAGCATTTCACCATGAGTGTTACAGTACCTCTATCAATTCTTGCAAAACTCTTGCCTGGCTGCGGCCTATGAAAATTACATTACGATCCCATATATGTGCACTGGGCCACGAGGAAAGGGAAGTACATTCTCATGTCACTGACTGACTGACCCTCTTGATCCATGTCCCAGCCACCACTATGGCTCAGCAGGGGGCCTGCAGCCCACCACTTCACTACAGACACGTCTCTTTAAGGGGTGCACACATCGCACCGAATGTGGATTACCCGTTCGTCTACCATTCATTTAGCGCGCTGTTGATGTCTGACTGCTGACATTTTCAGTTTGCACTCGGTTCCCCTGTACTCTCGCAAGGCAACATCTCAGGGGATCTGCCACTGATGGCCCTTTAAAGTTGCTCTTTGTGTCACTTATTGACTCGCTTCGTTGTAAATAAAATAAAATGACATTGGTCACGTACACATATTTAGCAGATGTTATTGCAGGTGTAGCAAAATGCTTGTAAGAAATAACACACAAAAACAAAATACTGCAAAGTTGCTCTGTCAGCGCCTTCTTTGTAGATCTACTGCATAGTACAGCTATGGGCTCAACACGGTGAGCTTCCCCCCACTGCCTGCCTACACTACTGACGTCATCTGTATTATTTACTAGAGTGAATATTTCATGGTGGCATCAGGACTGGGGACGTGCTGCGTTGTTACCAGAGGGCCACCACCACCCATCTCATGGCAGGCCACCCATCTCTTCCTGCCCTTGGTAAAAGGCAGCTAAATCAAGGCAGGCAGTGAGTGTTTCATTTTTGGCGCTGCCTGTGTGATAAAACCAGAGATCTCAGATCTTAATTTGGGTTTTATTGCCGCTGGAGAAAATAGAGAAGGGAGGGAGGGTACAAAGTTACCGGCCTCCTGCTCTTTATAGGAAGCAGGAAGCCTCTTCACACACGCTCAGATTGTCATCCCCCTGCCTTTAAAAAGAGGGGTAAAAATTAACACCTTTGACATGACAGCAAGAGAGAAAGGGAGGGGTAGGGGCGGGGGAGAGAAGCCCTTAATGTATTATAGATAGACAGATCAGGCTGCAAACTCTTCTCTTTTCCTCTCCAGTAATACAACTGTGAATGTGTGGAAATAAATCCCTGGAGGGAGGAACATGAAAGGGCAACTTCATAAAAGTTAGTGGCTCAGAGAAACTAAGCTTTATTGTACAGTGCAGTGTGGTTGGGATGGGTGTGTGAGAGCAGAGAATGGGTGTGCGGGTGCTTTTTGAAGGCAACTGGAGGAGAGGCAAGGGCACTATGTGTGGACCTCTTAGGACAGTGGTACCCTATCAAAGAAATGGATTGTCAATGATTACTAACGTGTCCTTTCCTTCTTATGTCTTACAGTGAGGGGGTCTTCAAGTGCCCAGAGGACCAGCTGCCCCTGGACTATGCCAAGGTACGGTTAAAACTCACTTATCCACTTTCTCACATGTCCCTGACAGTCCCACCCATTCAAGTTTGAATATGATCTGTGTGCCAGTTAACCAATACTTAAGCCTACAACCATAGTTAAGCCTACAAACACGCCCCAATCAACAGAATTCACCCTCACTTTCTGATGTGCTCCTTCTTACAAAACCATGTCTCTGGGCTACCCAGTAACTTCCCCATACAACACACGTATTATGAATGTAAATCTGTGTGTTGTACCACGTCCTGGTCAGGCTGAGATGAGGCCTTATTTTAACTGTGAATCTGAAGTGGTGTGACCTAAATGGCACTTTTGACCAAAAGTAGTGAACTATATAGGGAATAGGGTGCCATTTGGGAAACTACAAGAACACATGAGTCACCATGTCCCTTACCCCAGACCCATAGACAAACAGACAGAGGGCTCAGGCAGCTAGCTAGCCATCCTCGTATAGGCCCACTAATTGCGCTAACGAAGAACCACAGGCTACTCATTCCCCTTGGAATGTCAGGGTTGATGACGGTCCGTTTCTCAGTGCACAAAACAGTTCACTCTCGCACACTACTGTCAACATGGAAGTTTTACAGTTTTCTACAGTACCCATGAAAAACAAATGGGCAGACATGATTACACAACCGGAGAGTGGCTGGGGAGTGGTAAAAGCACTCTCCAGCCTAACAGCCAAAGTCAAAGGTTGTGGTATATTTTTAAGTATTGCATTGCTGGAGAAAAGCAGGGTATTGAGTTGATCTGACAGAAAAGAGAGGCAAAAATCACTAAAACAGTAGCTCTCCTAAAACTCTTCATCCCAGTCCAGAGAAAGAATACCACATCTAAATCTCTTTAATTCAACTTTTGGCTTCTTACGCTGTCTTTTATTTTCAGCATTTAATCAGATTGTACAGGGGGTGTATGGTGGCAGTCTATTCGTAATGAAAGAATGACTCTCTCACAAACTTGATTTCCCCACTGTGCCAGAGTGTGCAGCGAAAGGATAAGGACTTAATTCTGCTCTGTGCATGAGAGGACCCCAAGCTTAACGCTTAACAAAGGAATTAAAACACCAATGACCACTAATTCATCATCTCAGTTACTGTACAGTCTCATTGGTTGGTTTTCCCATGAATTAATGAATTTCCCATACAGTAGGCCCATCCTGCTCTATACTAGAACATTAGCATGCTAAAGTGTGTTAGGAGTTCAGAGGCAGTCCAGTGAGGTGGTGAGGTCAGTGGGGTAGCGCTGCTTATGCCGAGCTGCGAGCGCTAGCGAAGTTCTTAAGGAGACTGTAGTCACGACAGAGAAGCAGTACATGGGTCCCCACTGGGAGGACGTGCTCATTGCACACCTGTCAGACACTGGTATTTACTGATACCTTCACAGCCTCCCACTCACCTGTAAAATACACCCTACTGGTGATTAGAGATGTGTCCCAAATGGCACCCTATTCCCTATATCATACACTTCTATTGACCAGAACCCTGTGAGCCCTGGCCAAAAGTAGTGCAGTATATAGGGAATAGGGTGCCGTTTGGGACACAGTCCAGCTCCCTGGGTACATCTCATTACACTATGTCCCTGTCCTTGCCCTCCCCTGAACACATCTCAATTCTAATAATGCTCTCATTTCACCCAGGCAGTGCAACATGTCATTTAAATATGGCGCTGTTGTCAAAGAGAGGAAGCAGAACGTCAGTAATGTAAAGGGATGTGTTCTGCTGTGAGACCGCAGCTGACTGTCTATTCCAAAACAGACAGACAGACAGACAGACAGACAGACAGACAGACAGACAGACAGACAGACAGACAGACAGACAGACAGACAGACAGACAGACAGACAGACAGACAGACAGACAGACAGACAGACAGACAGACAGACAGACAGACAGACAGACAGACAGACAGACAGACAGACAGACAGACAGACAGACAGACAGACAGACAGACAGACAGGCTAGCCAGACAGACAGGCTAGCTAGCTTTAGTTCCATGATCCTCCAGGGACTATGTTATTAAAAGGTCTTTATTGCAGTCCCCCGCAGACTCCCAGGCTGGAACAATAAGGGAGTGTTAAGGTTTACTTTAGAGGATTTGGTTTCATTGTCATCTTGGCTCAGCACATGTGATTTCCAGTAGGAAATAGTATTGCAGTTATCTGCTTCAATCACTCACCATGCATTATTATGCTGCGTACATGCTGCAGTACATTGTAAGAGACAGTGCTGTTCTGTAGCACAATACAATACTTGCTTTATTGGTCCATTTGCACAGATAACCTATTCTTTATTTGTTGCTGTACCCAACCTGACACACAACACACACATCACAGACTGGGAGCAACACACACATCACAGACTGGGAGCAACACACACATTCTCTGCCGTAGTGCTGAGCTCTTTTCAAATGGAAAGATTCTTCTCTACTTTATATTTTGGTGACTTGAAGGCAGTTTTCATTACAGCATGGTGAATGTGATATATAATTCATCCTCACTAGTTAAACTACTGTAGCACACAGCTTTTATTTGAGATGACATAACAGTTCATGTAAGTTAATGGACCAGTAAATGTTGCCAAGTCAGGAGAGTGAAAAGTTTTACCTCAGATCTACTTTTGGCCCTAATGTATTATTCACTGGACCCTTTTCAATTCCACTGCACACTTACCATTTATAATTCTGACCTTTACCGTTCTAATAGGGTGACGAGAACATAAACATTTACAGAGTACTTATTTATGTCTAAAGAAAACATTTAGGCTATGGTAAAACCATAGTATCTCAATGTTTTGATTCATAGCCTATAGAGAAAGAGACCGCCTCTCGTATAAAGGTGTGTGACTACAGTTGAGCTGTTATTTGTTTTAGGGACAGCTCTGACATTTTGAGGAAGTTCCTTTTCTCTTCGTGTAACAGAGGCAGCCTGGGCAACATATGGACGGAGATTCATGCAGTGCTGCCTCACAAGGGTTGTCACGGAGAGCGTGTGTGTGTTTGTGTGGCCTAAATCTGTAAATCCAGAGGATACTGTTCTTTAGGGAGCAGATTTGGCTTGATTGGATAGAGAAGGACCTCATCCTTCTTGATCAGTGACTATGGGGTGTTCTCTCCCTCCTTCCTCACTTTAATTCTCTCTCTGATGTTTTCTACATTTCATTAACTATAATTCCATAAACATTGCAGTATGTGTTCTTGTGTTCACAGAAGTTCAATTGTTATTCCTAATTTTGGGCCTGATTCATTCGTCATTCATGTCCAGGACTTGTACTTTCAACTTCCTCTTCTGCTTTTTTGCTGTTGGTGGCTAAGACTCTCTTTGTCAAGGCTTCATTGTATTATTAATACACTTAGTTAGGCATCAACATGATAATCATTCCTAACTGCTGGGAACACCCTTTGTCTTAATCAGTGACACACTATATTAGTTTGAGTGTTGCCCTGGGTGCGGCCACTATTCCCCCACACTGTCCCCGTAAAATAACCACACCATCCAGGGTTTATACTGCAGTTATCCCAGTGTGACCCGATGCCTGTGTTTTGCCGTCAGTATTAAGGAGATAGCTTCCTGTACAGGCAGTGTACTTGTACGTCAACCTGCCTCATGCTACAGAAACAGGAGATAGGCTGGACAAGGTGTATCTATACCTGTGAGCCAGTGCTGATCATGTCCTCATGGTTGTCATGGCTACAGATCTACCCTGACCCAGAGCTGGAGCAGCAGATCCTGGCTCTGCCCATCCGCTGCATCCACAGTGAGGAAGGCTGTCGCTGGACCGGACAGATGAAGCAGCTCCAGGTCAGTAGCTGCCTGCCTGGCTTTCTTACCCTTTTTTTTACCTCTCTCTCACTCATCCTCTCCCTCTCTCATCCTGTCTTAGATACCTTTTTTATGACCATAGCCCTGTGTCAAATCAAATCGAATTTTATTTGTCACATACACATGGTTAGCAGATGTTAATGCGAGTGTAGCGAAATGCTTGTTCTTCTAGTTCCGACAATGCAGTAATAACCAACAAATAATCTAACTCGTGCCTCCAGTGTGTTGGGTTATCTGCTAGCGCAGGTCTGGCTAAATGCAGGCTGAGAGAGCGTGTTGGTGTCTTGCTGCTGACACATTCCTCTTCCCCCTCCCTCCGTCTCCCTCAGGGTCACTTCTCCACCTGCGCCTTCAATGTGATCCCCTGCCCCAACCGCTGCTCCATCAAGCTGACGCGCCGTGACCTGCCTGACCACCTGCAGCACGACTGCCCCAAGCGCAAGGTCAAGTGCGAGTTCTGCGGGAGCGAGTTTACCGGGGAGGCCTATGAGGTAAATAAACAACAACAAGCAGAGACCTACTTTTTATTTTTTCTATTTTTACAGAGTAGCACTAGCAAGTACACAACCTGTTTAAGGCCATATTTTTCACTGAGTGAATAGTAGTCTTTGTAGTGTCTACTCCAGGAAGCCAAGTATGTAAATTACGCTAGCTTTTGATGGTGGCAGTGTATTTAGAAATAACACGTTTGTTGGCGTGAGGGGAGAGACGTAGAACTGTGCACCTTTCATACTATGTTTTTCTCTCCGTCCAGAGAAGTAGTGCCTCAGGGTTAAAGTTAGCCTCTCTCCCTCTCACTAACACCTCTGGTACTGTTTACAGGCTGCCCCTCCTCTGCTCTGTTTATACAGGCCCAATGTGGCCTTTCCACCATAACAGAATTCTTAATATGGCTCCAGCTTTTTATAGGAAAGTCAGTTGTTCATTTTCAGTGGCAGTGGGATCATAAAATTGGCCCTTGAATGTTTTGGTACACCTACTGGAGAGCTCTTCTTTGACTACACCCATTCAGCATCGTTCACACCCTCTTAAACCTTCCACGGAACCCAAACCGTCTGCGTGTGTGCGCCATCGTGCATAAATTCATTTTGTCCACCAACACCAAACGCAATCACGGCACGCAGGTTAAAATATCAAAACAAACTCTGAACTAATTACATTAATTTGGGGTCAGGTCAAAAAGCATTAAACATTTATGCCAATGTAGCTAGTTAGCTTGCACTTGCTAGCTAATTTGTCCTATTTAGCTTGCTTGCTGTTGCTAGCTAATTTGTCCTGGGATATAAACATTGAGTTGTTATTTTACCTGAAATGCACAAGGTCCTCTACTCCGACAATTAATCCACACATAAAAAGGTCAACAGAATCGTTTCTAGTCATCTCTTCTCCTTCCAGGCTTTTTCATCTTTGAACATATATGGTGATTGGTATCTAAACTTTCATAGTATTACCACAATGACAAGCAACACAGTTCGTCATTCAATCACCCATGTGGGTATAACCAATGAGGAGATGGCACGTGAGTACCTGCTTCTATAAACCCATTAGGAAATGGGAGAGGCAGGACTTGCATCGCGATCTGCGTCAGAAATAGAAATGACTCATATTTTAGCCCTTGGCAACACAGACGCTCGTTGGCGCGTGCGAGCAGTGTGGGTGCAATAATTGAATAACATAGATTTCTAAATGTATTATGCAACGTGAGCGGTTATTCATGGTATTTGCCCCACCCGTTAAGGATTCACATAATCCCAACCAATACTACTAGTGATGCAAACTGATCGTCATAGCTAGCCACCATCCATGAATCTGCAGGTAGCTAAAGTTAACCAACTAAGTTCAAAGTTCAACATTAGGCTATAACTAGCAATGATAATGGCTTTCTGAGATACCAATAATATTACTACACAGATCATACACTTAACGTTAAATAGTGAGCCAGCAAGTTAACTAGCTAACCATTTGCTATAACTTGCAGTGAAAATTACTTTCTGACCAAATTAGAAAACAAAAGATAGCTAAAAAATGTTGCTAGTTTCTTACCAGTATACAGCCGCCTGTGTTCTCTTTTCGACTTCCTTTGCATTTGCAATCATACTGTACTCTGCTTCCACTGGGAATTCCACTGATTTCAAAACGTAGTTAACTTCTTCCATGACAACAACACTGATCTCTATTTCTTCCCCATTACTTTCATCAGAAGACTAGGTTTTTACCTAAATCAGGGATTTCCTCATCGTCTGATTCATTTTCAGAGTCCGAGAGAGTCAGCATGGCACGATCGTTCTCCAGAAAGTAGTCCATCAGGAGGCCTCCCGAGTGGCGCAGTGGTCTAAGGCACTGCGGCTAGCTGTGCTATCAGAGACTCTGGGTTTGAGCCCAGGCTCTGTCGCAGCCGGCCGAGACCGGAAGGTCCATGGGGCGACGCACAATTGGCCTAGCGTCGTCCGGGTTAGGGAGGGTTTGGCCAGTAGGGATATCCTTGTCTCATCGCGCACTAGCGAGTCCTGAGGCGGGCCGGGCGCATGCATGCTAACCACGTCGCTAGGTGTATGGTGTTTCCTCCGACACATTGGTGCGGCTGGCTTCCGGGTTGGATGCGCGCTGTGTTAAGAAGCAGTGAAGCTTGGTTGGGTTGTGTTTCGGAGGACGCATGGCTCTCGACCTTCGTCTCTCCCGAGCCCGTACAGGAGTTGTAGTGATGAGACAAGACAGTAACTACTAATAATTGGATACCACGAAATTGGGGAGAAAAAGGGGGTAAAAATAATACACATTTTTTTTCCCCACGGATCTTTATCGAAAGCGCCTATTAAATTCAGGGCAGCAATGTTGAGAGCAGTAGCAGAACTTTTGCAGTTCTCCATTATATCTTTCATTAAAGCAGCAGTAGCAAGGATTATCTACACATACTGAGCAGCTCATGTTATACACAGAAGCACGCTACATGGCAGACCAATCCAAACTTATCTTTTGGCATGTCCAGCCCATCCTTCTCAGCCAATCATGGCTAGCGGTTCCTGTCTTTTTCCATGGCAAAACCAACTAGGCTCGTAATTTAACAATTGTATTTGTATTTACAGATGGCGTACACATTTGTTATTAAGGCACATGAAAGTTCACATGTTCCAGAAATCATTTATGCAAAAATAAAATAATTTAGATTTGTTTTAAAGTTGACTTTCAAATGCCTCTCCTGTGAAGTAGTGACGTGTGACATACGACTAGCTTCTTGAAACGGGTCACAATAATGATGAACTGCGCTGGAAGCTTGCTAGTTTTACTAGTAGTTAGGTTGGTAGTTTAGTTGGTTGTGATGATGTCAATGCTTGTGTTGTGACCTGTGTGTGTGTGTGTGTCCTGTCTTCTCTCCCAGAACCATCAGGGTATCTGTCCCCAGGAGAGTGTGTACTGTGAGAATAAGTGTGGTGCGCGGATGATGCGTCGGCTCCTGTCCCAGCACAGTCTGGCTGAGTGTCCCAAGCGCACGCAGCCCTGCAAGTACTGTGGCAAGGAGTTTGTCTTCGACACCATCCAGGTTAGTCAACAACATCAACACACCTCCTCTGACCGAACAAGCTCTAGGACTTCTTCCTTCCCTACATTCTCCTGCATATCTTGTTTTACAATCACATTTGTCATCACTTGATTAATGGCTACATTTTATTTTCCATCAATGTAGTATTTGTATTACTGCTTGGAAGGCCAGACCTAAATTAGTGCCCAAACTCAGACCTGTGAGAATGAAGTGTTTTGAAGGTTTATTCCGGAGGTTTGTTATGAGTCCTTCCCCTATTTCACTGTGTGTGATGAAGGAACAGTGTAGTCTGTCCTGGATGAAGGAGGGTTCTCAGTCTCTGTGGAGCGGGATGGCTCTGGGCCCACAGCTGCATGAACACTGGCTTTCATGGTGCCCACTACTCTGTGCCAGCCCGCTGTGCCTGCTGCTGTTTGTGCTGGCATTGCCCACCCCCGGCAGCACCTGTCACCTCTCTGCACACATCCTGTCCTCAGGCCCAGCGGCCGGCCACTCGCTCTCTCCTCTCATACCCACAGTTTATTCATCATGTCTCCCTCTCAGAGCACATGCTTTATGAATTCAGATCCATAATCAACTCGTTTATCTCATTCATACATTTTAATAGACAGCCATTATGATATGAAATGATACACTGCGTTTCTTAATCACTCATACAGTGATTTTGCTGTGCAAAGGGCTTCATGTTGTCTTGTCGATGCTCTTTCTCTTAATTGGTGGCAAAGATGCTTGCATGATACATGATTTTAAAAAATTGATCCCAATATATTTTTTATCTATCTGGCTGTATAAATCTGGTACATTTCCAGAAATGTTGGATTGATGTGCATTGTCTATGTCAAATGAATGTAATAAATGTAATAACTTTTTTATACCCTCCAGAACCATCAGTACCACTGCCCTCGGTTTCCAGTCGCATGTCCAAACCAGTGTGGCACCCCCAACATAGCCCGGGAGGACTTGGCCAATCACGTGAAGGAGAACTGTGGCAGTGCCCTCATCCTCTGCCCCTTCAAAGATGCCGGCTGCAAACACAGGGTAAGGCTGACCTGCTGCTCTCTAGCTGGTTTTCATTACTTCAGACCCTCAAAGAGAAAAACTTTGATTCTAGCTTTTTGCAAGAGGCATAGTTTTATTTTTCATTACTGCCCATTGCTTTATTGATGTCACGTTTAATAATTTTTCCACTCTCGGGTAGTTTTTTGTGCATATTTCCAAAATTATATTTGGATTATTATGCTTCATGCTCCGATTGAGTTGAAACCCTGTAACTTATGTCCAAGGGGATGATTGTCTTCAACATACAGAGCCGTCTGCCTGTCCTGCCTCTAGGCTCTATTTTAATGAGAGTCACACGTTTTCTCTGCTATGACAGCACATTTTAGTCTATTTTTGAAATTGACGTCAATCTGAGAACATGTGGAGAGCTCCCAGAGTCAGAGCAGGCAGGCTTCATGCCTTGTGTTTGAAATGGGCGTTTGGAAAGTTCAGTCCATAGCAATGCAGATGGTCTGACAAAATGCATCAGGATAGAGAGTACAACCAAGCGTGCAGATGTTCAGTACACCAAACACAAATGTGTATGGCAGGGCTCCCAAAAGAGCAGCTGATTAGCAGACGGCCACAGGCTTGAATGTGAAACTCAAACAGACAAAACAATCTAGTGTGCTGTGCCACATTCTATACAGCGTTTGTACTATACAGAGTTTCACCCTCCTTGCTACACACAGTGAGTGACGTCTCCCTAACTAGTCTCTCCTCTCTTCTTGCAGTGCCCAAAACTGGCGATCGGGCGTCACCTGGAGGACACGACCAAGTCCCACCTGACCATGATGTGCAGCCTGGTGGGGCGCCAGCGGCAGGAGATCCTGGAGCTGCGGAGGGAGATGGAGGAGCTGTCAGTCAGCAACGATGGAGTGCTCATCTGGAAGCTCAGCGATTACTCCCGGAAACTTCAGGAGGCCAAGCTTCGGAATAACCATGAGTTCTTCAGTCCGCCCTTCTACACCCATCGCTACGGCTACAAGCTGCAGGTGTCTGCGTTTCTCAACGGTAACGGCAGTGGGGAGGGCTCGCACCTGTCCATCTACATCCGGGTGCTGCCGGGGGAGTACGACAACCTGCTCGAGTGGCCCTTCTCATACAAGGTGACCTTCTCCATCATGGACCAGAGCGACCCGTCGCTGTCCAAGCCCCAACACATCACAGAGACCTTCAACCCTGACCCCAACTGGAAGAACTTCCAGAAGCCGTGCAGCACCCGTAACTCACTGGATGAGAGCACCCTGGGCTTCGGCTACCCCAAGTTCATCTCCCACGACGAGATCAAGAAGAGGAACTATGTCCGAGACAACTCCCTCTTCCTCAAGGCTTCCATAGAGATCCCCCAGAAGATCATGGCCTGAGGGATAACTGGTTTTGGTTTATCAGGAGGGACGGGAGGGTGAAAGACAGGCTTGAGACTGATATGACACTTACCTTGAGAACTTCACCACACTTATTCTTTAGACACTGACTGACTGTCCATATCCATATAGCCACTCCACTGTAGGAGCTGCTAGTCTGTTGGCTTGTGTTGGAGGACTGGACTGGAGGATCCCGCTATATTTAAATGGTAGAGAATTCTAAGTGTTAGGTCTGCAGAAACCATCACTCTCTGATTCTTATTTGTAAATGTTTATTTTCTAACATTTTTCTTCTCAATCTGCAACAAAAAGCCTTGGAAATCGACAGTGCCTAGAAAGTTTATTTTAAGTTATATTTTGTTGTTTTTCTACAGCACAGATGTAAATATTAAGAAATGATTGAGAGATGTTCTGGGGCTGGAAGGCGTTCTTAAGCCTTTGCACTTAGAAATAATGTTTGGCTCTGGTTTGAACCATCCCATCTAATCACGAGCGGTCCAAAGAATAGGGCAAAGCTCAGGCTAGTGGAAGAAGCTCATCACACTCTCAATCCCAACTGCCGTTTGTTTACATGCTCTTATAGTATCTCCCACTGATCCTTTAACAAATTCAAAGCTCTTGGTGAGCAAATTTGAGATTGCCTTTAAGCCCTTTGTCAGCAAACAATATTAGAGCTGTGAATTAAATGTGTTTCTTCTTGTCACTGTTCTATCACTCTCTGTCTACAATTCGTAATTTGGCACATTCTATAATGCTTAGAAGGAGAGGATCATGATCTTTAGACAAAAAACAATTTGTCACAGGCAGATTTATAAGCCTCTAAAATACATCTCCTGTGGGGTCCTGAGAAGATAGATACAGTAGATGGGTTCCTATGCTTTGCTGGTCAAAGATGCTAATGTACAGTATGATGGTCTTTGAATGGGTAGAATTGAATCCACTCAGTCCTGTCAAGGGGTGATATGGTACATGTGCACTTAAGTGTGAAGGGAAAGCCATGAGATCTTGGTATGTAGGTTGGGGAGAGATGTGCTCAAGACATCAACAGAAAAACATGCATCTGTCAATGCGATACAACGTGGACCACATTTGTGTACTGTAACCTGTATTCTTGAAATCTTCTCCCTTGATACTGAGGGCTTTTTTTGCAGTGGAGGAACAGTTAAACGGAACCAAATTCTTTTTATATTTGAAAAATGTGAGCAACATTTGTTAATAATGTGTCATAGACAGAAAGACATTGGAGTGAATTAGCTTAACGGAGGGCTTTGAACTGAAGTGCATTCGTGGTTTTTACTCAGCCCAGGTGGGCATAGGGGCTGTTTGGAAGATGCTTTATGCCTTGATCCTCTCCTGAGAATGACGTGCGGGTGCCTCGGAAAAGACTGCATCTTAATAGTGTGGCGCTGCTTGTTACCATGGCCACCAGCGTGCATCTTCACTTCAGCACGTAAGCTTGCCATAAGGAGAGGTTGAAGAGGAGCAGCCATGTGCAATACACCAGTCAGAGGCTCCATCAGACCAGTAACACCCGCAGTGGAGGACTTGATCAAACATTCATGACATATGTTAATAATACTGATGTAAAAAATGCAGAAGCACATTCTGTCGCTTTTTTATTCTACATGAAAATACCTGGTTTCTTGTTATTATACCAGCCAATATTTTACAGTGATTTTAAAGTTTTAAAAAAAACATTTTGTAAGATTATGTATTTTGAAAAGTACTTAAATGTTTAATACAACTTTTTGTTGGAGAGTTAGGGTTGAGCTTGGGGATTTTCTGGACAGTTTTTAAAGTTGAATCTCTTCTGAATCTGAATAATTGTTTTTTTTCTTTGGTTTGGATCTCACATATATTGTGTCTGTATTTGGTTTTTTAAAGTATTTATTTTAAGGTGCCATCACGTAAGCTTGATTAACTAGATGGCAAAAATGTTTTCATATGTTGATTGATGAGTGCTTCTCAATTACTCTTTTAAAATAAAATACTATCTATTACCTCTTGCTTCACAATGCTGCTATATATACTCTTTATGTAGTTGTATGTCTGAGTGTTTGCATCACCTACTGAGCTCTCCGCTTTCATCCACATTTTGTCAGGCAGTTTGGCCTCTCGTTGTTTACATTTCCCCCCCTCAAAATGTTTTACTGATCGCATTGATGATCCTGCTAGGCTTGTAAGCAGGGTAGCCTAGTGGTTAGAGCGTTGGACTAGTAACCGGAAGGTTGCAAGTTCAAATCCCCGAGCTGACAAGGTACAAATCTGTCGTTCTGCACCTGAACAGGTAGTTAACCCACTGTTCCTAGACCGTCAATGAAAATAAGAATTTGTACTTAACTGACATGCCTGGTTAAATAAAGGTCAAAAACAAAAAAACAAAACAAAAATACAGTAGACCAAACTAGATACAGTTCCTGGCTCAGCTGTCTCGTGGGCAGATACCTTCACTTGTCTGAAACTACAGCAAATGTTATATTAACTCTTGCGTCCTTGATGAAAAGGTGCAATTTATATCTGAAATTCCTGCCTTTCTCAGCACTAAGTTTTTCTGAGAGAAATGTCTTGCCTCACCGTGTTTCACTTGTTTTATTTAGTCTCATGCTGAGCACCCACCATGCATCATAGTCTGAATTGACTTTTCACAGTAGAGCTGTCTGAGGAGCAGGCCCCATCAGATTACAACACACAAAGCCCTCCTGGTCGCCTCCCTCCCTCGCTCCCTTCCTCCCTCTCTGTTCCGACACCTCCAGAGATGGAGGGAACAGAGGAAAAAGGGGGCAGAGGGAGAGGAAGCAAGGCAGACGCTTGCCCTGCTTTGATGTGGTGCCAGGAGTTTGCTGTAGCTCTCAGCTTGAATGAAGTTCAATGTGGAGTTTAGGGAAGAGGGGAAAATGAGCTTTTACCTCCGTTACTCAAATGTCCCTCAGGAAGGATACTGACATTTTTCACTTGTTTAGAATAGTTCGGGGAACTCTTTTCTCCAAAGTAAAACATTTGAGTTACACAAAAGGTGATGTGGAATGGTACTTACGCTCCGCTGTCAATTCTCCAGGATATTTGGTCATAGTCCTACTTACGTTTCTCTTTAAATGGCTACTTACTTATCATTATGGGAAAATTGTTCCCTTGACAAAATATGTTTCCCTGCTGTGGGTAATGTATTCAGTGGGATGATTCATCTGTGGAAGGGAGGGGTTCTCTGGGTAGGACAATCCCCTCTCTGTCTGTCCACAGACTAATGGCTTTCCACAGAGAGTGGATTCATTCTGAGCTGCCTTCTATATAGTTAAGCATAATAACCAAAAGCCATACTGACAGCCTCAACATTTCCTGGTGCTGGGGTTCAAACAACAGCCTAGCTCGTGCTGCTTTGGGGCTGTACAGCAGCATTAAAATAGAAATGGCTAATTGCATGTTAGCTTCATGTTTCCCATGCGGAGAGTAGCGGAGCAGAGTAGTCACGTGTCATGCAGTCAATGCTCAACGTACTATACAGTACTGACCTTCTCTCTTGCTCATGTGATGGTTCGCCCGGTAAATGAGTCCTCGGGTAGCCTACACCCAAGCTCTCACACTACAGTGTTGTTCCCTATAGGTTAGCACACCCAGACTTTGGTCAACGTGAATATATGAGTGGACTGTCCGAGCAGGTTGGGTGAAAGAGGCTGAGTAAGAGGGAGGACCCAGCCCATAAGGATTTCCTCTGCCATACAACACATCAAAGAGTTGTGGTGTGGGTTTGTGTAGCGTGCCATGCTGTCGTCTCATGTTGAAGTTAAACCATGACTGGTGTGGAGCGGGAGGGAGGGTAAGTGGAGTGGTGTGTGTGGCTCGGCCTGGCTGTGTCCTCAGAGCAACAGTGGTCTCCTCAGGACTCTGGCTGACAGATGCCTTGCACCTTGGCTACAGATAATATAGTTGAAGAGTCAGCTGATCGAACAGAGCTTTACTAGTACAGTACTTTACTATACCCACAATGTCAAGTGCTGGTAATTATAAATAATCTGATTGTGGATATCATGCCACTTAACTAAGTTGATTCTCTCTACCTCTGTCCCACATGTAAAAGTTGTGCTGTTCAGTGTTGTGGCTGGCTCTCCTTATTAGCACACTGGCTATTTTTCAGTGGCAGCTTTCAGATAGATCAGATAACTGCCCCAGGAGCACAGAGAGCAGCCCTCTCACTCCATACTGTAGCCAAGCAGCGCTCCCAAGGCCAGAGACCTCGGGATAGACACTGCTTTGATTCAGGGAGTCATTCCATCCAGATGCCTCCTTTCACTCAACGTTGCCCTTGATCCCAAACAAACCGGACGACATGATCTTTATCTATAGTGGACGTGGTAAAGGGCTGCGCCACACTGACCAAACTGATAACAACCACAATCATGATGGCGCCGTACTGGATGGCCGTCGTTTTCGAGCTCCAACTAAACTTAGCTATTTTATGATTCTTCTGGCATTTAAATTTACTTTCACAAAATGTATCCGTTATCATTAACTAGGAAAGTCAGTTAAGAACAAATTCTTATTTACAATGACGGCCTACCCCAGCCAAACCCAGATGACGCTTGGCCAATTGTGCTCTGCCCAACCATAGCCAGATATGATGTAGCCTGGATTTGAACCAGGTACTGCAGTGATGCCTCCTTCACTGAGATGCAGTGTCTTACACTGCTGCACCACTCAGGAGCCCCAAGATCTTTTGAACATCAGATCGGCAGTTACTTATCCCAATTCCGACTTCAACTTCGACTTATCTAACCTGGCCGCTTTCTGCAATTCCGACCCAATTTTTGATGTTTTCAAGAGGAAACGCCAGCATAACAGAGGCAAAAGAGGAGGGGGAGTACTGGTGAGATTGAGGCTAAGGGAAAACCGGCCACCACATCCCTCCATTCTATTGGCCACTTGATAATAAGATGGAGGATATCTGATCGCGGATTTGCTGTCAACGGGACTCTTGTAATTGCAATATGCTCTACTTTTCTGAAACATGGCTGTTGGACAAAATACCCGACATGGGGTGTCCAACTAGATTCTCCATTCAGCAAGAGGACAGGACAGGGGAGTCACACACACTCACATACAATCTCAAACACAATCATCATAAATGCTGCATCATATACGCTGCTACTCTGTTTATCGTGAGATCATCAAGGACAACAACCACCCGAGCCACTGCCTGCTCACCCCGCTATCATCCAGAAGGCGAGGTCAGTACAGGTGCATCAAAGCTGGGACCGAGAACCTGAAAAACAGCTTCTAACTCAAGGCCATCAGACTGTAAAATAGCCATCACTAGGCGGGTTCCACTCGGTTAGGTAATCCTGCACCTTAGAGGCTGCTCCCCTATATACATAGACTTGAAATCACTGGCCACTTTAATAATGGAACACTAGTCAATTTACTAATGTTTACATATTTTTGCTTTACTCATCTCATATGTATATATTCTATTCTACTGTATTTTAGTCTATGCCACTCTGACATTGCTCATCCTAATATTTATATATTCTTTAATTCTATTATTTTACTTTTAGGTTTGTGTGTATTGTGTGTATTATGAATTGTTATAAATTACTGCACTGTTGGAGCTAGAAACACAAGCATTTCGCTACTCCCGCAATAACATCTGCTAAACATGTGTATGTGACCAATAAAATTTGATCAGATTTTATCCTGATGCCTAGTCACCTTATCCCTATACATATCTATCTCTATCACTCCAGTATCCCTGCACATTGTAAATATGGAACTAGAACTGACTGACCCTGCATATAGCTTACTTACTATTGTTCTTACTTATATTTATAAAACAATATATATATATACAGTGGGGCAAAAAAGTATTTAGTCAGACACCAATTGTGCATGTTCTCCCACTTAAAAAGATGAGAGAGGCCTATATTTTTCCAAGATGGCGTAGCAGTAAGTTGTCCTGTCTCTCTGTAAATATCGTCTCTTTTTAAGGTATTTTAGATATTTTTTTCTTCGCATATCTTTAAAAACATTTTGCTAAACCTAAGCTTCCAAATACTCTTCTGCAACCCGCCAATGTAGCTACTTTTCCTAAAGTAGTTATATTTACCTCGGAACCGGACCCCCTCAACTGAAGCTAGCCAGCTAACTACCAGCTATGCTAGCGGTCTTCAGCTAACCGGTCATCAACTAACCTTTAGCTCGGAAAGCTCTCGCCAGTTCGAACAACGCGACGCTAACCAGAGCATAACGGACCTATTTAAAAAAAATTACCCCCGGATTCCCACCACAAACGGAACATTCTTCAGCTGGATCTTCGCAACTAGCTATCGAGCTAAACAGCAACCCTGGTTGATTACTCCTGGCTAGCGTTTCCACCCACGTAGCTTGAAGCGAGCCCGGCCAGAGCTCCTAGCATACTCCTGGGCTACAATACCTTGACTACGACCGGTCTATCGATATCACTGCATGAAGAGGAATAAACAGACTCACCCCATCGCAACGTCCTCCAAAGGCTAACTCTCTAGCCCCCGCTATCTCCTTGCTTGCTAGTTCGGCATGCTAACTGCTAGCTTGTTTAGCCCAGGTCCGCTAACTACTACCTTGTTTACCCCGGCCTGCTAATCTGTTAGCTTGTTAGCACAGGCCTGCTAACCGTCTGCATCGCCGCGTCCCAAAAACGCAGTGGCCCATATGTACTCTATCTCTTCCCGATTTTTAAAAATTTGTTTATACCTTCCGGAAACCTGCCTCACCCAATGTGATACGGAATCGCTATTATCTTTATTTTTAGAACACACTCAAGAACCTCCAGAAGCTAACCAGCTAGCTAGCTACAAGCTATTTAGTCATTGTTAGTTTTCTTAACCTGGATAACACTCGCCAGCCCAGCCCCCCTGCCCCATCCACCGCTGCCCCCTGGACTCTGATCACTTGGCTACATAGCTGATGCACGCTGGACTGTCCATTAATCACGGTACTCCATTCTGCTTGTTTGTTTTATCTGTCGGCCGAGTTGCCTAGTCAATGCCATCTCACCTGCTGTTGTTATGCTAGCTGATTAGCTGTTGTCTCACCCACTGTTTTAGCTAGCTTTCCCAATTCAACACCTGTGTTTACTGTATGCCTCGCTATATGTCTCTCTCAAATGTCAATATGCCTTGTATACTGTTGCTCAGGTTAGTTATCATTGTTTTAGTTCACAATGGAGCCCCTAGTCCTATTCCTCATACCCCTGATACCTCCTTTGTCCCACCTCCTACATATGCGGTGACCTCACCCATTACAACCAGCATGTCCAGAGATAAAACCTCTCTCATCATCACCCAGTGCCTGGGCTTACCTCCGCCAAACCCGCACGACCACTGCCTCATTGCCTGTATCCGCTACGGTGCCGCAGTCAAACGACCACCCCTCATCACAGTCAAACGCTCCCTAAAACACTTCTGTGAGCAGGCCTTTCTAATTGACCTGGCCCGGGTATCCTGGAAGGACATTGACCTCATCCCGTCAGTTGAGGATGCCTGGTCATTCTTTAAGAGTAACTTCCTCACCATATTAGATAAGCATGCTCCGTTCAAAAAATGCAGAACTAAGAACAGATACAGCCCTTGGTTCACTCCAGACCTGACTGCCCTCGGCCAGCACAAAAACATCCTGTGGTGGACTGCAATAGCATCGAACAGTCCCCGCGATATGCAACTGTTCAGGGAAGTCAGGAACCAATACACGCAGTCAGTCAGGAAAGCTAAGGCCAGCTTCTTCAGGCAGAAGTTTGCATCCTGTAGCTCCAACTCCAAAAAGTTCTTGGACACTGTGAAGTCCATGGAGAACAAGAGCACCACCTCCCAGCTGTCCACTGCACTGAGGCTAGGGAACACGGTCACCACCGATAAATCTATGATTATCGAAAACTTCAACAAGCATTTCTCAATGGCTGGCCATGCCTTCCGCCTGGCTACTCCTACCTCGGCCAACAGCTCCGGCCCCCCCGCAGCTCCTCGCCCAAGCCTCTCCAGGTTCTCCTTTACCCAAATCCAGATAGCAGATGTTCTGAAAGAGCTGCAAAACCTGGACCCGTATAAATCAGCTGGGCTTGACAATCTGGACCCTCTATTTCTGAAACTATCCGCCGCCATTGTCGCAACCCCTATTACCAGCCTGTTCAACCTCTCTCTCATATTGTCTGAGATCCCCAAGGAATGGAAAGCTGCCGAAGTTATCCCCCTCTTCAAAGGGGGAGACACCCTGGACCCAAACTGTTACATACCTATATCCATTCTGCCCTGCCTATCTAAGGTCTTCGAAAGCCAAGTCAACAAACAGGTCACTGACCATCTCGAATCCCACCGTACCTTCTCCGCTATGCAATCTGGTTTCCGAGCCGGTCACGGGTGCACCTCAGCCACACTCAAGGTACTAAACGACATCATAACCGCCATCGATAAAAGACAATACTGTGCAGCCGTCTTCATCGACCTTGCCAAGGCTTTCGACTCTGTCAATCACCATATTCTTATCGGCAGACTCAGTAGCCTCGGTTTTTCGGATGACTGCCTTGCCTGGTTCACCAATTACTTTGCAGACAGAGTTCAGTGTGTCAAATCGGAGGGCATGTTGTCCGGTCCTCTGGCAGTCTCTATGGGGGTGCCACAGGGTTCAATTCTCGGGCCGACTCTTTTCTCTGTGTATATCAATGATGTTGCTCTTGCTGCGGGCGATTCCCTGATCCACCTCTATGCAGACGACACCATTCTATACACTTTCGGCCCGTCATTGGACACTGTGCTATCTAACCTCCAATCGAGCTTCAATGCCATACAACACTCCTTCTGTGGCCTCCAACTGCTCTTAAACGCTAGTAAAACCATATGCATGCTTTTCAACCGATCGCTGCCTGCACCCGCTTGCCCGACTAGCATCACCACACTGGATGGTTCCGACCTTGAATATGTGGACACCTATAAGTACCTAGGTGTCTGGCTAGACTGCAAACTCTCCTTCCAGACCCATATCAAACATCTCCAATCGAAAATCAAATCAAGAGTCGGCTTTCTATTCTGCAACAAAGCCTCCTTCACTCACGCTGCCAAGCTTACCCTAGTAAAACTGACTATCCTACCGATCCTCGACTTCGGCGATGTCATCTACAAAACTGCTTCCAACACTCTTCTCAGCAAACTGGATGCAGTTTATCACAGTGCCATCCGTTTTGTCACTAAAGCACCTTATACTACCCACCACTGCGACTTGTATGCTCTAGTCGGCTGGCCCTCGCTACATATTCGTCGCCAGACCCACTGGCTCCAGGTCATCTAGAAGGCCATGCTAGGCAAAGCTCCGCCTTATCTCTGTTATGCAGGTGAATGAGGACCCAAAAGCGACTTAGCGAAAACAGAGTCTTTATTCCAGTAAATGGCAAAAGTAATAATCCTGGAAAAACTCAAGAAGAAAACAAAACAGGAAAAAACTTAAATCCACTCGTAGTAACGAGGACAGACTGGAGACTAGACCATTGACTGCAGGTTGCTATGGGAAGGCACCGACCGTAGCAGACTAAGACACCTGCTCACACGCAGCATCTGAAGGAGACAAGACACGACAGGGCGAGACAAGGACACAGCACAGCGAACATCATACAAGGATCCGACAAGGACAGAAACGGAAAACAAGGGGAGAAATAGGGACTCTAATCAGAGGGCAAAATAGGGGACAGGTGTGAAAAGACTAAATGAGTGAGTTAGGAGAATGAGGAACAGCTGGGAGCAGGAACGGAACGATAGAGAGAAGAGAGAGAGGGAGGGGGAGAGAGAGGGATAGAAAAAGGGAACGAACCTAATAAGACCAGCAGGGGGAAACGAACAGAAGGGAAAGCACAAGGACAAGACAATATATGACAAAACATGACAATCTCAGCTCACTGGTCACGATGGCAACACCCATCCGTAGCACGCGCTCCAGCAGGTGTATCTCATTGATCATCCCTAAAGCCAACACCTCATTCGGCCGCCTTTCGTTCCAGTACTCTGCTGCCTGTGACTGGAACGAATTGCAAAAATCGCTGAAGTTAGAGACTTTTATCTCCCTCACCAACTTCAAACATCAGCTATCTGAGCAGCTAACCGATCGCTGCAGCTGTACATAATCTATTGGTAAATAGCCCACCCATTTTCACCTACCTCATCCCCACAGTTTTATTTATTTACTTTTCTGCTCTTTTGCACACCAATATCTCTACCTGTACATGATCATCTGATCATTTATCACTCCAGTGTTAATCTGCAATATTATAATTATTCGCCTACCTCCTCATGCCTTTTGCACACATTGTATATAGACTCCCCTTCTTTTCTCTATTGTGTTATTGACTTGTTAATTGTTTACTCCATGTGTAACTCTGTGTTGTCTGTTCACACTGCTATGCTTTATCTTGGCCAGGTCGCAGTTGCAAATGAGAACCTGTTCTCAACTAGCCTACCTGGTTAAATAAAGGTGAAATAAAATAAAAAATTAAAAATATTTAAAAAATTCATCATAGGTACACTTCAACTATGACAGACAACATGAGAAAAAAAATCCAGAAAATCACATTGTAGGATTTTTAATTAATTTATTTGCAAATTATAGTGGAAAATAAGTATTTGGTCAATAAAAAAGTTTATCTCAATACTTTGTTATATACCCTTTGTTGGCAATGACAGAGGTCAAAAGTCTTCACAAGGTTTTCACACACTGTTGCTGGTATTTTGGCCCATTCCTCCATGCAGATCTCCTCTCGAGCAGTGATGTTTTGGGGCTGTTGCTGGGCAACACGGACTTTCAACTCCCTCCAAATATTTCCTATGGGGTTGAGATCTGGAGACTGGCTAGGCCACTAAAGGACCTTGAAATGCTTCTTACGAAGCCACTCCTTCGTTGCCCGGGCGGTGTGTTTTGGATCATTGTCATGCTGAAAGACCCAGCCACGTTTCATCTTCAATGCCCTTGCTGATGGAAGGAGGTTTTCACTCAAAATCTCACGATACATGGCCCCATGCATTCTTTTCTTTACACGGATCAGTCGTCCTGGTCCCTTTGCAGAAAAACAGCCCCAAAGCATGATGTTTCCACCCCCTGTTCACAGTTGGTATGGTGTTCTTTGGATGCAACTCAGCATTCTTTGTCCTCCAAACACGACGAGTTGAGTTTTTACCAAAAAGTTATATTTTGGTTTCATCTGACCATAAGACATTCTCCATATCTTCTTCTGGATCATCCAAATGCTCTCTAGCAAACTTCAGACGGGCCTGGACATGTACTGGCTTAAGCAGGGGGGCACGTCTGGCACTGCAGGATTTGAGTCCCTGGCGGCGTAGTGTGTTACTGATGGTAGGCTTTGTTACTTTGGTCCCAGCTCTCTGCAGGTAATTCACTAGGTTCCCCCGTGTGGTTCTGGGATTTTTGCTCACCGTTCATGTGATCATTTTGACCCCACGGGGTGAGATCTTGCGTGGAGCCCCAGATCGAGGGAGATTATCAGTGGTCTTGTATGTCTTCCATTTCCTAATAATTGCTCCCACAGTTGATTTCTTCAAACCAAGCTGCAGATTCAGTCTTCGCAGCCTGGTGCAGGTCTACAATTTTGTTTCTGGTGTCCTTTGACAGCTCTTTGGTCTTGGCCATAGTGGAGTTTGGAGTGTGACTGTTTGAGGTTGTGGACAGGTGTCTTTTATACTGATAACAAGTTCAAACAGGTGCCATTAATACAGGTAACGAGTGGAGGACAGAGGAGCCTCTTAAAGAAGAAGTTACAGGTCTGTGAGAGCCAGAAATCTTGCTTGTTTGTAGGTGACCAAATACTTATTTTCCACCATAATTGCAAATAAATTCATTAAAAATCCTACAATGTGATTTTCTGGATATTTCCCCCCTCATTTTGTCTGTCATAGTAGAAGTGTACCTATGATGACAATTACAGGCCTCTCTCATCTTTTTAAGTGGGAGAACTTGCACAATTGGTGGCTAACTACATACTTTTTTTGCCCCACCCTATATGTATATATATTTAGATTTATTGTGTGTTTTATTGCGTGTTTTCTGTTTTCTTTTCTGTTATTTTTAGTGGGATATTGCTATTGATTACTGCATTGTTGCGTTTACAGCTCACAAGAAAGGCATTTCACTGTACTTGTGCACGTGACATTAAGACTTGAAACAAACCACTCTCCAGCAGACATTACCAGCTGTGTTTCTCTGACATGTGTGTGTGTGTGTGCGTACGCAATGTGTGTACTGTGCATTGAATGGAATGGGGGTAGTTGCCTAGAGATGGGAGTCTGCCTGTAGATGATACATTTTTTAAAGCCCTCTGTCTGAACGTAGGAGTGGGGAACGGGAACGGAAGCCTGAAGCCTCTGATGTATTGATCTCCCTATGCAGACTGATTCATCCAGCAAATGAGTGGTTGACCTGCTGTTTTCTACCTCTCAACAGCCAGCAGAGCAGGACCAGAGGCAGTGACCTGGAACCAGAGGCCACAGAGTAAGTCCCAAATGGCACCCTATTCACCTTTGGACTTATGTCAAAAGTAGTGCACTAAATAGAGAATGGGGTGCTATTTGGGACATTACCAAGTGTTTCACTGACAGCCTCTCCTCTCAGCAATGCCTGCCTGGATCAATGACTGACTTGCTTTACCCATTGGGGGATGGGGCTGGGAGAGGAGGCTGTGAGAGGGAGGGGAGAGCTCTGAGGCCTCCCACTCCCTCCTTCACACTCCCTGCTGATCTCAATCAATACACTGCTAATCCTGTTCTGAGGTTTGGTTCTGCGTGATAGGTTAGGTGAGGGATTTGTCAAAATACACATGCACGGTGGGTACAGTGTGTGGTTATGATTTTAAAAACCATTGTAATTTGTTTGTGTTTTTATGTGTATAAAGCGGTGAATGATACTCTTCATTCATGGGTGGAACATGTTTTTTGTGCTCATTCTAATTCCCCTTGTATATTGCAAATATCTGCATTAACAGCCATAGGGGGAAGATGTGGGGGGCAAGGCTGGGTGGTAATCCATGTGTAAGCATCTCACATACCTCACACAAAACTGTTATGTTTAATCTTACCACTGTTTCTCGCCCCAGTTGGAAACACTAACACAGATTACTAAAGTTTCTCTCCTCACTTCCCTCTGTACAAACACTGTACAAAGACAGCGCATACGTACAGAGGTCAGGACCAACCTGCTCCTGTCACCTGCTCCTAGTCTGCTCAGGGTACTGGGTGGTCAATGGCAAACACTAGGGATACACGACCGCAGCCCAGGCCTCACTGACAGTTATGTGGACTGAAGGCTGTGAGAGGCGCTCTCTCTCTGTCTCCTGTATGGTGGTCAGAAGAACCAGTATCTGACACCTATATGAGGATTCCCCAACTGCTCAGATGCAAACAAGCAGTGAGGTGAGAAGCCATACAGCCCATCATGTTTAGAGACAGATAGGACTGGAGAGAAGCCATACAGCCCCTCATGTTTAGAGACAGATAGGACTGGAGAGAAGCCATACAGCCCCTCATGTTTAGAGACAGATAGGACTGGAGAGAAGCCATACAGCCCCTCGTGTTTAGAGACAGACAGGACTGGAGAGAAGCCATACAGCCCCTCATGTTTAGAGACAGATAGGACTGGAGAGAAGCCATACAGCCCCTCAGGTTTAGAGACAGATAGGACTAGAGAGAAGCCATACAGCCCCTCAGGTTTAGAGACAGACAGGACTGGAGAGAAGCCATACAGCACCTCAGGTTTAGAGACAGATAGGACTGGAGAGAAGCCATACAGCCCCTCAGGTTTAGAGACAGATAGGACTGGAGAGAAGCCATACAGCCCCTCATGTTTAGAGACAGATAGGACTGGAGAGAAGCCATACAGCCCCTCATGTTTAGAGACAGATAGGACTGAAGAGAAGCCATACAGCCCCTCAGGTTTAGAGACAGATAGGACTGGAGAGAAGCCATACAGCCCCTCAGGTTTAGAGACAGATAGGACTGGAGAGAAGCCATACAGCCCCTCAGGTTTAGAGACAGATAGGACTGGAGAGAAGCCATACAGCCCCTCATGTTTAGAGACAGATAGGACTGGAGGAGCCATACAGCCCCTCATGTTTAGAGACAGACAGGACTGGAGAGAAGCCATACAGCCCCTCAGGTTTAGAGACAGATAGGACTGGAGAGAAGCCATACAGCCCCTCAGGTTTAGAGACAGATAGGACTGGAGAGAAGCCATACAGCCCCTCAGGTTTAGAGACAGATAGGACTGGAGAGAAGCCATACAGCCCCTCAGGTTTAGAGACAGATAGGACTGGAGAGAAGCCATACAGCCCCTCAGGTTTAGAGACAGACAGGACTGGAGAGAAGCCATACAGCACCTCAGGTTTAGAGACAGATAGGACTGGAGAGAAGCCATACAGCCCCTCATGTTTAGAGACAGATAGGACTGGAGAGAAGCCATACAGCCCCTCAGGTTTAGAGACAGATAGGACTGGAGAGAAGCCATACAGCCCCTCAGGTTTAGAGACAGATAGGACTGGAGAGAAGCCATACAGCCCCTCATGTTTAGAGACAGATAGGACTGGAGAGAAGCCATACAGCCCCTCATGTTTAGAGACAGACAGGACTGGAGAGAAGCCATACAGCCCCTCAGGTTTAGAGACAGACAGGACTGGAGAGAAGCCATACAGCCCATCATGTTTAGAGACATATAGGACTGGAGAGAAGCCATACAGGCCCTCATGTTTAGAGACAGATAGGACTGGAGAGAAGCCATACAGCCCCTCATGTTTAGAGACAGATAGGACTGGAGAGAAGCCATACAGCCCCTCATGTTTAGAGACAGATAGGACTGGAGAGAAGCCATACAGCCCCTCATGTTTAGAGACAGATAGGACTGGAGAGAAGCCATACAGCCCCTCAGGTTTAGAGACAGATAGGACTGGAGAGAAGCCATACAGCCCCTCATGTTTAGAGACAGATAGGACTGGAGAGAAGCCATACAGCCCCTCATGTTTAGAGACAGATAGGACTGGAGAGAAGCCATACAGCCCCTCATGTTTAGAGACAGATAGGACTGGAGAGAAGCCATACAGCCCCTCAGGTTTAGAGACAGACAGGACTGGAGAGAAGCCATACAGCCCCTCAGGTTTAGAGACAGACAGGACTGGAGAGAAGCCATACAGCCCCTCAGGTTTAGAGACAGACAGGACTGGAGAGAAGCCATACAGCCCCTCAGGTTTAGAGACAGACAGGACTGGAGAGAAGCCATACAGCCCCTCAGGTTTAGAGACAGACAGGACTGGAGAGAAGCCATACAGCCCCTCAGGTTTAGAGACAGACAGGACTGGAGAGAAGCCATACAGCCCCTCAGGTTTAGAGACAGACAGGACTGGAGAGAAGCCATACAGCCCCTCAGGTTTAGAGACAGATAGGACTGGAGAGAAGCCATACAGCCCCTCAGGTTTAGAGACAGACAGGACTGGAGAGATCAGGGTGGATAGATATACAGTACCGTTCAAAAGTTTGGGGTCACTTAGAAATGTCCTTGTTTTTTAAAGAAAATCACCTTTTTTTGTCCATTAAAATAACCTCAAATTAATCAGAAATACAGTGTAGACATTGTTAATGGTGGAAATGACTATTATAGCTGGAAATGGCAGATTTCTTTGGGAATATCTACATAGGTGTGCAGGGGCCAATTATCAGAAATAAAAATGAACCCAAGTTATTGTGGGAAGCTTGTGGAAGGCTACCCAACACGTTTGACCCAAGTTAAACAATTTAAAGGCAATGCTACCAAATACTAATTGAGTGTATGTAAACTTCTGACCCACTGGGAATGTGATGAAAGAAATAAAAAGTGAAATAAATCATTCTCTCTACTATTATTCTGACATTTCACATAAGACGGGGGATTTTTACTAGGATTCAATGTCAGGAATTGTGAAAAACTGAGTTTAAATGTATGTGGCTAAGGTGTATGTAAACCTCCGATTTCAACAGTACATATTTGATGCTGTTTAGTTTATTGGGGAATAATATTTTATTCACACCATAAACAAACCATAAACAATGAACATAGTTACAGGCAGTACATTCTCTGCACATGCAAGAGAGTCCCTACATCCCAAATATATTATGACGATCTCACAGTAATTAATACAAAAGCTAAAGCCCCGTAAAGACACAAAACTGACAATGGTGTGATTAAGGACCGCTCTGTGAAGACAATAAGGCTGTGATTCGGAGGGGCTGCTGTGTGTGCGTGTGCTGAGATGACAGGGAGGCTCTGAGAGATCCTTATAGAGGGAGTATGTGTCCCATTCAGAGGACAGGCCTGGGCTGTCATAGTCAGGGAGGAATGACTGCATTATAGTCCATAGAGAGAACACTTCATCTCAGCAGAGAGAGGGGTTGTTCCACAAATGGCACCCTATTCCCTATATAGTGCACTACTTTTGACCAGGGCCTGGTCTAAAGTAATGCACTATATAGGGAATAGGGTGCAACATCTCACTAGAAAGAGAGAGAGACAGAACAGCACTAGTGTCAGTCACAGAGGATATACTGTAGCCTGAGAGAGAGGCAGCTGCATGAGTGCATACAGTAAGAATCTTCACTGTCAGGACCACCATACCAGGAGCTCCATACCAGGAGCTCCTTACCAGGTTCTCCATGAAGCTATGCCCTGAAGCTACTGAAAGGAGAGAAACAGACAGTGCAGAACAGAACAGGTTTTTCCCAAATGCAAAATTATTGTCTGTACCCCACACATACAATTATCTTTAAGGTGCCTCAGTAGTGCAATGAATTTCAAACACAGATTCAACCACAAAGACCCGGGAGGTTTTCCAATGACTCACAAAGAAGGGCACCTATTGGTAGATGGGTAAAAAAAAGCTGACATTGAATATCCCTTTGAGCATGGTGAAGTTATTAATTACACTTTGGATGGCATATCAATGCACCCAGTCTCTACAAAGATATAGGTGTCCTTCCTAACTCAGTTGCTGGAGAGGACGGAAACCGCTCAGGGATTTCACCATGAGGCCAATGACGACATTAAAACAGTTACAGAGTTTAATGGCTGTGATAGCAGAAAACTGAGGATGGATCAACAACATTGTAGTTACTCCACAATAATAACCTAAATGACAGAGTGAAAAGAAGTAAACCTGTGCAATATATCATATTCCAAAACATGCATCCTGTTTGCAATCGGGCATTAAAGTAAAACTGAAAAAAATGTGGCAAAGAATTTAACTTAATGTCCTGAGTGCAAAGTGTTATGTTTGGGGCAAATCCAACACAATGCATCACCGAGTACCACTCTTCATATTTGCAAGCATGGGGGTGGCTGCATCATGTTATGGATATGTTTTTCATCAGCAAGGACTAGGGAGTTTTTTGGGGATAAAAATAAATGGAATAGAGCTAAGTAAAGGCAAATTCCTGGAGGAAAACCTGATTCAATCTGCTTTCCAACAGACACCGGGAGACAAATTCACCTTTCAGCAGAACAATAACTTTGAACACAAGACAAAATATACACTGGAGTTGCTTACCAAGACGACATTGAACGTTCCTAAGTGGCCTAATTAAAGTTTTGACTTAAATCAGCTTGAAAATCTTTAGCAAGCCTTGGAAATGTTTGTCTAGCAATGATCAACAACCAACCTTGCAGAGATTGAAGAATTGTAAAAATAATACTGTGCAAATATTGTACAATCCAGGTGTGCTAAGCTCTTAGAGACCCATAAAGACTCACTGTCAAAGGGGATTTTAACATGTATTGACTCAGGGGTCTGAATACTTATGTAAATAATTTGAAATGATGGGGCATTGTGTGAAGTTATGAGGTATTGTGTGGAATTATGAGGTATTGTGTGGAATTATGTGGTATTCTGTGTAATTAATTATGAGGTGTTGTGTGTATTTATGGTTGAGATTATATTTTTGTTATCCATTTTTAATTCAGGCTGTAACACAACAAAATGAAAAATAAGTCAAGGTGTAGGAATACTTTCTGAAGGCACTACAGTACACTACTTTTGACTAGGGCCCATAGTGCTCTGGTCAAAAGTAGTGCGCTATATATGGAATAGGGTGCCATTTGGAATGCATTCTATGAGATGTTCTAAGGACTCTACTGTAGCTGTATCTTTTGTCTCATTGTTTCTCTTTCAAAAAGTCTGGAATGACAGGATTAACTATTTAGGCCCTATTTGTTAAAGGTGCAATATGCATAAATTGCTCAGCTATTTCCTGTTTGCTAAAATTAGAATAGTTCGCCTAATTTCAGTTTATCTGACAAAAAAGCAAAGTGTAGTGTGAAGACTCATTGTACCATCTATACTGCTGTGAAATATATTTCAATAACCAAATATATTGTATTTTCAGCTGTTTGAAGCTGGTGTACAAAAAAAGAAAGTAAATGACGCAAAAATCAAACTTAAGAATGGAAAGCATAGAAAAAGATCACATAGAACAGATCTACCACTTCTTAGACTTGCGTTCAATAAGAATGACAGATCTATAACTCACATTTCTATGTGAATTTGGTCAGGTCACCCAAAAAGTTACATCTTCAATAATAATAAAACATTTTTGTAACGAAAAACAAAAACAAGTGTTTCTTATTGGACATCTCTCTCTCTCTCTCTCTCTCTCTCTCTCTCTCTCTCTCTCTCTCTCTCTCTCTCTCTCTCTCTCTCTCTCTCTCTCTCTCTCTCTCTCTCTCTCTCTCTCTCTCTCTCTCTCTCTCTCTCTCTCTCTCTCTCTCTCTCTCTCTCTCTCTCTCTCTCTCTCTCATATAACCCTGAGCCTCTTTTCCTGGAGACATTAGAAACTTTAATCTCATTAGTCAATTCAGGTCAAGTAAACAAACAGGAGCAGTGTCAATGCTCCACAGGTGTCTGAGTCCTCAATATAACCCAGTTTCACTTATAACCAGAAGCAATAATGGCTGCTTTTCCAGGGAAATTTTATTTAGGTATTTTTGCTATTCAAATGTGTGTGTGTGCACGCACGCACACAAACACACACTCACTGACACCACAAAGACAACAGCTAGACACCTGCCAATCCATGGTATGTAGTTTTTTGCCTGTTCTATGCTAATTACCAGTGTTTTCATGCTCTGTGAGTGATGAGCTGTAGTAAGTTTATTACACTTCTGCTGCACAGAGGTTAATCCTATTACAGCCACTTTCATCATAACCATAACATCTAGAGTAGATTTCCTCGTCTCTCCCCACTACACACACACATCTTCCTGTGTGGCGTATCAGAGAGGAGCTACAGTATCTGTAACTAACAACACTAATATTATATGATATTACAGTATACAGTACGTCTGGGACTCTTCTCCTACAGCTGGGAATCAAGCCAGCCAGTGGTGTGACATGTTCAGTATGCCACCAGAGGATATGAGAGCTCTCCAACCTGTTCTCCCACCCTGCCTGCCTCAATTACACTTTCAATTTCACTTGTCCCAAATGTTGTAGTTGTTCTCCTGCAATGATAGGAAGAAGAGGTCAATCTAATCCCCGCTGGCACTTGAAATAGTTTCAAATTGCTGTCAGTGATTACAAAGGGAACATTTTATTTTCGTTTGGAAAAAGGGAGGAAACCAGAAATACAGAGAAAATAGAACATCTTGAGCAGATGTTCAAAGGAAGATTATCCACAGAACATGGCCTGCCTGGCTCTCTGAGCCCCTAATAGGAATACTGTCATTCAGAGCAGGGATATGCTGAACTCATCATGAAGGGCCACAGTTTCTCGCGGGTCTGTACCCACATCCACATTTCTAAATTGCACCTTGTGTATTCTACTTTTCTAACTTGTGACCCCGACTGAGTTTTTTTTCAAGGGCCCATCCCTGATTAAAGTAATCAGTAGAGGAGCAGGCAATACTATGTTGATATAGAGGAACAGCCCACTCCACTATTGGCCAACAATGAAGAGATGGCACAGTGCATGTTATGTTTGTTCGTCTGTGAGTGTGTGTGTGCTTGGAATGGAATCATGCGTGGGATGTATGTGTGGGCATATGTGTGGAAATGCTTAGATCATTGTGTGTGTGTGTGTGTGTGTGTGTGTGTGTGTGTGTGTGTGTGTGTGTGTGTGTGTGTGTGTGTGTGTGTGTGTGTGTGTGTGTGTGTGTGTGTGTGTGTGTGTGTGTGTGTGTGTGTGTGTGTGTGTGTGTGTGTGTGTGTGTGTGTGTGTGTGTGTGTGTGTGTGTACAGGCATGCGTATGTGTTTGGTAAGAGAGGAGTTACATCAGAAGATGATGATTTGATGTTTAGATGTATTGAAACATGCAGCACCACCCATACGTGTCTTGAACAGTTTCCCTACGTCTGTGCTGAAGCTCAAATGTCACATCTCCCCCCACGAGCATCTGCTACAGGCACTGAACTCACCCATCCCCGTTTAAATCTGGCTCAAATCTCACATTATCCCACATTATCAGTCTGAAGCCAAAAACAAAGTTATCAAAAAATAATAGTGTGGATTATGTATGATGTAGTTTTCTGACGGATGACATATCAAAAGATCCATCTTAACTTTAAATATACAGTCATACAATGTGAAAATAAAAAAAGCTTTTATTTCCACGGATGGAGGGGGGAGGAGGGGGGTAGCTACAGTTTTCATAAATGGGTTAATTCAATGGTAAATCGTGTGTTTTATTACCTCCCCCCCACTCTGCCACATAACCTGCCCTACAGGGTCGCAATGCTACATGAATCAGTCTTCTGCTCCTTTACCTGCCAGCTCTGCCTTCAGGGGTTTTTGGTTGGCCAGTGTGTGTTGATTTTGACCATCTGACAGATGGAGTGGGCTGACTGACTGTGGGAGAAGAGAACACATCAGCTGGGAAAAGGTAGAGTGGAGTGAGTGGTTGCCAGGGAGAGCATAATCTCTTTCACAAAGATGGCCTCTGATAGGCCAGAGCTGCCACTGAGGGAAAGAAATCCCGCCAATTGAAAACAATTGATGTTTTGTTGCCGTGCCAAGCAGTCCCAACGCAAAACTGACATTTATTGGCAACAGGGCTGGCCTTCAGTGTGACTCTTTAAAAACAACACTGGTCATTCAGCTCATTAGTTAACTCTGTGAGAAGCAGACAGCCTTTTCTCCACAGAAACTGCACAGTTACCTGTGTCATCTTCTTAGAACCAACATCATCTTTTAACTATTAACATTGTTGATCTGTGCCATTTGGGAGGCACCCCAAGAGCGCAACACCGGACTGGGCGCAACTCACAACCTCCCAGCAGCCAGCAGCCAATGTTAGTAGAAGGAGGAGATTGTGAATATTATTACAGATTTAACAAGATTCTGATGCTTGTGAAAAGGATGTAGCTGGACCTCCTTCTACCTCAAACAGAACAAGACTACGTCAACAAAACCACAGTGTGCTGTGGAGCATTGGATTGGCTCTATTTACATACTTTATTGAATCAGAGCCCCTTTGCAGACAAACTTCCTCTCTCTCCATGTATAAAACAGAAGATAACAATATCCCCCCCCCCTTTGATTTCCTGCTTTTTGAAGTCACAGGACTGTTCTTAGGGCTCTATTCAATCCGTATTGCAGAAGGTCAGCGTTACAGCGTGATTTAAATTTAAAGGCAAGGTTCCCCCTTAAGCGGACACTGCATTCACGGTAAAAGCTGCATATGCCGGCTCAATCGGAAATTACCTTTAAATTTCTAACGCGATGCAGATTGATTAAATCCCTTAATCTAGTCAGTGAGGGAATCCAATTGCAGTACACTGTGACATTATGACGTGTACAAAGCAGATCAAAACAATAGAGTCAGCACGTTCCTCTCTGAGCTTGGTAACCATCAGCATTTTTCAGTTTTGCTTCTACAAGTGTCTCGCTCGCTCACCCAAAAAGAGGATGCAATCAAAAATACCGCAATCTCCTTCTTGTGGTAAGAATCTCCAGAGTTTATTGTACGTAGTTTACGTCTGGGTGCAAACGTCAGTAGCTGTGCTGTATCACTCAGCCATTCTCATTACAGCACGATGCTAGCTGACATTAGCAGAGAGAGCATCAAAGCCAACTCTATCTCTCTGATGACAATCCTCAGTACACACTCTACATGTAATTGACCTCCTGATAATGAACAGTTTTATTTTAATGAATACATCGGCTAACAACCCTAATCTAACACGAGGTGGCAGTGCATCCTGATTTGTGCATCTCAAATTGCCAGACAGTAATTGTCAGCTGCGCATGAGTAATTTAATTGAGAATGCACACTTAAACAATGGGCTTTAATTGCATTACTCTGTCGGGCCATGACAACAGTGGGTAGACTGTGCTAATTGCATATGTAAATCAGTAATGTTTGGTCTTAACAAGGAGGGAGAATGAATGCCCTATAGACAGACTACTCTGATCCATGTAAAGCAGGACTGGCAAGCCTTCATTTCTCCCCCCCCCCAATTTCATGATATCCAATTGGTAGTTACAGTCTTGTCTCATCGCTGCAACTCCCGTACGGACCCGGGAGAGGCGAAGTTCGAGAGCCGTGCGTCCTCCAAAACACAACCCAACCAAGCTGCATTGCTTCTTGACACAATGCCCACTTAACCTGGAAGCCAGCCACACCAATGTGTCAGAAGAAACCCTGTACACCTGGCCACCATGTCAGCGTGCATGTGTCTGGCCCGCCACAGGAGTCACTAGAGTGCGATGGGACATGGACATCGCTGCCCGCGAAACCCTCCCCTAACACAGACGACGTTGGACAAATTGTGTGCCGCCCCATGGGTCTCCAAGTTGTGGCCGGCTGCGACTGAGCCTAGACTTGAACCAGGATCTCTAGCAGCACAGCTAGCACTGCGATTCAGTGCCTTAGACCACTGCGCCACTCGGGAGGCAAGCTTTCCTTTCACTGGCGTTTAGTGTGAGAGAGTGAGGCTGAGCCAGTTCCAGCTATCATCTGTGTTTAACTTGATCTGATTGTCACATACATCGTCACATGTTCAAAGGGCAAGAATATTTTATGAGCTCCATTTTGAATGATTTAGTGAACGAATCCAAACTTCCCAGGTTTGACTGGCACACATGTCTGACTAATGTGTCACACTAGGTGAAGAGAGAGAGTCAGTGGGGAGTAAGAGGGCACAACTCTCCATGAATTCGCCATAAGAAGTCTACCACTCTCTCTCTTCCTCCTCCCTAATTTTTCTTCTTCTTCTTCTCCTTCTCCTTTCAGTCCTGCTTGGAGCCAGCACCACATGCACACACACACAAGTCAATCGACCCACAAGTCACTGATGCTACATGGCGGTGACACTGACTGGTTGAGTTACCATTCAAAACATTATTGCGTCCCAAATGGCACCCTATTCCTTATGTAGTGCACTAGGGTGCCCTTTGGGACACAACCATTGATTCTGGGTTTTAATATTCACACTTTATTCATAATGTATGAAAGCAGCAGTCTGGAACTTCTTGTATTTTTGGTCAAAGAAGGAGGACCCATTTTCATGTTGCTTAAAAAGGCAATAAAGCACGGACTTACTCACTTGCTTCACATAAACATACACTGAAAGTACCCCTAAAAGCTTCTCTGATTAAAACATTTGCCTCAGCTTAACAAGCCAATATACACATTAAGAGAAGTACTATTCCTAGATCTTTTAGGCCAGTCAGACCCACTTGCATGTTAATTGCTCACAGCTTTTATATCAAATCAAATCAGATCCAGTCTGTTTTAGATTATGATGCAGCCATGTGTCTCTGGTGTTGTAGATACATTTACATTTACATTTAAGTCATTTAGCAGACGCTCTTATCCAGAGCGACTTACAAATTGGATACAGGATCTGCATCTCAAATGGCACCCTATTCCCTATAGTGCACTACATTCGACCAGGGCCCATAGGGAATGTGGTGTGGGAGAGTCTTTGGCTTGTGGGATCCAACACCATTGTCTTTGTGGACTGACTGACTGTATCCTCCCTCCTTTCCACAGAGCTGTGATTACTGCTAATTTGCCGTACAGAAGGAATACATGGTGAAGATAACTCTATAATTAGTCCTGTGGAAAGATGGACTGAATTTTCACTTCTGAAGAGAATATATTGGATGTTCATAGTGCTTTTTAATGGCACTTGCCACTCTAGACTTTTATTCCGACACCTCCCGTAATCCTTAATGCCGTTTAGAAATTAAATACATTTGCCAGTTGAAATGTTAGTGTCCATGTCAGTCTATGCCTTTGTTTGTCAGTAATTAATTTGGAAGGCCATTAGAAACTAAAGAGGAGGGAAGATTGCAAGCTGTGCTAGGAAACAACACAACTGCCAGAGAGGTGTGTCTCTGTGTCTCTGTCTCCCAAAATCCTCTACAGAACCACAAATCATGTTTCCCAGCCCTCTCACTCCCTGACAGTCAATGGAAGAACATCGAGGAGACACAAGAGTAAGCCACAAGGAGGGAGAATACACAGCCCTCTATCCCCCCAGCCAAGGCCCTCGTCTTTTACAGCCCATTTTACAGTTAATTTGGCTGTGGTGCAGCCCAGACAGACGGCTCTGAATCCAGGCTCTCTGCGGTCCCTCTACCTAGTCCCTAGTTGCGTCCCAAATGGCACCATACTCACTATATAGTAGTGCACTATATAGGGAATAGGTGTCATTTGGGAACAAGCCACAGTGTGTATGGGTCCAGGGTAGTGTAACGGGTGCTGGAGGCTGGATTAGACCAGGCTAGGGGAGGACGGGGGGGAGGGGGATGGAGACGGGGACCTGGTGGTTAAGCAGCGGCCAGCAGTTCTCAGGGCTGATGGGACACCAGGGAGCCCTCCATCACTAGCATGGCTCCCCATCCTGTTGTGCCTCAGCACTCCCTCCCGCCGTGTCTGTGTGTGTCAGGTTTCAAGCACATGGAGTGCATTATCAGTGTGCCACTAACAGGGCATCCACCACACACGCACGCACGCACGCACGCACACACACACACACACACACACACACACACACACACACACACACACACACACACACACACACACACACACACACACACACACACACACACACACACACACACACACACACACACACACACACACACACACACACACACACACACACACACACACACACACCCTGCCCGCCCTGAGCCTGGGCCTCCCAGTGCCTGGTCTGGTCTGACTTGTTGTTGCAGGACAGGGCAGTGTTTACTACTGCTCAACCCGTGTGGTAAAAATAAATTGAGGAATGTTATTGGAATGTGAAACACTCATTAATGATGGTAAATTGTTTCATTTGGAGTAAACATTTCAAATTGAGTACAGTAGTGATGGATATTATCATCAAATACTCTGACTCAGAGGTCAGTTCATTTGGCTAACCAAACGTCAAAACGAAAGGAAGAGCTTAAAACCCCTTGGTTGCATTCTCTTGTCAGTTTTATGTCATAACAGTGAAATCCCATCTGATTCCTGTCGCATAACAGCCATGTTCATCTCACAGTATCAACAGGCACTGAGGCACCACTCCCTCTCCTTGGCTCCATCCCAAATGGCACCCGATTCCCTTTATAGTGCACTACTTTCCACCAGGGCCCGCTGATGAAAAGTAGTCCACTATATAGGAAATAGGGTGACATTTGGGACAAATCCCTTGATTCTAATGTAATTGAATAACTCTCCAATGTCCTCCCCCTCTTCCTGAATAAGTCGCCACAATCAGTAACTCAAGGGAGGAGAGTAAAGCCCTGTAACATGTGGTCCACTACTCAGTTACTTGTGTCCATTACTCATATACTGATTTAGGCTTTTATTAGTGGAGGTAAAAGTACAAAGGTGTCTCCATCCATCAGCTTGGATTGCTCCCAACACTCTCCCTCTTTAGCTAATGACTTCCCTGTCCTTCGTTGTATACTCTCACCTTGATTCCATCTGATTCCATCACATTCCATCTGCATAGACTCACACTTCATCAGCAGGAGAACAGTTAAACATTAAACCATGTTAAACTTAACAGGGGAAAATCAGGGACTGTTCTGCTCTTGTCAGTTACCCCGACCTTGATGCACACCTATAAACTCACATCATTACACCAGTGACCCTCTCCCTCTGTATTCAAATGCTTGGCATGAACCCCAGGTACCTCACTATTCTTGACTCTGGTCAAAAGTAGTGTACTATAGTGGGAATATGGTGGCATTTGGAACTCAGAATGTACCTGTAGCAGAAAAATAGCCACTTTAGCAGTGCATTATGAAGAGGTTGATACAGGAATATGACAGCTCGGTCAGCTTACACAGGAGGTAACACCTGTTCCCCTAGTCTGCAGCACTGAGGAAGGAGAGGGGTGGAGGGATGTGACTTTGAGAGAGAGGCCATTGTGTTCCAACCCAAAGCCTACAGTGTAACGCTAAGTGTCCAATTTCATGCTGTAAACAGTGTGCAGCTGAACACAACCCCGTCTCTGCTTTGGGAGTTAAACGGAGGGAGGAAGCGGTCTTATGAATGCTGTTAGGGGTTTTACTTCAGTAATGTGTAAAAAGCACCATGAAGCCATGCTGTCATTATCAGAACGAGGGCAAAATTCAGAAGTGGAGGAATGGGGACCAAACCTCAGCAAGTGACTAAGTACTGCAATTAAATCATCATCCTGCACATGTCAGCCTCAGACTGTTGCTGTTTAGCTGCCTATCTGGCTGTAATCATTGTCATATTAGAGGAAAACAGTGTGGTGATCTGATCTCACCTGAGAGACAAACTGATCAGACTTCTGCTATTCTGCCCCTAGAGTGGAGAGCTGTGTCTCTGAAACATTTCCTCCGCCCGCTTAGATCTCTGTCTCTCTCTCCGTCTCATGAATGCCTGTCTCTCCTCTCCTCTGCATCGCCGCTCTAAATGCATAATCATAGGGTGGCTTATGCAGAGCCCGCTTAAAATAGATAATGATGTGTAATCTCTGTCGTGATGGGCACGTCAGCAAGAATGTACATAATGATGCCAGTTCCTATGGGGAACGTGGGTGAGGAGAGGAACGCTGCCACTGGTTTCGCCCACCGCTGGATGACTGGCTATAGTCATGCACATGTTCTGTTCCTTAACCTGTTGAGTGTAGGGAGCAGTATTTTGATGTTTGGATGAAAAATGTACCCAAATGAAACTGCCTAAATCTCAGGCCCAGAAGCTAGAATATGCATATAATTGTCAGATTATGATCGAAAACACTCTAAAGTTTCCAAAACTGTCAAAATATTGTCTGTGAGTATAACATAACTGATATTGCAGGCAAAAACCTGAGAAAAATCCAACCAGGAAGTGCCTCTTATTTTGAAATCTCCCTGTCCCATTGCATGCCTTCCCTCCATTTAAAGGGATATCAACCAGATTCCTTTCCCTATGGCTTCCACATGGTGTGAAAAGTCTTTAGACATAGTTTCAGTCTTTTATTCTGAAAAATGAGCGAGAACAATCACATCGTGTCAGTGGATGGCTGGGTGCCCCCAGAGTTTTGCATGCGCCAACAGCTTGGAGCAGACATTTTCTCTCACTCTCCTAGCTACGGTCTGATTTAAATATGATCGATTAGTTATTGTAAAAAACAACCTGAGGATTGATTATAAAAAAACCTGTGACATGTTTCTACGAGCTTTATGGATACTATTTGGAATTTTGCCCGTCTGCCCGTTGTGACCTGCACGAGCCTGTGGATTACTAAACAAAACGCGCCAACCAAATGGAGGTTTTTAGATATAAAAAGAAAAATAATCTTTATTGAACAAAAGGAACATTTATCGTGTAACTGGGAGTCTCGTGAGTGTAAACATCCAAGATCATCATAGGTAAAATATTCATTTTTATTGCTTTTCTGACTTTTGTGACCAATCTACTTTGCTGCTAGCTGTTTGTAATGTTTTGTCTGCTGAGAGAGATGTCCTCACATAAACGCTTGGTCTGCTTTCGCTATAAAGCTTTTTTGAAATCTGACACACCATGTGGATTAACAAGCTAAACTATGTCTTGCTATATTGCACTTGTGATTTCATATTTTTAGTAATTTAATTTGAATTTGGTGCTCTGCAATTCAGCGGATGTTGACAAAAATGAGCCCTCTAACGGGATGGGTGCGCCAAGAAGTTAAGGCTGCCTTTTTAGGTCTTCCCTTCTCCTAATAACGCCTCCTCCTATGTTACAGTGAAAGGGTGTATGTGTGGATGCGGAGAGAGCTAATATGGTTGATGTGGGACATCAGGACTTAGTAATGAATGACTCAGACAATGTTATCTTTAGTATGACAAGCAGTGGTTGAGGTCAACCTATTTTCTACCTCCCCTCATTCTCTTACACTTTCTTCTGCAACAATGAGTCTGTGTGGGACTTTTGTTTGCTGTGTGAGATGTGGGGGCATTTGTTTTTCATTTCTTGGGTTGATGATTAAGAAGTGCTGCTTGCATACATCATGAGGTTTGTTTTGTCAAGTGCTGAAAAAGTTCCTGTATTTTTCCTGGGCAGAAACAAACACCCATGTTGCTTGCATGATACCACCATACCAATTGTAACTGTGTTGTTCATGGGCCATTAATAGTTGCTTAGAACTGAATCCAAAGTTAGTAATACCAGGGTGTGCTATAACGTTGATATCATCTTACAGCTCGTAAAACATAGCAGGTTTTTACGACCTGAAAGTGAGAGTTCATGCCCACCACCCCATAACTATATAGTGGAGAGACATGAGGGTCAGTGCAGGGCAGAAACCATCCAATTAAATCACCCTGCATATTTTTGGGAGGCAGGTGTTAAATTTGATAGCTTTTCTTGGGTTGGTTGAACACAAGTTATAACAGATAAATCAAAGGGGATTAATCTAGCTATTATGTTACTGCACTACTGCTTTTTCGAATACACCATAGTATATATTTTAAAGGTCCCACGGTTTAATTTTATTCCTCACTCAGACATTTATATTCCCAATGCCAACTTGACAAGCAGTATTGTCTGGAAACTGTGCTATTTCAGCAATCAATATACAACAGACAATACATTTCTATGCATTTCAATAGAAAATGTTGGAGTAAGTAGAGCGAGAGAGAATGAGAACATGTTATGTTCTGCTACAGCTGCAGTCTCTGATCCCTTTTCAATATAGCTACAGCTTTGCCTACTACCAAACCCACAGCTGAATTAATTAGCATTTTTATAGATTCATAAACAGGTTGGATAAATTGTCAGGGAGGATCATTATTATTGTGGAAGCTTCAATTACTTTGGGAGGAAACGCAATACCTTGACCTTTCAACTGTCACTGCCACCTTCCATGTGTTTCTCTCCCTCTCTCTCTCATGTCAACTTCCTGCTCGGTCTCTTTTCACACAGAGATAATCTATGTTCACACTGTAATCATAATACACCAATCTCTCAGGGGCGCTGCAGATTATAGCAGTTCTGTGATGATGAGACAAAGCTCTGAAGTATGTGAGAGAGAGAGCGAGAGAAAGAAAGAAAGAGAGTGGCTGGTTGAGGAAATAGACTTGTGTGGTCAAACGAGGTTAGAGAGAGTGAACCTCAAGAGAAGTGCCCCCATGTGCTCAGTTACTGCTGGATGATCGACTCGATAAGTAATATGTCAAGAGGCAGTGAGAGATTGGGCAATAACGGTGTAATGGCCTTGAGTGGGTATAAATCTGAGGCAGCGAGGCTTTCTGCAGACAGCTGAGGATGAAGGAGCTGGGATGCGGAGGTTGTGACCTGTCTTTATGAGCCTGCTGGTGACAACTGGAATAAAGATTGATGAAGGCTAGAGGAGGTGGCTCTGTCCTCTGACCCTCCCCCTATCCTTCCTCTCCTCTGTCAGCGGCCCTACTACTCCCCCCACCCAGATACAATAGGACAGGCACTACTCCCCCCACACAGATACAATAGGACAGGTACTACTCCCCCACACAGATACAATAGGACAGGTACTACTCCCCCACACCAGATACAATAGGACAGGTACTACTCCCCCACACCAGATACAATAGGACAGGTACTACTCCCCCACACAGATACAATAGGACAGGTACTACTCCCCCCACACCAGATACAATAAGACAGGTACTGTCTTAGCCCCACTGGACAAAAACAGAAAGCAGCAAACTGGGACAGAGTGGAAGCTCTGTATAAAGGGCCCCTCTCTCACCACCCACAAAGCTTGCACAGTAAACAAGCAGCCATGTTTGAACTGTAGGAGCCGGAGAGGAGACAATAGCAGGAGGAACTTATTTGTGTTTCAAATTCCACCATTTTTCCTATATAGTGCACTATGTGGCCTGGTCAAAGGGTAGTGCACTATAAAAGGAAAAGGGTGCCATTTGGGATGCAGCCCTCATCTGTAACGTGAGCTCCCTATACAGCCCTGCAGCCTGTTGACAGATTGATTTCAGCCCGCAGATGGACAGAATGCTCCTCCCACCAGGCAGACGGGCAGGGAGGGCCCTAACCTTTCACCCCAGCAGGACGCCTCCATCCTGGGACGCTCTTCTGCCCCAGACCCCCTCTCCCCCGTCCTCCCCCTGCTGCTGCAACAATGCTGTTTGGACAACATGAAGAACACCGGGAGAATGGCCATCGGTCTTCAAAATGTACAGTCAGCTCGTCGCAAGTTGCTGAGCCCCCGTCCGCCCACAGAACCTGCATGGCTGGACACATTGTTGATTATTCTGAGAGTTCTATGACATCTGTCAGATGTTGAATTAGAATTATGTAATGGCAGAGGGATGAGCTTGCGTCCCAAATGGAAAAGGTGGTCTAGTTTTTTTCTTCTGGTTGCACATGTGACATGCTGGTAGAAATTGTATTGTATTTAAATTTGCCTGCATTAAAGTCCCTGGCCACCAGAAGTGCCGCATCTGGATGAGCATTTTCTTGTTTGCTTGTGAACTTATACAGCTTGTTGAGTGTAATCTTAGTGTCAGCTTTTTTGGTGGTAAATAGACAGCTACGAAAAATATAGATAAAAACTTTTTAGATAGTGTGGTCTACAGTTTATCATGAGGTACTCTACTTCAGCCGAGCAATACCACGAGACTTCCATAAAATTAGACATAGCTTACTAGCTGTTATTGACACATAGACATACAACCCCACCCCTCGTCTTTCCAGACGTAGCTGTTCTGTCCGGCAGATGCACAGAAAATGCATGGAAAACCCAGCCAACTGTATATTATCCGTGAATATATTTGTATTATCCATGAATATCATTGGGATGCAGCCATGGTCACAGGGGTGAGTTGACCCGCTCTGGTCCCAGTATGCTGATGAATAAATCCCAGTGGATGATGTCTAATGGGTACCTGTAATCTGCAGGGGAAATGTTGAACATTGTCATTGTGAGGATGGGATGGGATGGGGCATGCAGATAATGCCACTGTGAGTCATAATCTAATCCCCACCTGTAATGAATGCACTGGGATCTTGGTAATCCAGGCTCTGCTGTGCAGAAGCAGGCTCATTCATGCAAAGCATTATGGGAAAACTACTGAACAGGTTTTTCTATAAGGCTTCCAATAAAGGACAAAACATACCGTGCCAACAAACTACTAAAAACAGCATGCTGCGGTGTGTTAGAGATCACCATCTGGGTGTCGACGACCAGTGGCCATTCAACATATAGAATCGTCTGGAAATGAACAAAAAATGATGGCCGATATTCTAGTCAGGGGCGAAGGAATGGCTATGAGCAGCTTTTAACTGTTCGTTGACACAGTGTGTTTGGTCTTTAAGCCCCCATTCTGACCCACAGAGTCATTGTCTAACAGGTCCCACAGCACTCTTTTAATGACTTACAGTCTAAATGAATGATCAGTGATTCATGGACTGACTATGCCCTGGAAGAGAGTATCTCTCTGTGTGTATTAGGGGGACTCTGGGTTGATCGACCGCCTCACTCTATGGAGCACCACTTCACATGCACTTGGGCAAAGTGGAGCTGAGTTCATGGAATAAAACCAGCCATAAACATGAAAGAAAGTTTACAGTTAAGTGGCCTAAAGCCAGCTTTTACAAACCATCATGCAACAGTAGTAGGCTACAATCTGTAACAAACTGCCTCATAACTATGGGAGGCCATGGCATCAGAATTGTATCCTCCAAAATGCTTTTCCTATACTAATGTCATCAGCTAGCAGTGTTTGTTTATAACTGAATGTTTTGTACAAGAAGGAGACAGCTTCCATTTGAACTGATAAACAGACGCAGGCAGGTATAAAACACTGGAGAGGGTTGTCATCTCCTCAGGTATAAAACACTGGTGAGGGTTGTCATCTCCTCAGGTATAAAACACTGGTGAGGGTTGTCATCTCCTCAGGTATAAAACACTGGTGAGGGTTGTAATCTCCTCCTGAATAAAGCACTGGTGAGGGTTGTCATCTCCTCAGGTATAAAACACTGGTGAGGGTTGTCATCTCCTCAGGTATAAAACACTGGTGAGGGTTGTCATCTCCTCAGGTATAAAACACTGGTGAGGGTTGTCATCTCCTCAGGTATAAAACACTGGTGAGGGTTGTCATCTCCTCAGGTATAAAACACTGGTGAGGGTTGTCATCTCCTCCTGAATAAAGCACTGGTGAGGGTTGTCATCTCCTCAGGTATAAAACACTGGTGAGGGTTGTCATCTCCTCAGGTATAAAACACTGGTGAGGGTTGTCATCTCCTCAGGTATAAAACACTGGTGAGGGTTGTCATCTCCTCAGGTATAAAACACTGGTGAGGGTTGTCATCTCCTCAGGTATAAAACACTGGTGAGCGTTGTCATCTCCTCACTGAATAAAAAGCACTGGTGAGGGTTGTCATCTCCTCAGGTATAAAACACTGGTGAGGGTTGTCATCTCCTCAGGTATAAAACACTGGTGAAGGTTGTCATCTCCTCAGGTATAAAACACTGGTGAGGGTTGTCATCTCCTCATGAATAAAACACTGGTGAGGGTTGTCATCTCCTCAGGTATAAAACACTGGTGAGGGTTGTCATCTCCTCAGGTATAAAACACTGGTGAGGGTTGTCATCTCCTCCTGAATAAAGCACTGGTGAGGGTTGTCATCTCCTCAGGTATAAAACACTGGTGAGGGTTGTCATCTCCTCAGTTATAAAACACTGGTGAGGGTTGTCATCTCCTCATGAAGAAAACACTGGTGAGGGTTGTCATCTCCTCATCAAGAATAAAACACTTTATTATATATTTTTTATTTCACCTTTATTTAACCAGGTAGGCAAGTTAAGAACAAGTTCTCGTTTACAATTACGACCTGGCCAAGATAAAGCAAAGCAGTTCGACAGATACAACAACACAGAGTTACACATGGAGTAAAACAAACATACAGTCAATAATAAATACAGTATAAACAAGTCTATATACAATGTGAGCAAATGAGGTGAGAAGGGAGGTAAAGGCAAAAAAGGCCATGGAGGCAAAGTAAATACAATATAGCAAGTAAAACACTGGAATGGTAGTTTTGCAATGGAAGAATGTGCAAAGTAGAAATAAAGATAATGGGGTGCAAAGGAGCAAAATAAATAAATTAATTAAATACAGTTGGGAAAGAGGTAGTTGTTTGGGCTAAATTATAGGTGGGCTATGTACAGGTGCAGTAATATGTGTGCTCCTCTGACAGTTGGTGCTTAAAGCTAGTGAGGGAGATAAGTGTTTCCAGTTTCAGAGATTTTTGTAGTTCATTCCAGTCATTGGCAGCAGAGAACTGGAAGGAGAGGCGGCCAAAGAAAGAATTTGTTTTGGGGTTGACTAGAGAGATATACCTGCGGTAGCGTGTGCTACAGGTGGGAGACGCTATGGTGACCAGCGAGCTGAGATAAGGGGGGGACTTTACCTAGCAGGGTCTTGTAGATGACATGGAGCCAGTGGGTTTGGCGACGAGTATGAAGCGAGGGCCAGCCAACAAGAGCGTACAGGTCGCAATGGTGGGTAGTATATGGGGCTTTGGTGACAAAACGGAATTTGTAAGTCGCTCTGGATAAGAGCGTCTGCTAAATGACTTAAATGTAAATGTAATGTAAATGATAGACTGCATCCAATTTGTTGAGTAGGTTATTGGAGGCTATTTTGTAAATTACATCGCCAAAGTCGAGGATTGGTAGGATGGTCAGTTTTACAAGGGTATGTTTGGCAGCATGAGTGAAGGATGCTTTGTTGCGAAATAGGAAGCCAATTCTGGATTTAACTTTGGATTGGAGATGTTTGATATGGGTCTGGAAGGAGAGTTTACAGTCTAACCAGACACCTAAGTATTTGTAGTTGTCCACGTATTCTAAGTCAGAGCCGTCCAGATTAGTGATGTTGGACAGGCGGGTAGGTGCAGGTAGCGATCGGTTGAAGAGCATGCATTTTGTTTTACTTGTATTTAAGAGCAATTGGAGGCCACGGAAGGAGAGTTGTATGGCATTGAAGCTTGCCTGGAGAGTTGTTAACACAGTGTCCAAAGAAGGGCCAGAAGTATACAGAATGGTGTCGTCTGCGTAGAGGTGGATCAGAGACTCACCAGCAGCAAGAGCGACCTCATTGATGTATACAGAGAAGAGAGTCGGTCCCAGATTTGAGCCCTGTGGCACCCCCATAGAGACTGCCAGAGGTCCGGACAGCAGACCCTCCGATTTGACACACTGAACTCTATCAGAGAAGTAGTTGGTGAACCAGGCGAGGAAATCATTTGAGAAACCAAGGCTGTCGAGTCTGCCGATGAGGATGTGGTGATTGACAGAGTCGAAAGCCTTGGCCAGATCAATGAATAACACTGGTGAGGGTTGTCATCTCCTCAGGTATAAAACACTGGTGAGGGTTGTCATCTCCTCAGGTGTAAAACACTGGTGAGGGTTGTCATCTCCTCAGGTGTAAAACACTGGTGAGGGTTGTCATCTCCTCAGGTATAAAACACTGGTGAGGGTTGTCATCTCCTCCTGTATAAAACACTGGTGAGGGTTGTCATCTCCTCCTGTATAAAACACTGGTGAGGGTTGTCATCTCCTCATGAATAAAGCACTGGTTTCATCAAAGCCCACAGAGAGGGTTACTTCATTATTCAACAGCATGGAACATTTAGTAGATTACAGTACCGACTGGGCTGTTTGTGTGCATGTGCGTGTGTTACGCCCCTGAAAACAGGGGAGAAATAATTACGACAGTGATATGGTGTTGTATTCTGAATTCAACTTATAGTTCAATCATTTCACAAAAGTAACACATTACATAACAACAGAAAACCCATTATACAAATAACACAGCAAAATATCTTATTAACAACGCACATGTTCATTCACAATCGACATAAGATGGCAGCTACTCTCAGTACGATGCTATTCTTCACTTCAACCGAGCAGGGCTAATATTACTCTCTTCAAACTTAACTCTAACTTCCTCAAGACGTTACTAAAACACACCTTACACACTCTTGACATGTTAGCGAGTTATAACATTTAAATTATTATTTTTATCATCAATAAAGTACCTGAAAACAGGGGAGAAATAATCACGACAGTGATACAGTGTTGTATTCTCAATTCAAAGTATAGTTCAATGAGAAGAGACCGCGATTTCCCCTAGGAATATGAGTGGAGACCAGAGCAATCGATCTCCGGCTCATAGATTAAGAACATTTCGTAGATCACAGATGGACACTTTTAGGTACTACAAAATAAAGTAATCAATATAACGTTTACACATTACTCTCACAATTCGTACCCTTTGACAGATTTGAACTTTGACACAATTATATGAATGTTATCAATCTCTATCAACTAATGCTGAATGCATCCTTTTAACCTTAGATGTTTTAAAATCCTCACATACTATGAACTTACTAATACTTTTTTATGTATAACAGGCTATGAATATTTCCTTTAACCTGTCACACTCTCCCCGACAAAATAAATGTTGTCCCAACATTACCAACATTGTCTTCTTCAACAGTCCGTATGCACTGGACCTAGAAAATCCTCTTCCTTAAGGTAGTACTTGAGCAGAAGTCAAGGGTCACAGTTCAAATATAACTAACAAGTTATATTCACAGTCTATATCTGTTGACCAGCTATATAACATCAGCAGTATTTTCTCATACTATTGATCAACAGTCCATCAATTTTAAATGATCTATATGCATAGTCTGCAAATTGTCTCTTTTGACAGTCTGTGAAATCAGACAGTAGTCCATGGTCAAACATGTCAACTCTGTAGTCTCATGTTTGCTGAAGCCCATACATGTAAGGTGGCTGAAAGTAACATTGCTGTAGTGATGGCAGCCATGGAACCAGTCCTGGTGCAGAGTAGACAGGGAACAACTGTGGCTGTGGCTGTATACTGTAGCAGGAAGGGATACCAAGCTGATCATAGGTGATACGTCTTGGAGGGTGTCTCTCTCTTTGTGGCAGCTGGTAGGCTGGTTCCTCAAGTTCAGCAGCATCAGTATATGAAGGAAAGGCACTTGGTGGACGATCATCAGGCAAATTTTCAGCAGGCAAGTTAATCTCCTCAGCAGGCAGGTCTTTAACTGTTGTTGTCTCCTCCAGCCGCTTTTCAACAAGAGGCTGTGCTGGTAGCGTATCAGGGACTGGCACTGCAACTGTCTGTTTCACTGTTGGGGGTCTGTGTTCCCACTCTCTCGCTGGTTTAGCATTCCTCTCCTCAGGTACTGTAGGAGATGTGGGAACCTATAGCGGCTCATGATGAAGGTCATATTCATCCCCACTGTCTTCATCAGAATCTAGAGTCTGTGATGCAGGCTGGTGTCCCCTTGTTTTCTGACTTTTGTCCACTTTGGTCATTTCTGGTTGTGTCTCAAAAGGTAAGTGGTCACAGGACATGAGCAGATTTCTGTGCAGGACCCTGGAGCGTCCCCTACCCTTTTCTGGTCTCAATTCATAAATCGGCAGAACCCATTTGTCTCACCACTGTGTGAATTGTATCTTCCCAATAGTTACGGAGTTTTCCTGGTCCTCCTCTTGGTGTCAGGTTTTTAATCAGAACTCGCTCGCCAGGCTGTAGCACTGAACTCCTAACTTTAGTGTCATAGTACTTCTTACTTCTTTCAGCGGCTTTCTGAGCATTTTCATTTGCAATGGCGTATGCTTCTTCCATCCCTCGTTTCCAGTTCTCCACGTATTCTCGTTGGTTACTGGAACCTGCCTCTGTGCACAATCCAAAGAGCATATCAACTGGAAGCCTGGGTGATCTCCCAAACAGAAGATAAAATGGTGAATAGCCAGTCACTTCGCAACGGGTGCAGTTATAGGCATAAACCAGTTTGTTCAGAGACTCCTTCCAATTTGACTTTTGTGTCTCAGTTAGTGTCTTTAACATTTGCAACAATGTTCTGTTCATGCTTTCCGCTTGACCGTTTCCCATCGGGTGATAGGGTGTTGTCCTGGACCCCGCCATGCCACTGAGTTTCTTTAACTGATGGAACAACTGATTTTCAAATTCTCTCCCTTGGTCATGGTGGATGCGGGACGGGAACCCAAACTTCAGGGCAAAGTCATTGAAGATGATATTTGCAGCAGTTTTACCTGACTTTGATGTGGTGGCGTAGGCTTGAGTGAAACGTGTAAAATGATCAACAATCACGAGGATGTACTCATATCCCCCTTTGCATCTGTCGAGATGAAGGAAGTCTATACATACCAGTTCAAATGGCTGTGTTGTCCCAATGTTTGTCAGAGGAGCCCTTGTTGCATGGGCTGGCTTTTTCTGCTTGACACAGCTACAAGTTTTAGTCACATAGTGCTCGATGTCAGATTGCATATATGGCCAGAAGAAGCGGTCACGTACTAGTGATACAGTGCGGTCAGTACCTTGGTGTCCCATGTTATTGTGTAACTCTTCCATCACTTTACCTTTGTACTGCTCTGGTAGAACTAACTGCTTGCGGGCTGTAGTGATTCTGTACAGAATGCCATCACTGTCTATTGTCAATTTGTCCCATTCTCTGAATAGGCATTTTGTCTTTGGACTAAATTTCTTTTGCTCTTTAACTGGCGGTTTGGAACCCGACAGTTTGAAATTGAGCACAGGACAGATGACCGGATCAGATTCTTGTGCTTCTCTTATCCCATCTTTTGGGATCGAGCTGGTTGTTGCAGTGGTTGTCTCAACTTCAGCTGATACTGACATAGATGCAGCTGAAAATGACCAAGGTACAACAGCCTCTTTCTGTACCTCAACTGCTTGTATCGTGGCGGCGATGGTGTCTGGTGGAAGCTCCTCAGAACATTCTCTCATCAGTGACTCTACATCCAGTGGCATCCCTGACAAAGCATCTGCATCACCGTTCTCTCTACCTGGCCTGTACTTTATTGTAAAGTGGAAATCAGCCAAGTCTGCAACCCACCTGGAAGTGGTTGCGTTCAGTTTTGCAGTAGACAGAATGTAGCAGAGTGGGTTGTTATCGCCGTATACAGTGAAGGTCGGAGCATAGTACAAATAGTCATGGAACTTATCAGTGATTGCCCATTGTAGAGCTAGAAATTCTAGCTTGCTCGAGTGGTAGTGATAGTTCTTCTCAGCTGCTGTTAAGGTTCGAGAGCCATAAGCAATGACCCTAAGCTTCCCCTCTTGCTTTTGATAAAGAACTGCTCCTAAGCCTTGGTGTGACGCATCCGTGTGTACAACAAATGGCTGAGTGAAATCAGGGAAACCTAAAACTGGTGGGTGAAGCAAACACTAAATCAGCTGTTCAAGTGCCTGTTGATGCTCGTCAGTCCACAGGATTGGCTTGTTTGAGGGCACCACATGACTTACTTTCTTTGTTTTTGTTTTCCGTGGGTGGTCAGGTAATTTCTCTGAATCTGCTTTCAGGTCATACAGGCAGCTGGCACTCCTAGAAAAGTCTTTGATGTACTGTCTGTAGTAAGTGAGTAAACCACGCATTTTTCTGAGCTGGCCCACAGTCTCTGGTCTTACTGCTTCAAAATCGTCTGGGTCAACTCGGCTGCCCTCTGCAGACATTATTCTGCTCAAATAACGGACCTGGTGTTTAAAGAGCTCACACTCACTTGGTTTGAGTTTAATGCCATACTCTCTGAGACACTGCAAAAAAATTTCGCACATCATTCACATGGCTGTTGAATGTTTTACTGAAAACTAGCGTGTCGTCCAGCTAAGGAATGCAGATGTTATCCCGGAGCCCTTCCAAACACTCCTCCATACACCGCTGAAAAGCTGCAGGAGCATTCATGAGGCCGAATGGCATACGTATCCACTCATAGAGTCCCCACGGTGTCACAAATGCTGTCAGTGGTCTGCTTTCTTCAGAGATGAACCCCTGGTGATACGCTTTCCCCTGATCTAAGAGGGAGAACCAGGAATTACCACCTAAACTGTCCATGATGTCTTGGACCCGAGGGATGGGCTGGCGGTCGGGATGTGTCTTTCTGTTCAGGTCTCTGTAATCTATACACAACCGGAGGGTCCCGTCTTTCTTACGAACGCACACGACAGGTGAAGAATATGAAGAGTTTGACTTCCTAACCCAGCCCTGGACTATGAGGTCATAAATGTAACCCTTCATCTCCTGATACAGTGGCCTGGGCACTGACATGTATGTGCGCTTTACTGGTTCAGAGTCCTTTAGAGAAATAGTCATTTTCAATTGTTCAATGCAGCCAATGTCATTGTCTGATCTGGAGAAGGAGTGACACTCTTCTCTAAGCATTTGCCTAACAACCTCTCTCTGCTCTTTGGTTAGGTGAGTTAAAACTACTGGTGGATCCCACTGTTCAGTAGCAGTACATAGGGTTCGAACGCTGGTGTGATTCACTGTGGCTGAGGTGACAGTTTTTTCAAAGACTTGGGCAGGTAACACAGTCATGATGGTTTGTACTGTACCGATGATTGTGCGTCCTAGCAGGGCAATGTCGTGGTCAGTGGGGTTAGAGACATCAAGCAGGATAACTGGAAAGACACCTTTCCTGACTCTGACTAGTGTGTCAAAGAACTCAAGGTCGTCTGGCCACTGCGGGTTCAGGTCTGGCTGGAAAAGCATTGTCATGTCATTGAAACCTATGATGGGATGAGATAGGTGACAGCCTTTCATTACCAGCACTGGGATGATCAGTTCCTTTGTTTGGTCAGTTTCAGAGGCTAGCCGAAAAGTTGTTTCAATCCATCCCAGGTACGGCATTTCAGTCCCATTTGCTGCAGTCAACCTTAGATCATCAGGTGAGTCCAGGATTTCTGAAACATCTCTCAGCCTTGCGTTTGGGAGAGATTCCTCTTTCCATTGTTCATCAATGACCGATACCTGAGAGCCTGTGTCCCATAGAGCTTGGAGGTGGTGGCGATTCAGGTGACACTCAATAAGGCACTGTCTGCCGACTAGCGAGGTGACCTTAAGGGGGTGGCAACCTTGAGCTAGGGATGGTAAGGAGTGGGCATTTTCCTCTGTGCAGGAAAACCTTTCACTGGTAGAGTCAATTTTCAGGTGAGTGCATTTTTTTCTTATGTTTAGTCCAATGTTGGTTTTGACATACTTTGGAACAGTACAGTGTCTCTTTACATGATGAACATTGTTTCAGGTTCTCAAATGAATCTTCTCTGGCACAATTTACACATTTCTGGGACTTTTTGGTAGCTACGGTTAACACTCGTCCCTCAGCGGTAACCCGTTTCCGTTTAAAGGGGCCTCCCTTGATGGTCTGGCTCCCCGGATTTTACATCCAGCTTGAAAATGTTCTCCACTCCCACATCGGAAGCAGTGTGTGCAGCGTGCATCTGTTCTGGCCTGCTGGCAGACAAAACACCTCCTTGGAGCTTGAGCAGAGCGGTTGGTATACCGGTTAGATGCATATTGATGCTGCACAGGGTCAGGTGCTTGGGACCAACTGTAGTTGCTGTAATACTGCTGCTGGGAAACAGGTGGCTGGGGGTCCCTATCTGGCCTCCTAACTGGGGGTGGGGCATAGGCACAAGGCGGTGACTGAAACATAGGCTGCTGTAATGTCTCCTTAATCTGAGCAATCTCTGCACTGAGACCTTTTAGAGAGGCTACACCTGTCTTCAGTTCAGCTAACTCTGTTAACAGTTCTGCGGGTATCGTAGTTTTGGCTTGCTTCACAGGACGCTTTGCAGATGGCGTATCTTCTAACTGGACTACACTTACAGTTGCAGCAGGCTGTGGGGCATTAAACCGCTTTTTGTTTCGTCTTTCTATCTCATTAGCACAAGCAATGTTAAGCTTCTCTAACAAAACCTCATCTGATGTTTCGCTCTCTAGCAGGAGAGGCTGCATGTCTATCCTGATACTGTCACTCTGAAGACCCGTAAGGACTGTGTGAAAACACATGCTCTGGACTAGAGCGCAGGGTCATACTTAAGCACTGATTCTGACTCCTGGGATGCAAACAGTACTTTTTGCCTCAAATCTAAAACATCAGGAAGCTTTGAGGGGTCTCCTTCCTATTCTGTGCTTCTGAAGCTAGCTGTTTGTAAAGCTCTGTTGCACTCTTCTCTTGGAAGTGGGAACGCAGGATACATCTAAGTGTGGGAAGAGTTAGCTGGGGTTTACCTTCCAAGTAGCTGCATAGGTGTGGGCCTGGAGAAATAGCCCTGACTAAATCAAATCAAATCAAATTTATTTATATAGCCCTTCGTACATCAGCTGATATCTCAAAGTGCTGTACAGAAACCCAGCCTAAAACCCCAAACAGCAAACAATGCAGGTGTAAAAGCTACTGCGTCTACTATTTCTACCTCAGGAAAGCCTCTGTTAAGTCCATTTTCAATCTGATGGGCAAGGCTGGAAAAAATCTGTTTTTCTTTCTGGCCCGGTTCACCTATCTGACCAGAAATTTTTAACTCTTTGCGCCAGTATGAGCTGGGCTGTGCATTGGGTGAGAGCGGCACGCTCCCCTGAAGATTGGCATGGTGTTGGGGCTGACGCAGAGAATCACTGACTTTGGCTGCAGTAATCTGCTCAGTTCCCGCCCCTTGTTGTGGGGTTACAGTTCTCAGTTCCTCTGTTCTGTGATGTGTTCCGGCTGGTTCAATATCATGGTCAACTTGCCCTGTTTTGTTATCTATGCCACTGATCATCTCTGTCATTTCGTCTCTAAGTAGCAACAATTCCGACATGCCGCCATCTTCTAACTCTGCGACTTCCTCTCTTTCAAGGAACATCATAATCCGAGTCATTAATGCTATGCGGGATTTATCTTTAACATCTCTTCTCTGTTCTCCTGATATTTCAAGGAAATCACATATCTCTAGTAATTTGTCTTTAGTCAGGGTGTGCAATTCTCCTACTACCTCTTCCTGTAGTTCTTCCAAGGCGCTTGTCATGTTGACAGAACAGGAGGAACTTTTACTGTGTTAGATGGTCCTTACTGTCTCTAACGTACTTAACCACTAACTTCCAACTTCCCTCGAACAGCAACACTTTCCTCACTGCAGCCTGCATGAGTTGTTATGTAGAGATTTAGCTGGCTCGGAATTCAGCGACCAGGGTGTGGAAACTAGACATCTGAGCAGCTATCTCAGCGGAGCCTCCAAAAATGTTACGCCCCTGAAAACAGGGGAGAAATAATTACGACAGTGATACGGTGTTGTATTCTATATTCAACGTATAGTTCAATCATTTCACAAAAGTAACACATTACATAACAACAGAAAACCCATTATACAAATAACACAGCAAAATATCTTATTAACAACGCACATGTTCATTCACAATCGACATAAGATGGCAGCTACTCTCAGTACGATGCTATTCTTCACTTCAACCGAGCAGGGCTAATATTACTCTCTTCAAACTTAACTCTAACTTCCTCAAGACGTTACTAAAACACACCTTACACACTCTTGACATGTTAGCGAGTTATAACATTTAAATTACTATTTTTATCATCAATAAAGTACCTGAAAACAGGGGAGAAATAATCACGACAGTGATACGGTGTTGTATTCTCAATTCAACTTTCTATCCTACAGATGTCAGATCTTAATTTGACTGGTATTGTTGTGGCAAAATAATCCTGCAGCAACAGTATTTGAATGTTTAGTCCATAGTGTAGCTCGATCGGTGGTTAGGCTATTAACTGTACAGAAGCAGACTACATGAAAAGTACAGTTCTGTTAATATAACTGTGTAACGGTTTTCCTCCTCTTCTGAGGAGGAGTAGGAAGGATCGGACCAATATGCAGCGTGATACGTGTCCATGTTAATATTTATTTAAACTGAACACAAAACAAAATAACAAGAGGACGAACGAAAACGAAACAGTTCTGTCTGGTGCAGACACAGAGACAGAAAACAACTACCCACCAATCATAGTGGGAACACAGGCTGCCTAAGTATGGTTCTCAAACGATTGACAGCTGCCTCTGATTGGGAACCATACCAGGCCAAAAGCAGAAATACAAAACATAGAATGCCCACCCCAACTCACGCCCTGACCAAACTAAATAAGAGACATAAAAAAGGAACTAAGGTCAGGACTTGACCTATCTCTGCTCAATTTAACCACTGTTTATAACCCTCAGTAATGTCACATATACATCCCTGGGCTCATTTAAAACACTAAGCTTAACAAGCAACCTCAGCACTTCTCCCAAAATTGTTAACATACAGTATCAGCATATTTTCACCACACATCTTTCTTTCCTTCCCATTCTTTCCTCTGCTCTGAGAGGGGGTTGTGCCAGAGTTTACAGCGAGTGACGCTGCTTGTGGTCTTGGCAGGCCCGCCAGGCCTTCCTGATGCCCAGGGGTGTCTGACAGGATGCTCAACAGGGGAGGTCAAATGATCACAGAGCGGCTGAGGATGAGGAACGAGATGAACCAGTGTCCTCAGTCTGGAGAGGTCTTTCATCAGGGTGGTGATATGTCACTGTCACCACCAGAGAGCCAAGGAAGTATAGGTTGCATCCAAAATGCCACCATGTTCCCTATATAGTGCAATAATTTTGACCAGGGCCCATAGGACATTGGTCGAAAGTAGTGCACTATGTAGGGAATAGGGTGGCATTTGCATTGCAGACATAGTGATCAGGTAAGGGTGTGAGGAGGTGCGGAGTGGCAAGCCAAGCAGGGTCTGAAGAAAGAGCTGAGCTGTCCTTGTGGGCTCTGTTGTTGTTGGGCAATATGGAGATTAATTAGTGCACTACAGTGCTATAACAACACATTTACATTGGAAAGCAACAGAGTATTTGAAGGTGCAGCTTGGTCTAGCTCTCTCCACGTGTCTAGTATCTGGTATGTACAGTATATGACCCATCCAACCGCATCGGAGTATCAGCAGATAAATGGTATAGAGACCTTTTTATGTGACATCCCTGGTCCATTGAAAAAAGGGATACTGCACGTGGTGGCTCTACACTGTAGGGTGGCGCTGGTCGCTGGGCAGGCTGCCTCAGGAAGCATTTGGAGGATAATTATATCTGCATCCCAAATGGCACCCTATTCCCTATATAGTGTACTACTTTTGACCAGGGCCAAAATGACTTTGGTTAAAAGTAGTGCACTGTATAGGGAATAAGGTGCCATTTTGGAAACAGCCTACTGGAGGTGTCTGGAGAAGGCGTCTCTTGCTGCCATACAACAGCATGGCCAATGAGCTCATATTAAACTCAGCCTGCGCCTATGCCAGCAGCCTTGGCAGGAGGCTTTAATAAGAGTTTACAGTGTGTCCAGTGTCAGCCCTGCTACTGCTCCCCAAACAGACTGCTCAATTAAAACACAACAACACTCAAACAGTAGAACTACATTCCGTATGCATTCTGTTTAGGGGTCAAGAGGCCCAGTGGTTAGTGTTCAAACCCTTGGCTCCTCGCCAGCTCGCTGAGATGGTGTTGGGCTGTTAGACATCACATACTGCATGCTCACTCACTACAGTCTGTAGAACCCTATTCGTGTGTGTGTGTGTGTGTGTGTGTGTGTGTGTGTGTGTGTGTGTGTGTGTGTGTGTGTGTGTGTGTGTGTGTGTGTGTGTGTGTGTGTGTGTGTGTGTGTGTGTGTGTGTGTGTGTGTGTGTGTGTGTGTGTGTGTGTGTGTGTGTGTGTGTGAGAGAGAGAGAGAGAGAGAGAGAGAGAGAGAGAGAGAGAGAGAGAGAGAGAGAGAGAGAGAGAGAGAGAGAGAGAGAGAGAGAGAGAGAGAGAGAGAGAGAAACAGAATTCAATAGTCCCCTGGATGTGCGTATGCCTCGCTGTGTGTCCCACTGTGTGTTGAGCGAGATGAGTGTGTTATTCAGAGCCTTGCCCCAACCAGGGGCCCCTGCAGGCAGGAAATCCTAGGCCACATGCAGGAAGTGTGTAAACTGATCTGGGACAGCAGGAGCAGGAAGTGAGTGATGGATTACAGGTTGTCTGCAATGGAAAGGGGGTGTTTGCATCCAAAATGGCACTCTATTCCATATATAGTCCACTACTTTTGACCAGAGCCCTCATCAAAAGTAGCGTACTATATGTGAAATAGGGTGTCATGTTGAATACAGTGCAGACACGGTGTATACTGCATCCCTCACTCAATCCCAGCAGTTATGCACTGTGGATGGGGTGAGACAGGAAGAAGAGTTGCTGTGGCCACACTGGGTCAGTCAGTTCATCTAGCTTTTTTAACTAGTTTGGAGAGTCACCAAGCATTGTGTGGCTTGGAATGAATCTCTGAGGCATTTGTAATTTCAAAAATGTTTCCAAATTAAATGTGCAAGATTTCCTTTTGTTGTTTGCCAGTAGTAATTTGGCATATTGATATTCAAATTGTCAAGGAAATAATTGTCTCAGTGTACAATCGAAAGTTTTTTGTTCAATAGCTTTAAGCCCTTTCAATTTTAATTAGTCAAATACTAACTTTAATTTTAATCTAGCGGAATATTCCAGAATGTTCTGTTCTCATTAAATTGACGTATATTTATTCTTTATTCTTAGTCTATTGATTTCTTTACTCAATGTGACACCCCACATTGCTTGCTGAAAAAAAACATCGATCTGTCTGTACTGCATGTCTGTAGGCATTTTTCTAGTCAACAAGCTCAACCCTTCTATAGCCCATTACATGTTAGATGTGTGCACTAGTAAGCGCCTAAATTGGAACGCACTGGCTTTACAGTAACATGCTGTGCGTGAAGTCAGAGTTCTGTTTCTGCTGTTCACAGCGCTGTATGGGTTTTGACTAACAGTCATTCTGAATTTGAGCACCGCTCGCAAACAAGAAGTTGCCCGGTAAGTGGGCAACTTGTGCACGTTTTTTTGGTCTTAGTGAGTGAAATTCTGTAAATTAAGATGACTCAGTGTAGTTTGAAAGATTAGATGTTGATGATTCTAATAAATACTGCTTTGATATCATACAAGCCAAACACCTGTGAGTCCAAATGTGCACTTCACATTTCCACATCATAAAACTCACGTCATTATACAGTGTCAACATTTCTGTTTCTCTGAATTGCCTTGTGAAAGCCTAACACTGTAAAATTGGATTGTATAACTTAGCTAGTCATTTTAGCAATAGAACAAGCTTTCAAATCATGCCCACCTGACCCAGCTTGTGATTTCTAAAGGAACATTTTGGGATTGTGTAAACAATAGTAGTAATTGTTTGATTATGGGGAAGCAGAGTTGTGTTCCAATCGGGGAAAAATGACCGGTGTCCTTGCTCTCGTTCCTCAACAGCATAACCAGGAAAAAGTACCTTATAGTTGAAGACTCTTCTTTGAGTCATAAAAGTGAATTAAAATGGCTTAGGAACTGTGTACACTGGAGAAGTGTGTGGCCACTTGGAGACACCAGTTAGTCCTCTCACTCAAACCCTTATAATTTGTTTGTCTTATGTTGCACCTACCCCACATTTTCCAGGAATAGTCTTATGTTACTGAATGTATCACAGAGTATTTTCAGATTTAGTTATCAACAAACGAGGCAAAAAGTACAGTAAATGTAAAATACACATAAAATCGTGTTTGGATTCAGTCTTGTGTCAAATTAACTGTTGTGCATTCACCTTTGGTCTAATAATTTTCCAATTATCTCCAAACTGTTCCCTTTCAAATGTTACCATGCGTATGCATATGATTTTCATATTTCTTCTGTAAAAAACATTAGGCCAATTCCCAGGAGTGTAAAAGGTTAATGGAGTTGCTGTTTTGAGTGGCAGCTTCAGAGAGTTTGACTGGCCTTGGTGTGATGTGGTTCATTGGTCCAGACAGGTAATCCTAACTCAATGAAACCTGCCTGGGGTCAGGGCAATAAAAGTTTCTCAGACCATGGTGGTCTGATGCCTAGGTCCTTGCTACTGGTGCTGCTGCCTTCCGCTATATTTATTTAAAGACACTGCACCTGCTGCTGACAGGACAGGAGACCTATAGCAGGCCGTTTCAGTCATTTGCCTCATAAAGACCCAGTCTTGTCCCAAAATGCACCTTATTCCCTATATAGTGTACTAAATAGTACACTATGTAGGGAATAGGGTGCAATTTAATTAACACTGACTAGAGAGATTCCACACAGGAAGTGAGTAATGGATTACAGGTTATTCCACACTCACAGGGGTCTGTATCCATGGCAAGAAGATCCTGGCCTAACATACCCTGATGGACAATCAATTCCTCAATGTCAAAAAGTGCCTATTACAGTAATGAACACGTGTGATGCAGTGCTTCTTCAACGGGATGCTCTGAAACACACACTGTACGCTTCAGGCTGTAGTCATAAAAGCGGTGTTGTAAAATACTGTTTACTCCATTTTGAAGTGTTATGTGTTTCTTGCCGGTATAACATTACTGTGTTTGGTCCTACCAGTAAAACATAAACTCTATGATAGTTTAACAATTGTTTCTAAGACCTACTGTAGGGACATAGAACACAGGAACAATGCTTAGAATCTGAAATATCATGAATCCTCACATTGAATACTGATAAACAAGAAAAGGTTTAAATAGCCCCCAGGTAATTTGCATTAACAATTTAGCCATAATCCTCTCTGTATACATGGAGTAACACCACTGAAACACGCTCATTAAATGTGTCATAAACAGGCAGTATTCTAATTTGACCCATGACATCAACCACTCAGTTGGCAAATGAGCCACCTTACCACCCAGCTGGGTTTTGGTTAAAAAGGAAAATAAAATGTGCATGTTCAGAAGATGTACACCAATTTCGTGCCAAGTTGCCCCCCTCCGACTGCAGAGAATGAATTGTTCATTATTAATTTGGGAGTTAATTAAATATGATTAGGGCGGGTCTGGGAGGGAGGAAGGGAGAGGTACAGTGGGTGGAAGTGGCATGGTGCCGGTCGCTAGCTGTGCTATGCTGTGCTTTCTGGCAGCAAGTGGAGGTCTTAATGAGCTCTCTGCTTTAGGGGAGATAAGCCTGTTACAATTACCTCAATTAACCAGTCAGTCCATATCTGCTGATGGGACTAATACACCAGAGACTGAGCTGGCAGACTGACTGGCTGAGCTGATTGGCTGGCTTGCTGTATCAGGTATGAAGGTAAGACCCAGATGCAGACAACGTCGAATTAACAATGGTTTAATAATCCAACAGGGGAAAGCAATAGACAGGTCAAGGCCGGCAGGGGTCAGTAAACCAGACGTGGGGCAACAGTACAGGACGGCAGGCGGGCTCAGAGTCAGGCAGAGTGGTCAGGCAGGCGGGCTCAGAGTCAGGCAGAGTGGTCAGGCAGGCGGGCTCAGAGTCAGGCAGAGTGGTCAGGCAGGCGGGCTCAGAGTCAGGCAGAGTGGTCAGGCAGGCGGGCTCAGAGTCAGGCAGAGTGGTCAGGCAGGCGGGCTCAGAGTCAGGCAGAGTGGTCAGGCAGGCGGGCTCAGAGTCAGGACAGGGTCAAAACCAGGATAGCAAGAAAAAGAGAGACTGGGAAAAGCAGGAGCTGAAACACAAAAACACGGGTTGACTTGACAAACAAGATGAACTGGCAACAGACAAACCGAGAACACAGGTATAAATACACAGGGGATAATGGGGAAGTCAGGCGACTGCTGGAGGGGGGTGGAGACAATCACAAAGTCAGGTGAAACCAATCAGGGTGTGACATGCTGACTGGTAGGCTGGCGGATTGGTCAATAGTTTATCTATGAGTACTGTACCTCCTTCATGCAAAAATATCTCGCAATAAGTTACACACACATTTCCAACACTGCAGATCATGCAGATCTCTGTTTTCTTCAGTCTTATAACTGCATAAACACACATGTAAGAGGTCACATATTAACAGTATTACCACACCAGTAGGACTTCAGTTGATTCACCATCTGATGTTGAAAATACACAATCAGTTTCACAAAGCCATCTGATGGAGTACAGTGCACAACAACTATCCTTTAAACCATTGCAATTGTTAAAGACACACTGCCAAAAGAAACTACGGTAAAATGGTTGTCTGCATATAGACACGGTAGACAATGCCAGAGATGGAATGGTTTCAAAACCCCACAGCTGTGTATGCGTGTGTGTGTGAGTTCATTGTGTCCATTAAGTGTACTGATATACTCCTCAGGCTGTCTTCTAACATGCCTTTGTGTGTATGTGGCTGGGGCTCCTAACCATCACGGATTACAAAAACAAAGCCAGCCACATAGCGGTCACCAATGCCACGCTACCGGACAAGCTAAACATATTTTTCTCACGATTCGAGCACAATGACCCTGAGCTCCCGAGGAGAACCCCCGATGACAGCGTGGCTACACACAGTCTTCACTGAGGATGTAAGTCATGCAAACGTGTTAACCCTCGCTAGGCTGCCGGCCCAGACAGCATCCCTAGCCACGTCCTCAGAGCATGTGCAGACCAGCTGGCTGTTAAATTCTCTGACATTTTCAATCTCTCTCTAGCTCAGGACGCTATACCCACCTACTTCAAGATATCCACTAACATCCCTGTGCCCCAGAAAGGGAAAGTAACTGAACTGAATGACTACCGACCAGTAGCACTCACTTCCTTCATAATGAAGCGCTTTGAGAGGCTAGTCAAAGGTCATATCACCTCCTCCCTTCCCAACACACTCAATCCTCTCCAATTCGCCTAACGCCCTGACAGATCCATGGACGACGCAATCGCCATTGCACTGCACACTGCCCTTACCCACCTGGATAAAAGGAATGCATCGTGAGGATACTGTACATCGACTACAGCTCGGCCTTCAATACCATAGTGCCCTATAAGCTCATTACAAAGCTTATGGCCCTGGGTCTGAACTCCTCCCTATACAACTGGGTCATGGACTACCTGACGGGCCGCCCCCAGGTAGTGAAGCTGGGCAACATTACCTCCTCCACACTGATTCTCAACACGGGGGACCCACAAGGGTGGATCCTCAGTCCCCTCATGTATTCCCTGTATACCCACGAGTGTGTGGCCTCACACAGTTCCAACTCCATCATCAAGTTCGCTGACGACACGACAGTAGTGGGCTTGATTACCAACAATGATGAGACAGCCTACAGAGAGAAAGTAGGTACTCTGACTGTTTGGTGCCAGGTAAACAACCTCTCCCTCAATGTTAACAAAACAAAAGAGCTGATTCTGGACTTCAGGAGGAACCAGGATGGACATGCTCTAATCTTCATCAATGGGGCCACCGTGGAGACAGTTAATAACTACAGATTCCTCAGGGTACACATCTCAGAGAAGTTCAACCTCAGGATGCTCCCCCTATGGACATTCCCCTCCACCCCCCCCAACAGTCTTTTCTCTGCCTCCACCCCCTCAACAGTCTTTTCTCTGCCTCCACCCCCTCAACAGTCTTTTCTCTGCCTCTACCCCTCAACAGTCTTTTCTTTGTCTTTACCACTCAACAGTCTTTTCTCTGCCTCCACCCCCTCAACAGTCTTTTCTCTGCCTCCACCCCCTCAACAGTCTTTTCTCTGCCTCCACCCCCTCAACAGTCTTTTCTCTGCCTCCACCCCCTCAACAGTCTTTTCTCTGCCTCCACCCCCTCAACAGTCTTTTCTCTGCCTCCACCCCCTCAACAGTCTTTTCTCTGCCTCCACCCCCTCAACAGTCTTTTCTTTGTCTTTACCACTCAACAGTCTTTTCTCTGCCTCCACCCCCTCAGTCTTTTCTCTGCCTCCACCCCCTCAACAGTCTTTTCTCTGCCTCCACCCCCTCAACAGTCTTTTCTCTGCCTCCACCCCCTCAACAGTCTTTTCTCTGCCTCCACCCCCTCAACAGTCTTTTCTCTGCCTCCACCCCCTCAACAGTCTTTTCTTTGTCTTTACCACTCAACAGTCTTTTCTCTGCCTCCACCCCCTCAACAGTCTTTTCTCTGCCTCCACCCCTCAACAGTTTTTTCTTTGTCTTTACCACTCAACAGTCTTTTCTCTGCCTCCACCCCTCAACAGTCTTTTCTGTGCCTCCACCCCCTCAACAGTCTTTTCTCTGCCTCCACCCCCTCAACAGTCTTTTCTTTGTCTTTACCACTCAACAGTCTTTTCTCTGCCTCCACCCCCTCAACAGTCTTTTCTGTGCCTCCACCCCCTCAACAGTCTTTTCTCTGCCTCCACCCCTTCAACAGTCTTTTCTTTGTCTTTACCACTCAACAGTCTTTTCTGTGCCTCCACCCCTCTTTTCTCTGCCTCCACCCCTCAACAGTCTTTTCTTTGTCTTTAACAGTCTTTTCTCTGCCTCCACCCCTCAACAGTCTTTTCTTTGTCTTTACCACTCAACAGTCTTTTCTGTGCCTCCACCCCCTCAACAGTCTTTTCTCTGCCTCCACCCCTCAACAGTTTTTTCTTTGTCTTTACCACTCAACAGTCTTTTCTCTGCCTCCACCCCCTCAACAGTTTTTCTTTGTCTTTACCACTCAACAGTCTTTTCTCTGCCTCCACCCCCTCAACAGTTTTTTCTTTGTCTTTACCACTCAACAGTCTTTTCTCTGCCTCCACCCCTCAACAGTTTTTTCTTTGTCTTTACCACTCAACAGTCTTTTCTCTGCCTCCACCCCTCAACAGTTTTTTCTTTGTCTTTACCACTCAACAGTCTTTTCTCTGCCTCCACCCCCTCAACAGTTTTTTCTTTGTCTTTACCACTCAACAGTCTTTTCTCTGCCTCCACCCCCTCAACAGTTTTTTCTTTGTCTTTACCACTCAACAGTCTTTTCTCTGCCTCCACCCCCTCAACAGTCTTTTCTCTGCCTCCACCCCCTCAACAGTCTTTTCTCTGCCTCCACCCCCTCAACAGTTTTTTCTTTGTCTTTACCACTCAACAGTCTTCTCTCTGCCTCCACCCCCTCAACAGTCTTTACTCCACCCCAATGGACATGTGTTTATTCATTACTGCTACAGTTGTTGTGATGTATATAGTGCTATTTCTATTGTTGTTGTTCTTATGACCATTTTCATTATTTTATTTTTAACTTTAACAAGTGAGTGTGCCCAGGCATCTCTCTCTCTCTCTCTCTCTCTCTCTCTCTCTCTCTCTCTCTCTCTCTCTCTCTCTCTCTCTCTCTCTCTCTCTCTCTCTCTCTCTCTCTCTCTCTCTCTCTCTCTCTCTCTCTCTCTCTCTCTCTCTCTCTCTCTGCAGACGCAGCTGTGGTGGCTCTAAAACAGTGGTCCCACTCACTGCCGACACATTAACGCCACTTGGAGAATTCTGTCCCTGTGACCCTTCACACCTTCCAGATTCCATTTCTCTGGCACAGGAAAAACACAAGTAGTGCACTCTATAGGGAATTCTCTGACACAGGAAAAACACAAGTAGTGCACTCGATAGGGAATAGGCTACATTCAATGATGTGGCTGAGTAATTCGTTTCAGACATTTATGTCACCCTATATTATTCCAGTTCATTATAAAATAATGAAACATTCTAGAATCAAGGAAGCAGCAGGAAAATGCTGACCTGAGTTTCTAAGGCTATACCAGCTTATTACCAATAGGGTCCACAGAATGAGAAAAACTTCACACTAAGCCTGAGAGTCTAAGCCTGGAAATCCCATTACACTAGGTGACATAACAGTTTCTTTGGCATGTCACTGTCCTATGGGCAAACACACCAACAGTCACACTCCTACAGGGCAGGCAAACACACAAGGCTGTAACACATAACAGGGTACATACATCTGCATGCCTCTCCTGTCTCCCTGTAATCAGTGTCCTGACTACTAGAGAAACGGCCTGGCTGGTACTCCAGTCTGGGAGGCAGTGAGTGGCAGGCTCCTGTGTCTGTCACCTCTTGGCTGCTCCCTGCTATTTGTAAAATATATTTTACCCTTATTTTACCAGGTAAGTTGACTGAGAACACATTCTAATTGACAGCTATTGTACTGAAGTAGAGACAAGCCTGGTGGAGAGGAAATAACTAACCCTTACACAATTTGTAACACAATATTGTTACTAAACTAATTACAATGTTACTAAATAATAATAAATAATAATAATATATGCCATTTAGCAGACGCTTTTATCCAAAGTGACTTACAGTCATGTGTGCATACATTCTACGTATGGGTGGTCCCGGGGATCGAACCCACTACCCTGGCGTTACAAGCGCAATGCTCTACCAACTGAGCTACAGAAGGACCACAGGTATAAGAGCACCAATATAAAGTGAAGGAGGTAAAGTCATATTTCAGTGCACAGCCTAAGAGTCAATTCATTTCTAACTGTGTTTGGAATGTTTACCCAAAGTCAGCTCTATTTTAGTTAGGAAGCCCCTCTCCTCTCATTCCTATACTAGACAATACATTTGAACTGAGTCAGGTCAGTCAGGAGAATCAAACCCATGTGTTAGTGATGTATTGCATAAGCCAAGTGAAAAAGCCCAGGCCATTGAAACGTGCAGTGATGACCCTGTGTGGCTCTGTGACTGAGGGTTCTCCGTCCCAAATGGCCACATATCCCCTACATGGTGCACTACTTTTGAACCAGATCTGGTCCAAAGTAGTGCACTTTATAGAGCATATGATGCCATTAGGGCAGGGGCTGGATGTTCTGCAGCCAGGCAGTGTTCCGTCTTTATGGGCCGTCAGACACAATCACACTGGAACATGTGTTTCTGATCTGCTCATGTTCGAGGCTGCAGCCAGTTAAAGCCCCAATACACAATGATTATTCTCTCCACTGTGTGCCACGGCAACCACAACCACATGCCTCTCTCTGTCTGTCTCAACCCAAACACCCCAACCAACCCCCAGCAGTTCCTGCCTGCTCTGTTTACGATCCTGTCCCAAATTAATCCTGTTCCTACACTCAATTCCTTCTTATTCATTACATTCTAAAGCAGTTATGGGCCTGCCTGGTTCATTGTCATATTTTATGTTATTGGGTTTATGTGTAAATTGTTCTGGATATAAAGAATTAGTGGTCTTGCTGTGAGAGTTTGTTCCTTGAGAGGGTTTTACAGGTTACTAGCCCTCACTGCAGTTCGTATAGAGAGAAAGAGAGCTGTTATAAGATCTGCTATCCGCTTTTACATTGTTCATCTGTTAGAGAGGATACTGTCATATTTCAGGGTGTGTGAGTTTTCCCACCCTCTCCCTAGGCAGATATTGTTGGTCTGCAGAAGGAGAATAAAAGAGGATTATTTGTTGCGGTTGGCTGTGTGGATATTTTACGCTGTCAGATATGGAGTGCGAGACTGGGCATGTTGAATCCAAATCTGTTCAGGCTTCGCAACCTCCTCCTCACGCAGCAAACATGGCTCTCTTTTTCCTCCGCTCATCTGTTTATCCCCATATCGCCTCTTTCCTCTCTCACAGATGCTCTGATTTCATCAGCACTAGTTCAGTACACACCCTTTTCTCTCTTATCATTCTGTTCAAATCTCCACACAAATTATTATTATTTTCAATTATCTTCAGTGATGTTGATCATAAATCGCTGATAGCGCAGGCTTATCCAACCTTATTGTCAGTTCCCCTATGATCTGCTTGAATCTGTGAAGTCACCCCTCTCCCCTCTCTCTCCCTGTCTGGACTGAGACATCTGAGTCTGCGATGACAGCATGTCAGCCGTAATGCTCTGCCAGCGCATTGATCAGCATTCGGATTGAGGTGCTCTAATTTAGTGCTGGGCTCATTGACCACCACTAACAGTCTGTTAATAGTATTCTGTGTACTCTAGTAAACAGTCAGATGGGGAATGTCCCCCCCACCTCCACCCTCGGAGCTTCCTAATCTCCTCCACTTTCCCAGGATGCCCTCCACACACCTACACTGAGCCCACTGTTGACACACACTACATTGAGAGTAGTGCTGAGCGATTAGCGCTTTTTCCGGTCAGTTCGGTTTCTGTCTGATTATTTAAAAAATAATTGAGGTTTTCAATTTCGGTTTCGATCATTTTTTGTTAGACATTAAATGCACTATGCATTATGTGGGTTGAATGCTCTAACAACACAGAATAAAGCAATTATGACCATGAGGGTAGTGACTGCCCAATACTGCTTATCACTTATTAAGTAATATTTATTCACATTACCTTAATTTAATAAAATATTTGTTTATTTTATGACTTTATTATTTCATTCCAAGTCATCATCTCATCTCTTTAGAGCTACTGCCTATGCTGTCTGCCAAAATCACTATTTTAGTAGTTCTTCAAAGTAATTAAAGCATACATTTATGACTGAATGTCAACTATCAATCATTTAGATTATGTATTTTCAGGCTTGCGAAGCAACTGCTTTCTATCCCTCTCGATTGTATGTTCTGTCTTCTTTGTCTTCCTCCTCTGTTTCCATGTCTGCTCCGCACAGACAGGACCAGTTTAAACTGACGCACAATGGATTATGGTCATTGTTGTTAATTACCACGTTTTCTGCACTAAACTATGTAGAATATTGGCCTGTTGGAAACTACAACTCCCTACTACATCGCACAGTTCAGGCTTGATCTGATTTTTCTCTACAGAAACTGCACATTGAGCTAACAATTTATTTATTTGTTAAATGGAATTCTAATAATTGAACCGACCTTGGTCAGTTAGTTGATTAAAAAACAAAAAATAACTGACGTTTCGGTTAATCGCTCAGCACTAATGGAGAGTGCTGTGCCTGTGTTCCCTTGCTAGTGTTGCACATTTCTGCTGAGTGGTAGAAAGTGATAGGGTGGACAGGTCATGACCCTTAACTAGTGGTCAGTGGGAAGATGGGAGAGAGATGAGGACTGTTCCTGTCAGCCTCACACTTTGTGTGAGAGTCTGTATGTATACCAAATGGCACCCTATTCCATTCATAGTGCAATACTTTGGACAAGAGCCCATAGAGCCATAGTGCACTATATAGGGAATAGGGTACCTTTGGCAGACAGACTATGTGAACTGTGCCAACTCTAATCTGCGGTTACATTCCAGCTCTGACCCTGAGCTTTCATTGCTCACTTCTACTCCTCAACACTCTATATACTCACTTCAGAAGAGCATATGGCCACTAAGAATACGTTGTCTCTAGTGACAGGTCGCATTCCACCAGAGGGAAAACCTGGGTGATGACATGACTGACATTTATCTCTGCTTGTTGTCACAAGTCATCATTGTTGTTTTTTGCAAGGCTAGACACTTTTTCAAATGAGGACATTTAGCACCAATCTTTTATATCGTAAATAAATAAAAGGGCATGACATTAAGGGGGCTTCAAACATCCTCCCAGGCTTTGTTCAGGGGGTAATTTGTGCTATCAAGTGACATACACAACTGTTCAAAAGTTTGGGGTCACTTAGAAAGGTCCTTGTTTTTGAAAGAAAAGCAAATGTTTTGTTAAAATAACATCAAATTGGGCATCCAAGGTGGCGCAGTGGTTAAGGGCGCTGTACCACCAGAGACTCTGGGTTTGAGCCCAGGCTCTGTCGTAACCGGCCGCGACCGGGAGGTCCGTGGGGCGACACACAATTGGCCTAGCGTCGTCCGGGTCAGGGAGGATTTGGCCAGTAGGGATATCCTTGTCTCATTGCAGACCAGCGACTCCTGTGGCGGGCCGGGTGCAGTGCGCGCTAACCAAGGTTGCCAGGTGCACAGTGTTTCCTCTGACACATTGGTGCGGCTGGCTTCTGGGTTGGATGCGTGCTGTGTTAAGAAGCAGTGCGGCTTGGTTGGGTTGTGTATCGGAGGACGCATGACTTTCAACCTTCGTCTCGATGACTTTCAACCTTAGTCTCGATGTATCGTTGAGACAAGATAGTAGCTTCTAACAATTGGATACCACGAAATTGGGGGGGAAATAAAAATAAATAAAAAAATAACATAAAATTGATCAGAAATACAGTGTAGACATGGTTAATGTTGTAAATGACTGGAAACGGCAGATTTTTATGGAATGTGCACCTATCTACATAGGTGCCCATTATTAGCAACCATCACTCCTGTGTTCCAATGGCACGTTGTGTTAGCAAATCTAAGTTAATCCTTTTAAAAGGCTAATTGATCATTCAAAAACCCTTTTGCAATTATGTCAGCACAGCTGAAAACTGTTGTACTGATTAAAACTTCTTATGGCTGAAATCCCGTTAATGTGATCGATATGACAACAGCCAGTGAAAGTGCAGGGCACTAAATTCAAACAACAGAAATCTCATAATTAAAATTACTCAAACATACAAGTATTATACACCATTTTAAAGATACACTTGTTGTTACAGTAATCCCACCACAGTGTCCGATTTCAAAAAGGCTTTACGATGAAAGCATACCATGCGATTATGTTAGGTCAGCGCCTAGTCGCTCTGAATAAGAGCGTCTGCTAAATGACTTAAATGTAAATGTAAATGTAGTCACAAAAACACAGCCATTTTTCCAGCCAAAGAGAGGAGTCACAAAAAGCAGAAATAGAGTTAACATTAATCACTAACCTTTGATGATCTTCATCAGATGGCACTCATAGGACTTCATGTTACACAATACATGTATGTTTTGTTCGATAAAGTTCACATTTATATCCAAAATCTCATTTTACATTGGCGAGTTATGTTCAGTAATATTTTGCTTCCAAAACATCCGGTGATTTTGCAGAGAGCCACATCAATTTACAGAAATACTCATCATAAATGTTGATGAAAATACAAGTGTTATGCATGGAATTAAAGATATACTTCTCCTTAATGCAACCGCTGTGTCAGATTTCAAAAAAGCTTTACAGCGAAAGCACACCATGGAATAATCTGAGTACAGTGCTCAGAGACCAAAACAAGCCATACAGATAACCACCATGTTGTGGAGTCAACAGAAGTCAGAAATAGCATTATAAATATTCACTTACCTTTGATGATCTTCATTGGAATGCACTCCCAGGAATCCCAGTTCCACAATGTTTGTTTTGTTCGATAAAGTCCATAATTTATGTCCAAATATCTCCTTTTAGTTTGTGTGTTTAGTTCACAAATCCAAATTCACAATGCGCGAGCATTAGGTCCGGACGAAAAGTCAAAAAATTATATTACAGTTCGTAGAAAAATGTCAAACCATGTATATAATCAATCTTTAGGATGTTTTAATGTTTTGATGTTGGAACATTATTATCTTCAATAATGTTCCAACCGGACAATTCCTTTGTCTTTAGAAATGAAAGGGAACGCAGCTCGCTCTCACGGCCATGCGAGACTTAGCTCATGGCATTCTGCCAGACACCTGGTCCAAACAGCTCTTATTTGCTCCCCCTTCACAGTAGAAGCCTAAATCAAGGTTCTAAAGACTGTTGACATCTACTGGGCGCCTTAGGAAGTGCAATCGGACCACATTTTACACTGTATATTGGATAGGCAAAGACTTGAAAACCTACACACCTCAGATTTCACACTTCCTGGTTGGATTTGTTCTTCGGTTCTTGCCTGCCATATGAGTTCTGTTATACTCACAGACATCATTCAAACAGTTTTAGAAACTTCAGAGTGTTATCTATCCAAATCTGAAAATAAAGGCATATCTTAGCTTCTGGGCCTGAGTAGTAGGCAGTTTACTCTGGGCACCTTATTCATCCAAGCTACTCAATACTGCCCCCCAGCCATAAGAAGTTAAAGAAGCAATAAAACTGGACTTCTTTAGACGAGTTGAGTATCTGGAGCATCAAATCAAATTGTATTAGTCAAATGCACCGAATACCTTACAGTTTAAATGCTTACTTATGAGCCCCTAACCAACAGTGCAGTTTCAAGAAATACGGATAAGAATAAGAGATAAAAGTAACAAGTAATTAAAGTGCAGCAGTAAAAAGTTAAATAACAATATATACAGGGGGGTGCCAGTACAGAGTCAATGTGCCTTGGGAAACTGATTAGTTGATGTAGTATGTGCATGTAGGTAGAGTTAATTAAAGTGACTATGCATAGATGACAACAGAGAGTGGCAGTGGTGGGGGGGTGACTAGTCTGGGTAGCCATTTGACTAGATGGCTTGGGGGTAGAAGCTGTTAAGAAGCCTCTTGGACCTAGACTTGGCGCTCCGGTACCACTTGCCATGTGGTAACAGAGAGAACAGTCTATGACTAGGGTGGCTGGAGTCTTTGACCATTTTTAGGGCCTTCCTCTGACACCACCTGGTATAGAGGTCCAGGATGGCAGGAAGCTTGGCCCCAGTGATGTACTGGGCTGTTCGCAATAACCTCTGTAGTGCCTTGCGGTCGAGGCTGAGGAGTTGCCATACCAGGCAGTGAATCAACAAGTCAGGATGCTCTCAAAGGTGCAGCTGTAGAAACCTTTGAGGATCTGAGGACCCATGCCAAATCTTTGTCTTGATCACATTGAGGGAGAGGTTGTTGTTCTGGCACCATACAGCCAGGTCTCTGACCTCCTCCCTATAGGCTGTCTCATTGTTCTCTGTGATCAGGCCTACCACTGATGTGTCATCGGCAAATTTAATGATGGTGTTGGAGTCTGGCCGTGCAGTCATGAGTGAACAGGAAGTACAGGAGGGGGCTGAGCACGCACCCCTGAGGGAGCCCTGTGTTGAGGATCAGCGTGGATGATGGTGTTGATGTGAGCCATGACCAGCCTTTCGAAGCACTTCACTTCACTTCATGTCTACAGCTATCAGCATTTGTGGGTTCGATTACAGGCTCAAAATGGCCAGAAACAAATAACTTTCTTCTGAAACTCGTCAGTCTATTCTTGTTCTGATAAATGAAGGCCATGTGATACATTTCCAAGAAACTGAAGATCTCATACAACGCTGTATACTACGCCCTTCACAGAATAGTGCAAACTGGCTCTAACCAGAATAGAAAGAGGAATGGGAGGCCGCGGTGCACAACTGAGCAAGATGACAAATGTCGAGACTGTCTAGTTCGAGAAACAGACGCCTCACAAGTCCTCAAATGGCAGCTTCATTAAATAGTTCTCACAAAACACCAGTCTCAATGTCAACAGTGAAGAGCTGACTCTGGGATGCTGGCCTTCTAGGCAGAGTTGCAAAGAAAAAGCTATATCTCAGACTGGCCAATAAGAAGAAAAAATGGGCAAAAGAACACAGACACTGGACAGAGGAAGATTGGAAAAAAGTGTTATGGACAGACAAATCTAAGTTTGAGGCGTTCGGATCACAAAGAAGAACATTCGTGAGACGCAGAACAAATGAAAAGATGCTGAAGGAGGGCTTGACACCATCTGTCAAACACGGTGGATGCAATGTGATGGTCTGGGGGTGCTTTGGTGGTGGGAGATTTGTACAGTGTAAAAGGGATCTTGAAGAAGGAAGGCTAGCACTCAATTTTGCAATGCCATGCCATACCCTGTGGATGCCACTTAATTGGAGCTAATTTCCTCCTGGAACAGGACAATGACCCAAAGCACATCTCCAAACTATGCAAGAACTATTTAGGGAAGAAGCAGTCAGCTGGTATTCTGTCTATAATGGAGTGGCCAGCACAGTCACCGTATCTCAACCCTATTGAGCTGTTGTGGGAGCAGCTTGAACTGTAGGGTATGTAAGAAGTGCCCATCAAGCCAATTCAACTTGTGGGAGGTGCTTCAGGAAGCATGGGGTGAAATATTGGGGTGAAATTGACAACTAGAATGCCAAAAGTCTGCATGGCTGTAATTGCTGCGAATGGAGGATTCTTTGACAAAAGCTAAGTTTGAAGGACACATTTATTATTTCAATTAAAAATCATTATTTATAACTTTATCAATGTTTTTGACTATATTTCCTATTCATTTTGCAACTCATTTCATGTATATTTTCATGGAAAACAAGGACAATTCTATGTGACCCCAAATGTTTTAACGGTAGTGTATGTCAAGTAAGTAAAGTGCCTTGTCACATTCCACTACAGCCATAACCTCAGGCAGGGCATAAAGTTCTCTACTCAGTGCAACAGTTTATAATAATAATAATAATAATATGCCATTTAGCAGACGCTTTTATCCAAAGTGACTTACATCCCTATTCATAACTTTTACATTGCCCCGAATGTGTTAGAGAGCGTGCTGAGACCCGGGATGCGTAACAAATGGCACCCTATTCCCTTTATAGTGCACTACTTTTGACCAGGGCTGTGGTCAAGACTAGTGCACTATAAGAGAATAGGGTGTCATTTGGGACATACCCCCAGAGAGGCTCAATGGGCTGGTGTGACCAGGCTGTATGTGGTGTCTCGTTCTCCCCAGGGCGGCAGTGGAGTGGGGTGGAGAGCAGGATTGTGGGAGCGATCAGGTTCTCCTCTACTGATGTGCTCTGACAGTGTTGTGGCGGAGCCGCTCTGCCGTGAGAGGTACAGATAAAACAGCAGGGCCATTCACACCGGGTGCTCTCTCTGTCTCTGCGGCAGTTGTAGCTTAACCTCCGTGGGGTGGACGGTGTGTGTTTGTGCACAAGCGAAAGGGATTTCCTCATTCCAGAAATGCACATTATCCACCAGTCCCCTATAGACTCTCTTCACATTTGACTCTTTCTCTATCTCCCTCACTGTTGTGTTTGATTTAACACGGTGGCTCATTGGATGCAGCCCCGTGGCATTCCCGTCTCCTGGGCAGAGGCCCGATACGTGTTTTCTCAGAGCTTGTGTGTGTGGAGGTGCTCACCTCGTGGGAAAGGCGTACATTCCACACCCACTTGTTGACCTTCCTGAACTCTCATTCTCACTGCACTCGGGATTCAACATATGCTAGAGAGACCCCCCCCCCCCCACACACAAAATAAAGCCTACAACACATCGGTTTTGGAGCCCATAGGTTAAGTTGGCTCGCTGTGGATATAACTTCCTGATATAACAATGCCTGCAGTAATGTTACACTGTCTGTGGGCGTAGGAGGTTGACGGAGGACAGATCCCTAATGATATTAACATTGCACTGTGGTAGTTATGCCTCAAGGAACCTCAGCAGCAATCTTTTATATCGTAAATGAATAAAAGGGCATGGCATTAAGGGGGCTTCAAACATCCTCCCAGGCTTTGTTCAGGGGGTAATTTGTGCTATCAAGTGACATATGTCAGTAACTCAAGTGCTCATTAGACTATTAAGCACATCCCACACCCTCAGCAGCAGGAACTACTCAATGTCAGAATACCAGGATATTGACAGGAAGTTGAGATGAAAGCAAAAAAATAAAACAGGAAGGTAGACCCCAATAGAGACTCACTATTTTTGGACCTAAACATCAGGGTTGTACTCACAAAGAATCGCAGAGGAGTGCTGATCTAGGATCAGTTTAGCCTCTATATCAGCACTCCTAATCTCACATACGTTGCAGGCAGTTTATTTTCCCCTGGTCACAGATTAATCATGTAAAAAAAAACATTACTAGTGTCACTTTGAGACCCTGTGTATTGTGTGACTGAGAGTTGCTCCTGAGAGTTGCTCCTGAGAGGTGCTCCTGAGAGGTGCTCCTGAGAGTTGCTCCTGAGAGGTGCTCCTGAGAGTTGCTCCTGAGAGGTGCTCCTGAGAGGTGCTCCTGAGAGGTGCTCCTGAGAGGTGCTCCTGAGAGGTGCTCCTGAGAGGTGCTCCTGAGAGTTGCTCCTGAGAGGTGCTCCTGAGAGGTGCTCCTCCCTGCCATGTCCTGGGTCACTGTTGAAATGTCAGCCTCTTTCCATGCCGTTTTACGAGGTTTGTTTTGGAACAGCTAAGATTTAGATGTGATTAATATGGAAAGCGTCCAAAATGGCACCCTATTCCCTTTATAGTGCACTACTTTTAACCAGGGCCCATGGTCAAAAGTAGTGCACTGGGGGGGGGGGGGGGGGTCTTTATGTGTAACCTTAATTTAACTAGGCAAGCCAGTTAAGAACAAATTCTTATTTACAATGACAGCCTACCCTGGCCAACCCCGGACAACGCTGGACCAATTGTGCGCCGCCCTATGGGAATGTCCTTGAGTGGCCCAATGCAGGGCTAAATGTAGGGCTTTCATTAAAACAACTAGTTAGCGGAGAACAGTGAGACACATTTTCATTGTAACAGGTATTAACTGATTAACATTGGGTGTTTCACACACAGTCATTAAAGACTACTATTAAATTCCCCCCCAAAATCTTTGTGGCTCTGGAGCCCAGCCATCAGATCAGCTTGGGGTCATACCATGCATACTACCGTCTCCTCCTCCACCCAGTCCCTCCCCCAGCCCCGAGAAATCACCACCAGAGAGTAATGCAGAATCCCTATTCTGGTTCATTTTCCCCAAGCCGTGTCTGACATAATACTATTACCCCTGTTATGCGGCTTTTTCTTAACAAAATATTGGCTCCTGTTTATAGGTATTTGTTGTGATTTTAGATGTATTTTGATGGATGGCCTGTGATATTACCATAATTTATCTTTATTTATGGTGCATTGGAAAAGTATTCAGACCCCTTCACTTTTTCCACATTTTGTTACATTACAGCCTTATTCTAAAATGTCCTCATCAATCTACCCACAATACCCCATAATGACAAAGCGACAACAGGGTTTTACACATTTTTGAAAAATATATTTACATAATTATTCAGACCCTTTACCACAACAAATGCCTTTACTCAGTACTTTGTTGAAGCATCTTTGGCAGCGATTACAGCCTCAAATCGTCTTGGGTATGACGCTACAAGCTTGGCGCACTTTTATTTGGGGAGTTTCTCCCATTCTTTGCAGATCCTCTCAATCTCTGTCGCTGCACAGCTATTTTCAGGTCTCTCCAGAGAAGTTTCATCGGGTTAACGTCTGGGCTCTGGCTGGGGCACTCAATGACATTCAGAGACTTGCCACTCCTGCGTTGTCTTGGCTGTGTGCTTAGAGTCGTTGTCCTGTTGAAAGGTGAACCTTCTCCCCAGTCTGAGGTCCTGAGCACTCTAGAGCAGGTTTTCATCAAAGATCTGTACTTTGCTCCGTTCATCTTACCCTCGGATCCTGACTAGTCTCCCAGTCCCTGCCACTGAAAAACATCCCCATGATGCTGCCACCACAACGCTTCACCGTAGAGATGGTGCCACGTTTCCTACAGATGTGACGCTTGTCATTCAGGCCAAAGAGTTCAATGTTGGTTTCATCAGACCAGAGAATCTTGTTTCTCATGGTCTGAGAGTCCTTTAGGTGCCTTTTGGCAAACTCAAAGTGGGCTGTCATGTGCATTTTACCGAGGAGTGGCTTCTGTCTGGCCACTTTACCATAAAGGCCTGGTTGGTGCAGTGCTGCAGAGATGGTTGTCCTTCTGAAAGGTTCTTCTATCTCCACAGAGGAACTCTGGAGCTCTGTCAGAGTGACCTTCTGGTTCTTGGTCACCTCCCTGACCAAGGCCCTTCTCCTCCAGTAACTAATTTTGGCCGGTTGGTGTGCTCTAGAAACAGTCTTGGTGGTTCCAAACTTCTTCCATTTAAGAATGATGGAGGCCACTATGTTCTTGGGTACCTTCAATGCTGCAGAAATGTTTTGGTATCCTTCCCCAGATCTGTGCCTCGACACAATCCTGTCTCAGAGCTCTACAGACAATTCCTTCAACCTCATGGCTTGGTTTTTGCTCTGACTTTCACTGTCAACTGTCGGACCTTATAAAGACCAGTGTGTGACTTTACAAATCAAGTCCAATCAATTGATTTTACCACGAGTGGATTCCAGTCAAGTTGTAGAAACATCTCAAGGATGATCAATGCAAACGGGATGAACCTGAGCTCAATTTCAAGTCTCATAGCAAAGGGTCTGAATCCTTATATAAATAAGGTATTTATATATTTTTTCTTCGCTTTGTCATTATAGGGTATTGTGTGTAGATTGATGAGCAACATTGTATATTGAATCAATTTTAGAATAAGGCTGTAACGTAACAAAATGTGGAAAAAGTCAAGTGGTCTGAATACTTTCAGAATGCACTGTAACTCTTTGATCATTATCAACATATGAATGATGTATTAGGAGTCAGATAGATGTAGGGGTTTTCACAACGAGCTATATGTCTCAGGTGAAACTGATAAAAATGCATGGAAACAAATGTGGAAACAAACACCCTCTGACACTGTTGCTTAGAGGTAGAGAGAGAGCGAGAGAGAAAGAGATACCCCTCTCCTCCCTGCATGCAGTTCATTAAGCAGCAGCTGTGTGTTAATTAGAGTGAATGGGCAGGTATATCAATTAATCAGAGGTGAAAGTAGCCTTTACAGGGTGATTACGCATTTACTGACAACATATAATTTGCTTAATCCTAAATTAAATAAATTAGGACAAAAATGGTTTTGGGGATAGCCTTACTGTTTCACCCATTAAACACAGGATACAGCATTTTGTGTTTGTAAACAGAGATGATGGATCCATCTTTTTGGCCACGGGTCATTTTGATCCTATCAACCCCTCGTCTTAGGATTGGTACCAGGCTCTAATGTCTGTTAAACTGGTCTGATTGGCAGATACCGTACTGATCAGAGCCCCAGAATTAGCTCTAGCTTCAGTCCCTCTCTGCCTGACTGGTAGCATTAATGCAGTAGTGAGGTCATAACGCCGTGCCATGCTCATCATCATTAAGGGTCTGCTCTGCTGTGAGGAACCGCTAAAGCAGAAAAGGCTAATGGACCAGACATGAGAGAGGAGAGATAATGAGATCATTGTTATTTCTATCCATAATTCTTGGGATGTCCCTACCCTAAACCCTAAAACCTACTCTAACCTTAACCATAACCGTAACTCTAACCATCAGCCTTCACTTAACCGTAACCCTTACCGTAACCATTTGAAATGTCAATTTCAATGGGATAGTGACGTCCCAAGGATACCAGATAGCAAGGACCATGAGATCATGGCAATGGGAAAGACTGTTAATGATTGAACACATCATTCCTCTCTCTCCTCTGAATCGATATAAAACATTATCATACATACAGAACTTGTTTCAGGTCCTTAGCAGATTTCAGTGTTGTGCTGTACACACTTCAAATATGTTTTCAGGACACTTGGTTTTGATCTTCTATTTGTAGTTTTTTTCAGAAAATGTCCCTAATGAAGCTCCATATCCAATCTCTCATTTGGAGGGTAATGACAATGACATCACCCAGGTGTCTTTTGCTTCCATCCCTGTCCTAAAGCTTCAACTCCAATTCAAAGTGTATGCACCTATCCATTCCGTTTTAGCCCACTTTACTTTTTTAAAGGACTTAATCTTGTTGCAGGACATCTCCATGAGAGTGACACTTTAAATGTGTATTTTGCTCTGAGGAGAGGCTCTGGGGCGTGTGGCAGATGCCCTCCTTTCTTCACGGGGCCCTCATTTAAATCACAGCAGCTGGAGACTGCAGGGTTGAGGGGGGGTGGAGATGGTAGGGAGGGATGGGGAGTGGGGGAGTGATGGAGGAGGAGAATGGGGAGTAGGGGGCATCTGTTTGGCTAGTGCATAATCTGGCACACTTCCTTTGATCCACAAAGGCTGGGGCAGGGGCAGGGGTGGGCATAGTCTGTCGTGCCTTTCCCTAGGGCTCAGATGCAGGGGTTGGGAGCCACAGGGTAAAACAGGGTAAAGGCGGGGGGCCATGGATGGAGAGATGGCAGGTTGTCTGCCAACAGACAGTGATGCTGCAGTGGGGGCCGTATAGAAGCACACGTCTGTGTGATGCTCACTTTATTCCCTTTGTTAACCTCCCACGTGGATAATGGATGCAGCCCATGCTCTAGATGTGATTTTATATGCCACCACATATCATTACCTGGCACGAGTAACAGAGAACTGCAGTAACTATTTATTTTCTGAATAGGTTGAAGCATGGTGAGTGCATGCTCTCCTGAGGCAGATAGTGGGCTGGACTACATGTAAGGTTCCTGCAGTTTATATTTGATGTTTGTCCATTGTAGCAGCATTTGAACAGGCCTTGAATAATGCAGGCATCTCACAGGCAGTTGCATGAGTTCCAGTGTGCAAGAGTAACACTTCAGGATTACAGAGACATTGTAAACAATTAGCCCCTTTTTAATTTAAGTATGCTCTCTAAAAGGTATTTAGTCTGTCACTGAATGATAAATTGTCCCCACAAGAGGAGAGTACCATCAAAAAATGACTGGTGCAGGTTCATCATCTTGTGGTAAGAGAGAGTATGGCCCGAAAAAAGAGCAGGATCTAGCAGGCTCTGTGGTCTCACACTCCTAGTATTTACATTCTTTGTTTTTGAATTATAAAGCCACTGTCACGATCGCCGTATGAATTGGACCAAGGCGCAGCGTGGTATCGTCGCTGGAGACCCCGGACTGGGGACCGTCGCTGGAGGCCCCGAACTGGGGATCGTCGCTGGAGGCTCCTGACTGGAGATCGTTGCTGGAAACTCCGGACTGTGGACCATCGATGGAGGTTCAGGACTGGGAACCATCGCCGGAAGCTCCGGACTGGGTACTGTCGCCGGAAGCTCTGGACTGTGGAGGCACACTGGAGACCTGATGCGTGGGACTGGTACAGGTGACACCGGGCTGATGATACGCACCTCAGCACGCACGCTCTGCAGCGCTCTCAATGCTAGCACCTCTCTCTGGAATCTTGTGTCGAACTCCTCATCCGACTCCCTGACTGGCTCTGGTTCGCTCCTCGGCTAAGCCGACTGCTCCATGTGCCCCCCCCCGGCCTACCTCGTGTGTATAATTCCTCGTACCGTCGCCGTTCCGCTTTCGCTTCCTCTATTTCCTCCTTCGGAAGGCAATACTCCCCAGCCTGCGTCCAGGGTCCTGCTCTATCCAGGATCTCTTCCCAGGTCCATTCCCCCTGAACACGCTGCTTGGTCCATCTTTGGTGGGTTCTTCGGTCACGATCGTCGTATGAATCGGACCAAGGCGCAGCGTGGTATGCGTACATTCTTTATTATATTAAGAATGAACACTGAACTAACTAACCAAAATAACAAAACGACACGTGAAGCTATACAATTGAGTGCTGACAGGCAACTACACATAGACAAGAACCCACAAACACCAAAGGGAAATGGCTACCTAAATATGATCCCCAATTAGAGACAACGATAAACAGCTGCCTCTGATTGGGAACCATATCAGGCCACCATAAACATACAAATACCTAGACCTACAAATATCTAGACATACAAAACCCCTAGACAATACAAAACCCCTAGATAATACAAAAACTAGCGTATTCACCGTAGTCACACCCTGACTACGGTTTCACCTATTACTACCTGTCAGGGCAAGGAGATTGAGGTTGTAACATATAAATATCTTGGAATTTTAATTGATGACGGCCTCTCTTTTAAATTGCATATTCAACAATTTACAAAAAATTGAGGCTGAAATTGGGATTTTATTTTAGGAATAAGACCTGTTTTTCTTTTGAAGCCAGAAGGAGGCTAGTATCAGCTACATTTATGCATTTACTAGACTATGGGGATATTTTATATGTGAATGCTTCCACTCAGTGTTTGAGATCAATTGACACCCTTTACCATGGCACTCTGAGATTTATTTTAAACTGAAAAACCCTTACGCACCACTGCACTTTGTATACCAGGGTTGGCTGGCCTTCTCTAGTCACTCGTAGGCTCAGTCACTTGTATACTTGTATTTACAAAGCCATTTTGGGTTTACTACCTTGTTATTTGGGCATTTTTATTGTTCCGAAATGTGGTGGGTACTCTCTTCGTTCGCTGAACTTTATCCTGCTAACTGTTCCAAATGTCCGAACTGAATTTGGTAAAAGGGCTTTTATGTACTCTGCGCCATCGTCTTGGAACTCCTTACAAAATACTTTTAAACTGGAAGAACTTGTCCCGATTAGTATTTAAAATCACTGATTAATGATTTTGAGACTGATTCCCTGACCTGTCAATATTTTTAATTTGCTGTTTTTGTTTTTGTTATACTCTTGTTAATTCTGTGGTTTTTACTAGATTACTTGTAGTTTTTCATGTTGTTCGTCTGTAATTTTTGTAATGACTTGGTGCTGCCTATCTTGGCCAGGACGCTCTTGAAAAAGATATTTTAAATCTTATTGAGCCCTTCCTGGTTAAATAAAGGTTAAATAAAAAATCTATAAAATTCATATGACCAACCAATACTGGTTCATGCACGTGACAGACCAATAGCTCACAAGGCTTCTTCTCTCTAAGCTGAGACCTTAAAACTGAGATATCTATCACACAAAACAAGTCTAGGCATACTGCCAAATTGTAGATACTGATAGTGAGGATTTGTTCAATCAGTCACTTGCATGAACACAGAAATTGTTTATTAGAAAAGCACAAACATAACATTTTCCATCACACATGTAACAAACAGTTACATGACCTACTTCATGGTCAAGAAAGTTAATATTACCGCAAGTCGCAAAGAAAACAGTAGCTGCCTCCACTATTCCAGCACCATTTCAACTTGAACATAATATCAGCATTAAATTACCTATGCTTAGTCTACTACAGTGACAACTAAAAGATACCAAAATAATTTTGTCCAGTCAATGTAAGCAAAATATGATGTTGCTGTCCATGTTTCTAATGTCTGGCTGTGTGTTTGTGCAAGTGTGCAAGTAAAAAAAACATGGTGACTCAACCGACTTGTATAGACACGCCAATGCCATCCGCCTCTCTGTCATGTTGACAAAGCGTAGCGCTTAAAAATAGTCTGTCCTCGGTTGCAACACTCACTACCAAGTTCCAAACTGCCTCTGGAAGCAACGTCAGCACAATAACTGTTTGTTGGAAGCATCATGAAATTGGTTTCCATGGCAGAGCAGCTGCACACAAGTCTAAGAACACCATGTACAATGCCAACCTCGGTCGGAGTGGTGTAAAGCTGGCCGCCATTGGACTCTGGAGCACTGGAAACGTGTTCTCTGGAGTGATGAATCCCACTTCAACATCTGGCAGTCCAACGGACAAATCTGGGTTTGGTGGATGCCAGGAGAATGCTACCTGCCCGAATGCATAGTATCAACTGGCAAGTTTGGTGGAGGAAGAATAATGGTCTGGGGGCTGTTTTCATGGTTCAGGCTAGGCCCCTTAGTTCCAGTTAAGGGAAATCTTAACGCTACAGCATACAATGACATTCTAGATGATCTTTGCTTCCAATTTTGCAGCAACAGTTTGGGGAAGGCCCTTCCCTGTTTCAGCATGACAATTCCCCCATGCACAAAGTGAGGTCCATACAGAAATGCTTTGTCAAGATCTGTGTGGAGGAACTTGACTGGCCTGCACAGAGCACTGACCTCAACTCCATCAAAAACCTTTGCGATGAATTGGAACTCCGACTGCGAGCCAGGCCTTATCGCCGAACATCAGTGACTGATCTCACTAATGACCTTGTGGCTGAATGGAAGCAAGTCCCCACAGCAATGTTCCAGTGGATCTAGTGGAAAGCCTCCCAGAAGAGTGGAAGCTGTTATATCAGCAAAGAGGGGTTAGGGTTAGGGTTAATGCCCATATTTTTGGAAAGAGATGTTCGACGAGCAGGTACATACATGTAGTGTACATACATTTGCCAAGGACATGTAACATAGACACAGGGAGTCGGGAAACAAGCGCAGTGTGAGTTTAATGATAATGAATATGGAACGAATACAAAAGAAGAGAAGCGTTTAACTAGAAAACATAAACAATACTACCTGACGACTGATAGAACAGAGTGCTAGATGAATAGTAAGGAATCAAGCTAGTAATGAAGTCCGGGTATGACTGATGATGGGGCACAGGTGTGTGTAATGATGGGTTGCCAGGTGTGCATAATGATGGGTTGCCAGGACCGGTGGTTAGTAAACCGGTGAAGTCTAGCACTGGAGCTGGCAGTGGGAGTAGACGTGACAGGAGGAAGGCCGGTCAGGGCTGAATGATGCACCCTATGATGGCTTACCGTGTATTGATTGGAGGACCAAGATCAAAAAAATGTGTAGTCCTGCCTTGTGGCATTTCGGAAGGCTCTATGTTATACTGACACTATAAGTTGTTGTGGATGTAGATATGGTTGTCCTTGTTCGATAGAGCCATTAGACATCTTCCAGCAATGTTTCTATTGGCGGATTCATTGCTAAATATACAAGCAGACATTTTTGTTCAGTCTCTGAAAGACTGAAAGACAGCTCAGCGCTCAACACCATAGTGCCCTCAAAGCTCATCACTAAACTAAGGAACCTGAGACTAAACACCTCCCTCTGCAGCTGGATCCTGGAATTCCTTACGGGCCGCCCCCAGGTGGTAAGGGTAGGTAACAACACCTCGGCCAAGCTGATCCTCAACATGGGGGTGCCTCACGGGTGCATGTTCAGTCCCCTCCTGTACCCCCTTTTCACTCATGACTGCATGGCCAGCCACGACTCCAATACCTTGGTATCCACATCACCAACAAACTAACATGCTCCAAGCACACCAAGACAGTCGTGAAGAGTGAAACACTGCAGAGTGCATATTTAGTCTTATAAACATCTTTCAACAAGCCCATATTTGGAAAGAGCTTTTGCAGTGAGTAATCTAATTACATAACCATGTGTGCATGATAAGTATCTGTTCCTGGTCTTATGTACAGTTGAAGTTGGAAAATTACTTACACTTAGGTTGGAGTCATTAAAACTCATTTTTTAACCACTCCACAAATGTACTGTTAACAAACTATAGTTTTGGCAAGTTGGTTAGGACATCTACTTTGTGACACAAGTCATTTTTCCAACAATTGTTTACAGACAGATTATTTCACTTATAATTCACTGTATCACAATTCCAGTGGGTCAGAAGTTTACATATACTAAGTTGACTGTGCCTTTAAACAGCTTGGAAAATTCCAGAAAATTATGTCATGGCTTTAGAAGCCCCTGATAGGCTAATTGACATCATTTGAGTCAATTGGAGGTGTACCTGTGAATGTATTTCAAGGCCTACCTTCAAACTCAGTGCCTCTTTGCTTGACATCATGGGAAAATTTAAAGAAATCAGCCAAGACCTCTGTTAAGTGTGCAGCATTTAGGATTGGTCAAGTAATATACTCTATGTAGCTAAGCAATGCATTGTCATTAGCTTTGAAGCTGTCCAGAGTACAAATAACTAAAGCAAACCTGCTACGTCTGGTTGCATGTCTTGGTAGATGTGGAGCTCTCATGACTGATCAAGCATTAGTATGAAGAACCAAACATGGTGGATGAGGACAAACAGGATCGGGAGGAGGAAAGAGTTAGTGGCGTGATATTGCCTGAGCATTCGCATAACTGAACAACACAGACCGCAAGATGTTCATCAGCAAAGAGGGTCAGGAATGGGTGGTTGTCACAACAGCGTGCTAAGTATTGATGTCTCACAAGACATCACGTTAAACGTTTGACCATAACATGCACATACTGTAACCTTACTATTTTATTTGCTTCCTGTTCCTGTGTTGTTTAAATGTATTGTACAGTTTGTAACGTTCCTGCATATAATTATAAAACAACTATTTGAAGTTAAGTTAATGTCAGTGTGGGCCTAGAGTACCACTTCAGGGGGAAAGGAGGGGAGCCTCTCACTCTAGATTTGGGCCTTTATTTTGTGTGTGATGGTGTTGGGCTGTTAGACATCACATACTGCATACTCACTCACTACAGTCTGTAGAACCCTATTTGTGTGTGTGTGTGTGTGTGTGTGACGGCCCTGAATTTTTCTGAACCGTCTCAGTGCAGCTCCTTCCAATAGGGCGCTTTCCCTTTAATTCCCAATTAAATAGCCAGCATCAGCTGCGCAAAAGTGGGTTTTGTGATGGAGACGTGACTGAGGATGTGTTCAACCCTCAGTTCCCGAAGCTTCTCTATTCCGTTGTTTTGTTGCCGTTAAACGTGTGTTTTGTTGCCTAATAGAGTTTACCCAGGATCGGATCCACTCTTTGCGTCCCTGGACTACACCTCTCCGTTCTTCGTGGCCTTTCTCCGCTGGAGATCTATTGGCGGATTGGATTGTCTGACTGACCGACTGACTACCACCTTTTTGTATACGGTATTTCATTTGTTTGGATATGATGTATACTGTGATTTGTGTAGTTAGTGGTAGTTGAGGACTTAATTAAGAGTTGATCCGCTTTAAGGTTCTGTGGTAAAGTAATTGTTATATTGATTGTATGTTTAATACTGGGTTTACGCTACACGGAACGAACGGACAAACATCGCGTGACAAAAGTCACTTGAGTTCACTGAACTCTACCGGGCAGGACTCTTTTTAGGCCCGAGGTACAGGACATTTCTGGAGGAACCAGAACTCATTGTGATATTATTATATATGTGTGTAATCATTGTTGTTGCTAATACAACCCACGCAACAGAATATAATTGTTTTTGAAGTTATTTTCAATGTTTTAAGGGTTTATGAAAAGTTTATTTCCATCCTGACTTTTACATACGTCCTTTGTATTGGTGTAGACTTGACGGACCAGATGGGACTCATTCCCACCCAAACTAAAAGGAGAAACTAATGTTTTCTCTGGTAGGCACAACCTACCTGGCACCCCTATAAATAATAACCTCAAGTCAAAACCGTTTGTTTGTGTGTGTGTGTGTGTGTGTGTGTGTGTGTGACCACTGTGCTGTGCCATTTTCTCATTTGACTTCAGGAGTGGTATGAGATCCTCACCTTGTGGCGAGAAGAAGAATGGTCACAGAAGGACAGACAATTAGTTTACCATAAAGGTTGAAGTTGGAGTTATGTATGTTAACTTGTTTGTTTCTCATGCCTTCAACAAATACTACTCTGATATTATTCATATTATTCAAATGAAATAATGAATGATGATCAGCAAAATATCAATGGTTCCACAGTGCTCTCCTGGTCTCACAATCCTAGTGTCAATACAAGCTAGGTTTATTAAATAAAAATTATGTTTGTTTCTCAATAATGATGATTATGGTGGTTCACTTCTGAACAATGTTCCCTTTCCTCTTGCAACATGACTAGCTGCAGCTTTGACTCAGCCATGAGACAAATGGAAACTAGGCACCACCGCACAGAGCTGTCAATTTTATGAAACCAGAACATATGTTTGGCATGAGTTAAATAGTGCAATGAGTAATAATGCAGTCATTTACATATCCCATAAGTGTCTTCCTCTTTTATCTATCATTGAAGGAGGACACTCCTTCAAGCGAAACAGGTTTTAGTTGGAAGACTTTTTCAAAAGCTCCCAGACATAGCATATACAGCCTTATTTGACTCTGGAATAGGACAATGAACAACATTTGGCACAGTAAGTAACTTACTCAAGGATTCATGTCAACAAGACTTTAAGTTTGGATTAGAGAACCACCCCAAGGTAAGGAAGCTGATGAATTGTATGGTTCCAATCAGTTAAAGTTAAATATTCAAAAGACAGAACTGTCTTAAAAATATATACGGTTTGTTACATAGTTACTAAATACTAAGAGTTAAGGTTAAGGAAACGATGCACAGTGACGCCAAACGTACAGTCAACGTACTGACGTAGGTTTGTGGGAAATCCCTTTCCACATTCACACCGAATACAAAACATGGGGAATACATGCATGCTGATTTTTGTCTAGGAGGTCAACAGTATGTTTGTGTTATGCTACTCAACAAGTGCAAGCTAATAACGAAACCGTATAGAATGTTTGCTATAAATCCACAATATTTGGTAATTTTACACAATAGTGTAGACGGGAGGTTTAACAAAACTGCAGGCTATAGCGAACATTCATCCCTCAGGGCATAGCACAGGGAAGAGCCTATGTGTAACGCTTGTCTTCGTCCTCCTCTGACGAGGAGTAAGAAATGTCAAACCAATGCACAGCGTGGTAAGTGTCCATATTGTATTCAATACGATTAATGAACACTTGAACAAAAACAATAAAATGACAAACGAACAGTCCTGAACGGTGAAGCAAAACACAGAACAGAAAATAATCACCCACAACTCAAAGGTGAAACCAGGCTACCTAAGTATGGTTCTCAATCAGGGACAACGATTGATAGCTGCCTCTGAGAACCATACCAGGCCAAACACAGAATTTCCAAATTATAGAAAAAAGAACTCACGCCCTGACCATACCAAAACAAAGGAACTAAAGTCAGAACATGACACTGAGACGACAGCTGAAATCAGTTTTGGCCAAGGTAGCCAACACACCCAAAACTGCTACAAAGTTCATTGAGTTGAGTAAATTGACCCTCAAGCTTGTTTGAGACTTAGTTTTTCACTTCCATTATGTTTTATTCAGTACAGAGGATATTAAAGTTATGAATGCATTTTGTGATGTTGCAGACCCAGAGTGAGGAACAGCATGAGAAGAATCAAGATGCTGGCCCCTCTGAGGGTCAGAATCATAACAATTGCCATCCTCACCAACCTCTAACGGTATTGGTTTCAACTACTAAACTACAGAACAGTCCAACTACTCATCACTGAATTTCAAATGTTACAATAACATATTAAATTAATGTGTAACTCAATTAGCTTATAGTTGCTGTAACATCAAAACAATTCTAGATGCCACAACAATGTAAAGAAGACCAATCTGGCACCAAGACAGAGGTGTATTATGAAAAAAAAAAATCTTCCTTGGAAATGGAACATTACAGCCTTGTGAGTTGTCTGTGTATTTGTTTTAGTGATTGGAATTGTGATGGTAAGGAACCTTAAGATGTCTTGAAAAATGAACCAATATTTTATACCTAGGTCTACTTTTTTTTTTGGAATTCAGAACAACCACGTGGAATCAACTGTGCCTGTAAATAGCAGTAAGTAAAGCTAGTGGAATTAAAATGGCCTACTAGAAAGTATTCAGTCTACTAGTTTGTCTTAAAGTTTTGAGATTTCATAATCATACTAATTGCCGCCTGTGAACATTGTATGGTATCATGTCATATATATTGTTATCACTTTACCTTCAATATATTCTGATCTCCTCACAACAGCGGTGGTCCCATTTCAGGCTGGGGTGGCGGGTGTGGATATACATCCTCGTCTAGGCTTCATCTCAATAGGATCATCTCCAGACTGTTTTCAGGCAGCTCTACCTCATACCGATGGCTCTTCCTCACAGCATTCACCTCAACACCAGCTTCTTCAATGATTGTAGGGTTTCACGATAGTGAGGGAACAAAAGCACAACCATACCTTCAATCAAGCAAGGTATCTAGTTATAGCTCAAACAGAATGGAGGCACACAGAGCAGCAACATTAGTAAACATATTTATATTACATAACGTACACAAGAATCCCCAAGTGTGAATTCACAGCCACCGATAAATGAAATGATACCATGCAGAAAGCACACCATCATTTTACGACTGATCTATCATAGATCTAAAACTGAGATTAAACTGTGGTGGTGTTTACCAAATGAGTCACTCTGTCAGATATAATCATCTGTCATTTCATGAGTGCTTCTAACCTGTTCTGTCCTGTTGCAGCAGTCATAACATCAGGTATGAAAAGCTCCAGTAGCCTTGGAAGAAGAGATTAAGTGAAGGAAGAGGCTGCTTTTGAAAACATTTCTGCTGCTATTTTCTGCTGCTTTTAAGATGTGTGTGTGTGTATAAGCATGTGTGTGTGTGGTAGCTAGGAAATGTATGTTTTTGTATTTAAGTAAATATTTGCTATTACTTATGCAGTGAGATGGCCTTTTCATGTTCCAGTCAAAATCATAAAAACACCAAGAGTGTTTTGGTGATTCCACTCTGATTGCAGATAATATTTTTTTCTGATTAGTTAGCTTTCAAAATTCTTTACATATGAGCATGAACTAGCCATAATATTATCGCCTTGATCACACTGACAGCATCATTGTGCATTGTCTAGATATGTGTGCAACAAAAGTTCACCTTCTGCAACCATTTTTGTCAAGCCGTCTACACATACAGTTTGACTCATATGTACGTATGCACCACACAGAACGCACTGCAACTGCCTCTGCAACGCAATGCTGTAAGTCAAATACAACATTCCATTGGAAATGAATGTACTTCTGGTGTTGTACTAAAACGCAATGAAGCTGTTGGTGTGACTGAGGCATTTTAAGTTGGATTTATCGAAGATATGCGTCAAACTGTATGCATAGAGGGCTTGACAGAAAGGGCAGCAGAAGGTGAATGTTGAAGTTTTGTAGCACACATTTCAAGATGATGATGCGTACCATTTTGCTCAATAACACTGCAGGTGTGATCAAGGCATTATCCATCGAACTAGCTTACGGCTCAGCTCGTCTCACTACTTTAGCTAATTAACATAGATGCATAGCTAGCTAATGTTAGCTACCTGGGTCAATCTTACAATTTTCTGTCCCCAGGAAATATCAGTTCTTATTTAGTGTAAAATGTGGATTACAAAAAGGCATTAAATATAAGGTCATGTGTCCTTTACCGTAAAAACACCAGAATGTGGATCCTGAAAGGGATTTTTTTAAACACTTTTTGTCAGTGGATGTAGGTGTTGTTTGGAATGTCCTCAGGTGTTATTTATCAACCACGACAAGAAATATAAGCCATAAAATAATATAATCTTTAAAATCTTTCTTCACTATTTCATAGTCCTAGTTAAAGTATTTTGTTTTACTTTAGAAGGTGCCTATTCTGCTTAATGGACCCTGTATCACCTGATGTGTCTCCAGTATGATTATGTATACACATGGTTTTATCAAGGCTTCATGCCCAAAATGCAGTAAGCTCCACTGAAAAATGGAGGGTGGTACATCTAGGCATAGTAGTAACGAATTCTATGAGACTCTGCATTACTATAAATTATAAAGGTACCTGTATCCGGCTGTTAAGGGAGCTCCAAATTACGTAAGGCCTGGCCATTTGTTTGTTCTTGCACATGGTTTTACCAAACACACATCTGCATACACACACCACCCCTCTAACAAAAATATTTGTTTGTGGTGTTAAAACCGTGTCTTGTTTATTGTGAGTGTTTCTACTTTGTTTTAGTAGGTTCTTCACAGGTTAAAAAGGATGTACCTTAAAGTATCTATTGTCTGAATTTTGGATGAACACATGTAAGTTCTCCTGATGAGAAATGTACTGAAAAACCCAATGTAAACCTGCTATAGAGAATCTTTGAAATGTTTTACAATAATGAGTCTGAAGTAAAGGGAAAGAAAAGTTAAAGAACAGACTCAAAGAACAGGTTTTGAATGACCTCTGTTCTGACTTTCTGATCTGTTCACCCTCGCTAGAAAGATCAGGGACATTGGTTGAAATTTAAATGTATTATGTAAACACTGAGAATTATGAAGAAGTTTATAATTGATCAGTAGTTCTAATTGTGATTTGGATTGTGAGAAGGAGAGAGCGAGGGACCGCTGTCCCGAATGAGGGAAACCTGTCTCTAGTCTATTTGACTATTCCTTGAATTCCTGTATTATATAAAAGTATTCCCTTATGAGTTATCAAGGGTTGTAATTCAAATGTCATTTGTTGCTCAGATTTGTTTATTTTTATTTAACTGGCACTGTTGTGTTACCTTGGATGCATGAATCACAGTGTGGCTTGAAGCCTTCCCCACATTAAATAAGGAAGCAAAGACTGTGGCTTAATGCCTGCTACATGATATTGTTCCACGATTCAGTATACCACAAAGTCTAGTATACCCCCCCCCCCCCCCCCCCCCCTCCGTTTCAACCGGAAAATTCTGGACTTGTAGAACACAACAATGGCGTTCGGAAAAATAAACTGGCAAAAATATGTGCTCACCCAGGACTACCTGGGTGGATACACTACCCATAGCCTTGTTTTCAATGCGTTCCACCCCAGTCAGTAAAACTGGACTTAGTCCACATGCGGACCACAGCACCCAAATCTCCCTCACAAGCCCAACGGTGGTAAAGTGCTTAGGGAAAGACACCTGGATCCACGCCTCCCACTGTAAGCAGGTAGCAGAGCCAGAAGATGTTACTCCTGTTACTCCTACACCCCAGTAGAGGCACTCTGCTTACCCTGGGACCTCCTACAACCCAGTAGAGGCACTCTGCTTACCCTGGGACCTCCTACAACCCAGTAGAGGCACTTTGCTTACCCTGGGACCTCCTACAACCCTACAACCCAGTAGGGGCAGTAGCCCAGGAGTAGATGACCCCGCTGACCTGAACCTGGACTCTGATGACCCCACTGACCTGAAAAGAAGAAAAAGAGGACATGGACATTCCACAGGTCAAACACTTTCTTATAGTTAAGCTAGTAATGTCTCTGTACTCCAGAATGAATCAGATTGTTGCAGATTGTTGGGTTTGTTACCAGACAGTGCTAAGACTATGCCATTACTAGCTATACAGTGGGGCAAAAAAGTATTTAGTCAGCCACCAATTGTGCAAGTTCTCCCACTTAAAAAGATGAGAGGCCTGTAATTTTCATCATATGTACACTTCAACTATGACAGAAAAAAATGAGAAGAAAAAAAATCCAGAAAATCACATTGTAGGATTTTTAATGAATTTATTTGCAAATGATGGTGGAAAATAAGTATTTGGTCACCTACAAACAAGCAAGATTTCTGGCTCTCACAGACCTGTAACTTCTTCTTTAAGAGGCTCCTCTGTCCTCCAGTCGTTACATGTATTAATGGCACCTGTTTGAACTTGTTAACAGTATAAAAGACACCTGTCCACAACCTTAAACAGTCACACTCCAAACTCCACTATGGCCAAGACCAAAGAGCTGTCAAAGGACACCAGAAAAAAATTTGTAGACCTGCACCAGGCTGGGAAGACTGAATCTGCAATAGGTAAGCAGCTTGGTTTGAAGAAATCAACTGTGGGAGCAATTATTAGGAAATGGAAGACATACAAGACCACTGGTAATCTCCCTCGATCTGGGGCTCCACGCAAGATCTCACCCCGTGGGGTCAAAATGATCACAAGAACGGTGAGCAAAAATCCCAGAACCACACGGGGGGACCTAGTGAATGACCTGCAGAGAGCTGGGACCAAAGTAACAAAGCCTACCATCAGTAACACACTACGCTGCCAGGGACTCAAATCCTTTGGAGTGTGTATCAATACACCTAATCACTACAAAGGTATAGGCGTCCTTCCTAACTCAGTTGCTGGAGAGGAGGGAAAATGTTCAGGGATTTTTCTATGAGGCCAATGGTGACTTTAAAACAGTTAAGAGTTTAATGGCTGTGATAGGAGAACTGACATTTTAGTTACTCCACAATACTAACCTAAATGACAGAGTGAAAAGGAAGCCTGTACAGTATAAAATATTCCAAAAACATGTATCCTGTTTACAACAAGGCACTAAAGTAATACTGAAAAATGTGTTCATTAGTTTACTCCAATTAGAGGAGGGGTGGTAGAGTTAGAAGAAAAAGAATGTATATACATATAGTACCAGTCAAAAGTTTGACTATTTTCTACATTGTAGAATAATATTGAATACATCAAAACTATGAAAGAACATATATGGAATCATTCAGTAACTACAAAAAGTGTTAAACCAATCAAAAGATATGTTATATTCCAGATTCTTCAAAGTAGCCACCCATTGCTTTGATGAGAGCTTTGCACACTCTTGGCATTCTCTCAATGGGATGGTATTTTCATGTTCCACTCAAAATCATAAAAAACACATATTGCTGTCCAACTCTGGTTGCAGATAATCGGTGTTTTCCAATAGATTAGTTAACCTTAAAAAAATGCTTTACTTTTGAGCATGAACGGTGCAGCGTTTGCGCGAATGCATTGCATCCATCCAGCCTGAGGAAATCAACAAAGTTGCGCAAATGCTGCCTTTTCAGACACGCTGAATCGAACGCGAAGCAATACATTGGCAACAAACAACATATTCTGGCTTCAGCTGATTGGCTGACCTTATGGACCGCTTGGCATGTTTTGGAAGTAAGTGTTGACTAAATTGCACAGATAGAAACAGCGCACAAACACGGCTGAAAACGAGTTTGCACGAGATATGGTTTTCCATCTAACTATCTGCTCAGCTCGTCGCACTAACGCAACATTAGCTACATATAGCTAGATAGAAGGCTAGCCCAGCTAGCGAACAATTATCCATTTTAGCTAACTATGTATTTGCCCTCGGGTAGCTAATCGATTCAACCAGCTATTGTAGCTAGCTAACCAATGCATCTCTGTTAGCTACATAATTGTCAGCTAGCTTCCTACTTGAAGGGCCTACGCTAGCTTGCTAGTTAGTGTATTCAGACCCCTTGACTTTTCCCATATTTTGTTACGTTACAGCCTTATTCTAAAATTAAATTGTTTTCCTTCATCAATCAACACAAACAAATGAAATTGAGGTCTGGTGCATCCTGTCGAACTTGATCATCCTTGAGATGTTGCTACAGCTTGATTGGAGTCCACCTGCGGTAAATTGATTTGGAAAGGAACACACCTGTCTATATAATGTCCCACCGTTGACAGTGCATGTCAGGGCAAAAACCAAGCCGTGAGGTCGAAAATTGCTGTGTAGCGACGCGCCATCTTAACGGAGCTTGAGAGGATCTGCAGAGGAGAATGGGAGAAACTCCCCAAATTCAGGTGCGCCAAGCTTGTAGCATCATACCCAAGAAGACTTGAGGCTGTAATTGCTGCTATAGGTGCTTCAACTGAGTAAAGGGTCTGAATACTTGTAAATGTGATATTTCAGTTTATTGTTGATACATTTGCTAAAAATTCTAGACCTGTTTTTGCTTTGTCAATATGGTATATTGTGAGTAGATTGATGAAGGGGGGAAAAACAATTTAATGAATTTTACAATGGTGCTGTAACGTAACAATGTGGAAAAAGTCACTGACTACTTTCTGATTGCACGTTCTGTTAGCCAACGTTAGCTACTGCTAAACCTGTGATGCTTGCGTTAAATCTGACCAATAATACAGATTTTACCAGAAGATTTCTAGTTGCTAACGTCTGCATATAGTTACCAGTAGAATTGGCCAGTTTTGGACATTACTCTTGACTTCTTTTCAGATGACCCTTCTGACAAGCACCCATGTCGAGGTTGCTCATCTAACCTGGTGGAACCCTACATAAAATGTGCTGAGTGTGGACCCTCACCTTACCTTCTATGTCTCCAGGTGAGGGGTGCACATCCTCTGGCATGCGCATAAGACTGTTAATACATTAACTAGAACTCCACTGACACTACCCCCCCCACCCCCCCAAAAAAAATATGTTTCAGTGTTTTACCAGAGGGTTTGAGTTAAAGAAACATGAGTGATCACAAGTATGAAATAATGGTAAGATATTGGTGTTAATTGTGCTGTCATCCATTCTGAGTAATGCATATTATTATAATATTGACTCTTAAGTTATCCATTAAGTTATCCATTATTTACCAAAATTATGTTTCTGGCTAAACAATAGTGATAGTGTTGATAGTGCTATATTTGAATTGAAAGTAAATTCCAACCCTGCTTTCAATAGAGATTGGAAGTGTATGTTTATTGTACAAAATATTCTCATTGCTTTGTCTGACATGTTTCTGGTTCAATCTAGCGTTGAAGATGGCTGTTGTTGACATATACCATTCAAGGTTAAAGGAGAGAGGTAGAAGTAAGTTGAAATGTTTTAACTCTGTTGTTAGGGGCTTATTCAGCCACTAGATGGCCTCAAATATCTTAGAATCTTTGCCCTTCATCATATACCTATAACACTCTGCAAATGTTTCCACAAGAACATTTAATTGCTTTCCAAAATTGGAAATGTGATAGTAACACAACAGTCTACTGACACTAGCCTATTATCCCTTATCTCACCTCGCTCATCAACTTATCCCTGACCGCTGGCTACGTCCCTTCCGTCTTCAAGAGAGCGAGAGTTGCACCCCTTCTGAAAAAACCTACACTCGATCCCTCCGATGTCAACAACTACAGACCAGTATCCCTTCTTTCTTTTCTCTCCAAAACTCTTGAACGTGCCGTCCTTGGTCAGCTCTCCCGCTATCTCTCTCAGAATGACCTTCTTGATCCAAATCAGTCAGGTTTCAAGACTAGTCATTCAACTGAGACTGTTCTTCTCTGTATCACGGAGGCGCTCCGCACCGCTAAAGCTAACTCTCTCTCCTCTGCTCTCATCCTTCTAGACCTATCGGCTGCCTTCGATACTGTGAACCATCAGATCCTCCTCTCCACCCTCTCCGAGTTGGGCATCTCCGGCGCGGCCCACGCTTGGATTGCGTCCTACCTGACAGGTCGCTCCTACCAGGTGGCGTGGCGAGAATCTGTCTCCTCACCACGCGCTCTCACCACTGGTGTCCCCCAGGGCTCTGTTCTAGGCCCTCTCCTATTCTCGCTATACACCAAGTCACTTGGCTCTGTCATAACCTCACATGGTCTCTCCTATCATTGCTATGCAGACGACACACAATTAATCTTCTCCTTTCCCCCTTCTGATGACCAGGTGGTGAATCGCATCTCTGCATGTCTGGCAGACATATCAGTGTGGATGACGGATCACCACCTCAAGCTGAACTTCGGCAAGACGGAGCTGCTCTTCCTCCCGGGGAAGGACTGCCCGTTCCATGATCTCGCCATCACGGTTGACAACTCCATTGTGTCCTCCTCCCAGAGCGCTAAGAACCTTGGCGTGATCCTGGACAACACCCTGTCGTTCTCAACTAACATCAAGGCGGTGGCCCGTTCCTGTAGGTTCATGCTCTACAACATCCGCAGAGTACGACCCTGCCTCACACAGGAAGCGGCGCAGGTCCTAATCCAGGCACTTGTCATCTCCCGTCTGGATTATTGCAACTCGCTGTTGGCTGGGCTCCCTGCCTGTGCCATTAAACCCCTACAACTCATCCAGAACGCCGCAGCCCGTCTAGTGTTCAACCTTCCCAAGTTCTCTCACGTCACCCCGCTCCTCCGCTCTCTCCACTGGCTTCCAGTTGAAGCTCGCATCCGCTACAAGACCATGGTGCTTGCCTACGGAGCTGTGAGGGGAACGGCACCTCAGTACCTCCAGGCTCTGATCAGGCCCTACACCCAAATAAGGGCACTGCGTTCATCCACCTCTGGCCTGCTCGCCTCCCTACCACTGAGGAAGTACAGTTCCCGCTCAGCCCAGTCAAAACTGTTCGCTGCTCTGGCTCCCCAATGGTGGAACAAACTCCCTCACGACGCCAGGACAGCGGAGTCAATCACCACCTTCCGGAGACACCTGAAACCCCACCTCTTTGAGGAATACCTAGGATAGGATAAAGTAATCCTTCTCACCCCCCCCTCCCCCCCTTAACATATTTAGATGCACTATTGTAAAGTGGCTGTTCCACTGGATGTCATAAGGTGAATGCACCAATTTGTAAGTCGCTCTGTTTTTATTTTTTAGATTTGAGACGTTGATGAATTGTCAAACTCCGTCCTCAGCCCCCTTCAGTATGTGTCGGTACTGGTCTTGGCCACGGTGGTCAGTCCATTCATGTGGTAATACATCCATCACTAAATCAAACATAATGAGTTGCTACTCCCCTAACTCTGTGGTATGGCATGTGGGGTGTGTATTGTATGTTAGCTGGCCAGAGCGCCCAGGACCGTGCATGTTTGTCTCCTCTCAAATGGCCCCCTATTCTCTACATAGTGCGCTAATTTTGCTGGACCCTGGTCAAAAGTAGTGCACTATGTAGGGACTAGGGGGGCCATTTGGGATGTAACACTGCTAGTCTGCCCAATGACCCCCACCCCGAGGTGGTGACATGGCAGAGGCCCAAAGCAGTGACTCTTGACTTGCAGGCCACATAGTTCAAACTCTGTAAGCCCCACTGTCAGGTCCTGTTTCACAGCATAGGAATCCTACTTGTTGCAAAGCTGTTCTCACAACCATACCTTCAAGCTATACTATATATACAAAAGTATGTGGACACCCCTTTTAAATTAGTGGTTTTGGCTATTTCATCCACCTGTTGCTGACAGGTGTATAGAATTGAGCACACAGCCATGCGGGGCAGCAGGGTAGCCTAGTGGTTAGAGCGTTGGACTGTTAACCCACTGTTCCAAGGCCGTCATTGAAAATAAGAATTTGTTCTTAACTGACTTGCCTAGTTAAATAAAGGTGTAAAAAAATAAAATCTCCATAGACAAACATTGGCAGTAGAATGGCCTTACTGAAGACAGTGACTTTCAATGTGTCACTGTCATAGGATGCCACCTTTCAACAAGTCAGTTCGTCAAATTTCTGCCCTGCTAGAGCTGCCTCGGTCACTTGTGTTATTGTGAAGTGGAAACGTCTAGGAGCAACAAAGGCTCAGCTGCGAAGTGGTAGGGCACACAAGCTCACAGAACACGACTGTTGAGTGCTGAATCGCTTAGTGCTTAAAAATCGTCTGTTCTTGGTTGCCACACTAACGAGTTCCAAGCAACCTCTGCACAAGAACTGTCTGTCGGGACTCAGGAGCTTCATGAAATTTGTTTCCAGCTGCACACAAGCCTAAGATCACCATGCGCAATGCCAAGCATCTGCTGAGTGGTGTAAAGCTCACCACCATTGGACTCTGGAGCAGTGGTAATGCGTTCTCTGGAGTGATGAATCCCACTTCACCATCTGGCAGTCCGACATTCGAATCTGTGTGGCGGATGCCAGGAGAATGCTACCTGTCCACATGCATAAAGCCAACTAAAGTTTTTGGTGGAGGAGGAATAATGGTTTGGGGCTGTTTTCATGGTTCGGGCTAGGCCCCTTGGTTCCAGTGAAGGGAAATCTTAACGCTACAGCATACAATGACATTCTAGACTATTCTGCGCTTCCAACTTGGTAGCAACAGTTTGGGGAAGGCCCTTTCCTGTGTCGGCATGACAATGCCCCCGTGCACAAATGCTCTTCTGCTGCGGGGATTTGCTACCTTTGAGGCCAATGTTTCAACATCTAGTGGAAAACCTTCCCAGAAGAGTGGAGTCTGCTTTTAGCAGAAAAGGGGGGTGGAACAAATCCATATTAATGCCAATGATTTTGGAATGAGACGGTTATCGAGCAGGTGGCCACATACTTTTGGTCATGTAGTGTATGTGGTTCAGGTTTAGCAGATATAAGGTACCATCACTCATTCAATAAATGTCAGTCTAAACTCTCTGCTGCTTTCACTCTCTCTACCGGCCTGAGAATTGGCTGGTATTCACAGATGAACGTATCCATATATTTGACTTGGGTGTCTTAATGTTGTCTTACAGGATCATCAGGGACCATGGACTGATAAATCTGTGGAAGTTCCAGAGTAAGTACTAACAGATTAGAACTGGGCTGCAGAACAACCAGGAGTCCAGGCATTACTATAACACCCAGACTGAGTATACAACCATGGATACATAATGTATGTAAACAACTGTTGCAATAATGATCAACAGTAACCCGAGGGACCCTGGAGGCACTGCCTGTGCTTTTATTTATGCTGGAAGCTGAGAATAGCCCAGTGCAATGTGTGCCAGAGCATGTCGCAGCATAATTATTGCTCCACTATGAATAGATGCCTATGAAATGAACACTGCAGGTCTAATGACCAACTGTATTGGAAATTTGTGAGCTCTTATTGATCCCCTCTCCATGGGCAGTTTTTCATCTAGCTTGGTAATATAATACATTTTTGTGTCCCGCTTTTTATTCATGGGAGATGGGACTGCAAGAGACTCCCTGAATAGATTTATACAATTGGTTCCTCTTTTTCCATTACTGCCCAGTGCAGTGTTATCTCCAGGTGATGCTCTGGGAAATTGGCTGTAGTTTTAGGGGTAGAAAAGGACACCCTTATGTTTTATTTACCAGTCTCCAGTCACTACGGCCCTCCTCCCCATCTCTCCTCCGATCTCGTTAGTCTTTCAAGACAAAAGAGAACCCAGAGTTGCGGTAGAGCTGCAGCGTGGTTGTCATGGAGACTGTCAAAGTGTGTGTGTGTGTGTGTGTGTGTGTTGTGTGTGTGTGTTAGTCATAAGGTAATGGAAGCCGTGTCCAAGCCTGGGAGGCTCACAGTGTCGTGCCTAGGCTGATCATGCTGTTGCTCCAGGCAGTTTGAACAAACCGTCTCACTCTTCTTATAGGCATCAGTACCTCAGGACCACCAATCCAGCCCATTCCTGTTATGGAGTGTCTCAAATATTTGACTCCGCAGGACATTGACTCTACCTGTGTGTGCATGTCAGACACGTTTTCATCACTGTACAGCCACTAAATCAATGAGGAACTCTTGCTGCCAGCTTGCAGATAGACAAAGCTGTGCCAGCCTTGAGCTTGCTGTCATACTACCCCCACATTCACTGTGTACAGAATATATCATGTAGAAATCACCATGTCTGCAAAGTCACGAGAGTTCACTCAATAAATATATATATCTCAGAAGAAGAAAAAAAAGTCCCTTTTTTCAGGACCCTGTCTTTCAAAGATAATTTGTAAAAATCCAAATAACTTCAGAGCTCTTAATTGTAAAGGGTTTAATCATGGTTTCCCATGCTTGTTCAATGAACCATAAACAATTAACGAACATGCACCTGTGGAGCGGTCATTAAGACACTAACAGCTTACAGATGGCAATTAAGGTCACAGTTATGAAAACTTAGGACACTAAAGAGGCCTTTCTACTGACTCTGGAAAAACACCAAAAGAAAGATGTCCAGGGTCCCTGCTCATCTGCGTGAACGTGCCTTAGGCATGCTTTAAGGAGGCATGAGGACTGCAGATGTGGTAAGGGCAATAAATTGCAATGTCTGTACTGTGAGATGCCTAAGACGGTGCTACAGGGAGACCGGATGGACAGCTGATCGTCCTCGCAGTGACAGACCACGTGTTACTCCTGCACAGGAACAATACATCCGAACAACACACCTGCGGGACAGGTATAGGATGGCAACAACTGCCCGAGTTACACCAGGAACGCACAATCTCTCCATCAGTGCTCAGACTGTTCGCAATAGGCTGAGAGGCTGGACTGGGGGCTTGTAGACCTGTTGTAAGGCAGGTCCTCACCAGACATCACCGGCAATAACGTCGCCTATGTGCACAAACCCACCATCGCTGGACCAGACAGGACTGGCAAAAAGTGCTCTTCACTGATGAGTCGCGGTTTTGTCTCACCTGGGGTGATTGTCGGATTCGCGTTTATCGTCGAAGGAATGAGCGTGTACTCTGGAGCGGGATCGATTTGGAGGTGGAAGGTCCGTCATGGTCTGGGGCGGTGTGTAATAGCGTCATTGGACTGAGCTTGTTGTCATTGCAGGCAATCTCAACGCTGTGTGTTACAGGGAAGACATCCTCATGTGGTACCCTTCCTGCAGGCTCATCCTGACATGACCCTCCAGCATGACAATGCCACCAGTGACACTGCTTGTTCTGTGCGTGATTTCCTGTAAGATAGGAATGTCAGTTTTCTGCTATGGCCAGCGACGAGCCTGGATCTCAATCCCATTGAGCACGTCTGGGACCTGTTGGATCCGAGGGTGAGGGCTAGGGCTATTCCCCCTCAGAAATGTCCGGGAACTTGCAGGTGCCTTTGTGGAAGAGTGGGGTAACATCTCACAGCAAGAACTGGCAAATCTGGTGCAGTCCATTAGGAGATGCACTGCAGTACTTAATGCAGCTGGTGGCCACACCAGATACTGACTGTTACTTTTGATTTTAACCCCCCCCCCCCTCCCCCTTGTTCAAGGACACATTCCATTTATGTTGGTCATATGTCTGTGGAACTTGTTGAGTTTGTCTCCAGTTGTTGAATCTTGTTATGTTCAAATGCCCATCGGGGGAGCTTTTAAACCATTCATGGCCACAGCAGGTTATCTCAGTGATGCAAGAGGGTCACTCAATGTGCAATGTCTGGACATGTTCTCCTCTGGTGTTCCTCAAAAGCCTCTAATCTACCAAGATTGAATGTGATACAGATCACTGCTGTCATATCCTCTACAACAGGGCTTCCAGACCCTCTTCCTGGAGATCTACCAGGTTTACAGTCCAACTCTAATTTACCACCTCATTCTACTTATTAGCTGCTCACCAAGACCTTAACTGGCTGAGTTGGGTATGTAGTGTTAGACTGAACCTACAGGACGGTAGATCTCCAGGAAGAGGTTTGGGCAGTCCTGCTCTACAATTACAGCTACATCTCGTGACCATTGTGTTTTTATCTTCCAGTCCTGGAGCATCGCTACCCTAAGGAGGTACAGGATCTGTATGATGCTATGAGATGTTTCGCCAGGGTGGTGGGCCCTATCGAACATGACAAGTTCATAGAGAGTCATGCATGTGAGTATGACATTATAATGTGCACACACAGTAGTCATTTGATGTTCACACCTACAGAATTCAGTTTCTTCCAACCCTTCTCCCTCCACAGTCACACATCCTATAATCCCTTGTCTTTAATAAACTTGGTAACACTAAGTTCATCGCTGTGGTAATGAGCCTATCAGATTACCTCCTGTCCTTAAGCAGCAGATCTCAGCGGCTGGCCTGCTGGAGGTCACATGACTGGGGCTGAGACATCTAGTTCTGATTAAAGGGCTTGGGCTTCAGGATAGCATGGCACTACTCCTTTGTGTCAGAGAGAGCAGCAGTAGAGGTAGAGCCTGCCTGGGTTACAACTCTGATCTGATGTTCACCTCTGATGTTGGTAGGCACAGGTCTGAGGGATAAAGAGTTTCTCTCTCTGTCTGTCTGTCTGTCTCCGCCTGTCTGTCCCTGTCTGCAGTATAGACCGGTGAGGTGAGTGGACAGGTCTTTCTGACCTCATGTCATCCTTGTCGTTTAGTGGAGTTTGAGCTGAGGAGAGAGATTGGCAGGCTGCAGGAGTACAGGAGAGCATGCATCCAGTCTTTCTGCAGTGAGTCCAGTCTACCCATATAACCCTGTCCCCCCTACTGCCAGACAGTCCACCTCAGAATCTGTGTCCCAAATGGCACCCTATTCCCTATTTAGTGCATTACTTTTGACCAGAGCACATACAGCGCTGGTCAAAAATAATGCACTTTGTAAGAAAAGGGTACAATTTTGGACAGAGGCAGAGCCTAATTAGTGACTTCCTTGTGTCAGCCAGGACCCAGGGCTGACTGCACCAGTAACCCCCTCCCTTCTCTGTGTCCCCCTGCAGGTGCCAGGGTGTATGAGCGTGTGAAGCACATACGGGAGGAAGAGGACCATGCTAGTTGATGTGCTGCAGTACATTCAGGATGGACGGGCCTGCCAGCAGTGGCTCAGCAAACAGGCTTCCATGTGAGCCCTGTCCTCTTACCCTTTTGTCCAGTGTTTCACAAACCATTCCTCTGGACCATGTGGTTGTACGTTCATGTTTAAGTCCAACACTAGCCCACCTGATTCTACTAATCAATGGCTTGATGATTAGTTGACTATTTGAATCAGGGGTACTAGTGCCTGGCTGTAACTGAGAAACCACCCACTTCTGCAGTTTATTACTGTGCTTGGCTCTAACTGCAACAAGCAGTGCTTGATTGTTGATTTTTGTTTTTAATGTAGAGCTGTTCTTGTCATTTTGTTTATCCTAAGCACAGCTCTTGGGTGTTCTGATAATTATTCTTAATGAAAAGAAACAGAACTGCTAGTGATGAATTATCTCTGTGGACAACGATCCCGGAGAGTGAAGTGTGTGCATTGCCTGTAGTGACACTTCTCTTTCCACAGTGATGCTGGTATCACTCCTGTTGTCATCACCACATCAGGTAAGGACTCTCTTCCTTTCCCACTCCCTCCCTTCCTCTCCTTCCCCCGCTACCTCTCTTCTTGTCAATGTCCCAGGTGCAGTCACATTAATGTATTCTCAGAGATGCTCATCCAGAAATCCAGTCAACGTACAGGACTGTTATGCTTATTTGTCTGTTAGCTTTATCTTCCCTGTTTCCGTTGTGCACTGGAGGTCACTGAATGACAAGTAGGACACATCTATGTACTCAGTCATTTCCACAGCTATATTTATACTAATTTGCCTGTCATAAATATTTGTCTTTATTTTCCTCACAAAACTGATTTTGTCAACCCATCAGTTTGTCATGTATAACAATAAGAGAATAGTCTTTTTTTTATCTGTTAAACAGTGTTATTGTTCCACAGCAACAGGCAGGAGAAGCGCCCCTCTCAACCTGACCGGCCTGCCAGGGACAGAGAAGCTCAACGACAGGGAGAAAGAGGTACACACAGAATCCATTCCATTACATATGAATTCTAGGATCTCTATGGATGTAAGGCTCTCAGCCCCACCAGAGCAGGAAATGGAGGGCTAAACAGAGAGTGTGTCCTAAATCGTACCCTATTCCTCATAGGCCCTGGTAAAAAAAAAAAAGTAGTATACTCTATAGCAGTGCTCCAACTCTGTTCCTGGAGAGCTGTCCTCCTGTAGGTTTTTGCTCCAAAACCAGTTTGTAACTAACCTGATTCAGCTTATCAACAAGCTAATTATCAGAATCTGGTGTTGTAGCGAAAACCTACATGACAGCACCTCTACAGAAAACGGCTTGGAGAGTGCTGCTCTATGGGGAATACAGTGGTATTTGGGATGCAGTCACGACTGGCATTTTGTTAATGTAACATGGCGTGTCTCTCGCTCTCTCCTGTGGCTGGCTGCAGCTGTGCCAGGTGGTGCGTCTGGTGCCAGGTGCCTACCTGGAGTACAAGCAGGCCCTGCTGAATGAGTGCAGGCGGCAGGGTGGTCTACGGCTGGCACAGGCCCGGGCACTCATCAAGATTGATGTCAACAAGACACGCAAGATCTACGACTTCCTGATCAAGGAGGGCTACATCAACAAGGCCTAGGCCAGCCTGAGACCAAGGTTGTGTCATAAATGGAACCCGATTCCCTAAATAGTGCACTACTTTTGACCAGAGCCGGGTGCTATTTGGGACGCATCCAGAGTCAGAACTGTTCCAGCAGAGGTCATGGCTGGACTGGACACTAACTGATATGTTTTATTCTCATGTTGTCTTGGTGAAATGATTCTGTCATGTGCTGTGAGAACTACATTTCAATGCCCTTCCTTTGAAAGAAAAACAATGAATTGTACACTATATTTACAAAAGTATTTGGACACCCCTTAAAATTAGTTGATTCTGCTATTTCAGCCACACCTGTTACTGACAGGTGTTTTAAAATCGAGCACACAGCCATGCAATCTCCATAGACAAACATTTGCAGTAGAATGGCTTTACTGAAGAGCTCAGTGACTTAAGTCAGTTTGTCAAATGTCTGCCCTGCTAGAGCTGTCCCAGTTAACTGTAAGTGCTGTTATTGTGAAGTGGAAACGTCTAGGAGCAACAACGGCTCAGTCGCGAAGTGGTAGGCCACACAAGCTCACAAGTCCGGGGAGTGCTGAAGAAAATAGCGCTTAAGCATCATCTGTTCTCGGTTGCAACACTCACTACCAAGTTCCAAACTGCCTCTGGAAGCAACGTCAGGACAATAATTGTTCATTGGGGGGTTAATGAAATGGGTTTCCATGGCTGAGCAGCAGCACTCAAGTCTTAAGATCACCATGCGCAATGTTAAGCGTTGGCCGGAGTGGTGTAAAGCTCAACGCCATTGGACTCTGGAGTGATGAATCACACTTTACAATCTGGCAGACCGACGGACGAATCTCCTGGCCGATGCCAGGAGAACACTACCTGCCCGAATGCATAGTACTGACTGTAAAGTTTGGAGGAGGAATAATGGGGTTGTTTTCAGTGAAGGGAAATCTTAATGCTACAGCATACAATAACATTCTATATGATCCTGTGCTTCCAACTTGGTGGTAACAGTTTGGGGAAGACCCTTTCCTGTTTCAGCATGACACTGCCCCCGTGCTCAAAAAGAGGTCCATACAGAAATGGTTTGTCGGGCTCCCGGGTGGTGCAGTGGTCTAGGGCACTGCATCGCAGCGCTAGCTGTGCCACCAGAGACTCTGGGTTCCCAGGCTCTGTTGCAGCCTGCCGCAACAGGGAGGTCCGTGGGGGCGACGCACAATTGTCCTGATGTCGTCCGAGTTAGAGAGGGTTTGGCCAGTATGGATATCCTTGTCTCATCTCGCACCAGTGACTCCTGTGGCGGGCCGGGCGCAGTGCACGCTAACCAAGGTCGCCAGGTGCACAGTGTTTCCTCCAACACATTGGTGTGGCTGGCTTCCGGGTTGGATGCGCGCTTGGTTGGGTTGTGTTTCGGAGGACGCATGGCTTTCGACCTTCATCTCTCCCGAGCCCGTACGGGAGTTGTAGCGATGAGACAAGATAGTAATTACTGACAATTGGATACCACGAAAAGGGGTAAAAAAAAAATGTAATGGTTTGTTGAGATTGGTGTGGAAGAACTTGACTGGCCTGCATAGAGCCCTGACATAAACCCCATCGAAAACCTTTGGGATCAAATGAAAAGCTGACTGTGAGCCAGGCCTAATCACCCAACATCAGTGCCCGACCTCACTAATGCTCTTGTGGCTGAATGGAAGCATGTCCCCGCGGCAATGTTCCAACCACTCCCAGAAGAGTGGAGGCTGTTATAGCAGCGAAGGGAGGACGTTGAGATGTGAGATCTCAACGATCTCGATGAGATGTTTGACGAGCACATACTTTTGGTCATGTAGTGTATCTCTGAATTTGTTATCAACTTCAGGTCCTACATTTTGCATCAGTCTTGCCTTGTATATGTTCTAACCAAACTGACACAGTACCAGTCAAAAGTTTGGACACACCTACTCATTCAAGGGTTTTTCTTCATTTTACTATTTTCTACATTGTAGAATAATAGAGAAGACATCAAAACTATGAAATAAAACATGGAATCATGTAGGCTTGAAAACAAGTGTTTTTCAAAATTCGAAAATATATTTTAGGTTCTTCAAAGTAGCCACCCTTTGCCTTGATGACAGCTTTGCACACTCTTGGCATTCTCTTAACCAGCTTCACCTAGAATGCGTTTCCAACAGTCTTGAAGGAGTTCCTACATATGCTGAGCACTTGTTGGCTACTTTTCCTTCACTCTGTGATCCAACTCATCCCAAACCATCTCAATTGGGTTGAGGTCGGGTGATTGTGGAGGCCAGGTCATCTGATACAGCACTCCATTACTCTCCTTATTGGTCAAATAGCCCTTACACAGCATGGAGGTGTGTTGGGTCATTGTCCTGTTGTAAAACAAATGATAGTCCCACTAAGTGCAAACCAGATGGGATGGAGTATCGCCGCAGAATGCTGTGGTAGCCATGTTGGTTAAGTGGGCCTTAAATTCTAAATAAATCACTGACAGTGTCACCTGCATGTACCATCACACCACCTCCATGCTTCACAGTAGGAGCTACACATGCGGAAATCAAGCGTTCACCTACTCTGTGTCTCACAAAGCACAATCATCTCCAATTTGGACTCATCAGTCCAAAGGACAGATTTCCACCGATCTAATGTCCATTGCTCATGTTTCTTGGCCCAAGCAAGTCTCTTCTTATTATTGGTGTGCTTTTAGTAGTGATTTCTTTGCAGCAATTTGACCACAAAGGCCTGATTCAGTCTCCTCTGAACAGTTGTGTCTGTTACTTGAACTCTGTGAAGCATTTATTTGGGCTGTAATTTCTAAGGCTGGTAACTCTATTTAACTTATCTTCTGCAGCAGAGGTAACTCTGGGTCTTCCTTTCCTGTGGCGGTCCTCATAAGAGACAGTTTCATCATAGCACGTGATGGTTTTTGTGACTCCACTTGAATACATTTTCAAAGTTCTTGAAATGTTCCCGGATTGACTTCATGTCTTAATGTAATGATGGACTGTTGTTTCTCTTTGCTTATTTGAGCTGTTCTTGCCATAATATGGACTTGGTCTTTTACCAAATAATCTATCTTCTGCATACTGAATGGGTTAGGAAGGAAAGAAATTCCATAAATTAACTTTTTAACAAGGCACACCTGTTAATTGAAATGTATTCCAGCTGACTACCTGATTAAACTGGTTGAGAGAATGCCAAGAGTGCAAAGCTGTCATCAAAGCAAAGGGTGGCTACTTTGAAGAATCTCAAATATAAAATATATTTTGATTTGTTTAACACTTTTATTGTGTTATTTCATAGTTTTGATGTCATCACTATTATTCTACAATGTAGAAAATAGTACAAATAAAGAAAAACCTTGGAATCAGTAGGTGTCAACTTTTGACTGGTACTGTACCTTCCTATTTGTACAGTACTTTAATTGTCAGTGACACAGGAGCAGATAAGAAAATTGTGTATTTATTTCTCCTTGTAATGAAATGTTTTATGTCAAATGTATAACAGTACATGGTGTATTTTACTTATCATCAATGTGTAATAGAAGTTACCTGATACATGATAACCAACTTTCCATCATAGCATCGGTGCTTTATCTAAGCAGGTTGGTTCTGTTAGCAACGCCTCTCCCAGTTTGATAATGGGCTCCATCTTTGAATTGATTCCTTCTCTGCCAGTGGAGTGAGTCTGGGGCTGTAAATGTAAATGTAATGTAAATGTCTGTATTTCTACAACTTTTCAGAGTAGGATTGCTGACCTAGGATCAGGACTTCTTCACCCACACACTATCTGTTCAGATGCACTCACCATCAAATCAAATGTATTTAAATAGCCCTTCGTACATCAGCTGATATCTCAAAGTGCTGTACAGAAACCCAGCCTAAAACCCCAAACAGCAAGCAATGCAGGTGTAGAAGCACGGTGGCTAGGAAAAACTCCCTAGAAAGGCCAAAGCCTAGGAAGAAACCTAGAGAGGAACCAGGCTATGTGGGGTGGCCAGTCCTCTTCTGGCTGTGCCAGGTGGAGATTATAACAGAACATGGCCAAGATGTTCAAATGTTCATAAATGACCAGCATGGTCGAATAATAATGAAGTTCAAGATGGCTTGTGAGGTTGTAGGTGTATTGGAGAGTTTGAAAAAGTTGTCAGCATTGTTGGTATAAGTTCTGCCTCCCAGGTACAATGACTGGACTCTCAATCAATGTGGCTCAGTGGGGCCACGTGAACCCCTTATCTACATTTCAAATGGGCCCTGGTCAAAAGTAGTGCACTATATAGGGAACAGGGTGCCATTTGGGATACACACACTGCTCCTCTTGGTGAGAAGATGGAGGAGTGTGAAATAGGAAAGAGAGACTGTCCCAAAAGGTACAGTATTCCCTATAAAGTGTACTACTTTTGACCAGAGCCCATAGACCCTGCTCAAACGTAGTGCACTATAAAGGTACTAGGGTGTTGTTTGGGACATAGACAGAGTGCAGCTGTCAGCAGGTGTCATGGGAGGACATCGGGATGAGGTTCTGTGGGCGAGAGAACGTTTATCAGGCAGTAAGAAGCTCTGGGACATTCATTATGACACCAGTGTCTCATGGCCAGGTAAACAAGTTAATTTGCTGGGTCGTCTTGGAATAAGCGTGACATGGCAATGATCAATAAAATAACGAATCAGTAAGGTTAGTTGTTCAAATTACAAGAGCTGTTGATAACAAGAGCTGTTGCTTGTTATGGGGGGAGTGTCAAATTAAGCAGGTTAGGTTTAGCTACAGTGTAAGTCCAAGCATGCTGGGCTCAGCTGCACTGTAAAACCAAGCAGGCTGGGTTTAGCTACAGTGTACCGTTTCTCTCTTCACCCACACACTATCTGTTCAGATGCACTCACCATCAAATCAAATGTATTTAAATAGCCCTTCGTACATCAGCTGATATCTCAAAGTGCTGTACAGAAACCCAGCCTAAAACCCCAAACAGCAAGCAATGTGTTATTGACTTGTTAATTGTTTACTCCATGTGTAACTCTGTGTTGTCTGCTCACACTGCTATGCTTTATCTTGGCCAGGTCACTGTTGCAAATGAGAACTTGTTCTCAACTAGCCTACCTGGTTAAATAAAGGTGAAATAAAAAATAAATAAAAGTAGAAGCACGGTGGCTAGGAAAAACTCCCTAGAAAGGCCAAAGCCTAGGAAGAAAACTAGAGAGGAACCAGGCTATGTGGGGTGGCCAGTCCTCTTCTGGCTGTGCCAGGTGGAGATTATAACAGAACATGGCCAAGATGTTCAAATGTTCATAAATGACCAGCATGGTCGAATAATAATAAGGCAGAACAGTTGAAACTGGAGCAGCAGCACGGCCAGGTGGACTGGGGACAGCAAGGAGTCATCATGTCAGGTAGTTCTGGGGCATGGTCCTAGGGCTCAGGTCCTCCGAGAGAGAGAAAGAAAGAGAGAAGGAGAGAATTAGAGAATGCACACTTAGATTCACACAGGACACCGAATAGGACTCCAGATATAACAAACTGACCCTAGCCCCCCGACACATAAACTACTGCAGCATAAATACTGGAGGCTGAGACAGGAGGGGTCAGGAGACACTGTGGCCCATCCGAGGACAGGGCCAAACAGGAAGGATATAACCCCACCCATTTGCCAAAGCACAGCCCCCACACCACTAGAGGGATATTATGTTATCAATGTTCATAAACTGACCTTCAATTAAACGGCTCAGTCTGCAACCCAGAATTTGTAAGATTATGGTTGAATGAAACAGAGTCCCAGCTACGATAGCCAAAATGTTTATTCACGAGGAGTAGAGTGTTGGATGCTATTTTGTAAATGACATCGCCGAAGTCAAGGATCGGTAGGATGGTCAGTTAATATATGAGATGCATTGGATGGCATCAGTACCCTTTTTCTAGTACTCTCTACTCTGTGCCAAATCTGAAGCATTTCTAATGCACAGCTACCAGATCAATCAGTTCAATTATGTAGGCCTATGTTCAGACACCGAGGAGGTATGATCAATCGATAACCTACAATACATCTGACAAACATGTATTTGGATGAATAGTACTCACAGCTCTGTTGTGTACGCATACACAGTAAGGACAAGACACTGTATAATAAGATAAATGACCCTTCAGGGATCATGAACAGGAAATAATGTTAATTTGCTGCTTATTTGAGAAGGCATTGTTAAGTGCCTGCCAAGTCCCCCCTCACATGATCTCGTTCTGTGCCGTTCTCAGTGTTGAAGTGAGGATACATTTTACAGAGCCCTAAGTACAGTATTGTGTAAACTCTGAAGAGACCTTGGTTAGAAACACAGCTCTCCTAAAGAAATGGACATCTTGATTTTAAAGCATCCCTCGTCTTCCTCAGTATCGATTTTGAACTGCAGTATTATTTTGTGAAAATGGAAGAGAGATGTTTCCTTCCAGTTGGTTAAATAAACAAGCAGTCTTGGCTTTTTTTCCTGGTCAGTGGAGTCTTGGGCTGTGTGCTAAATGACACACTATTCCCTATATAGTGCATTACTTTTTGCCATGACCAATAGAGTCCTAAACCTTGTATAGTATCCCACTATTTGGGAAAAAGGGTGCCATTTGGGACATAACCCTGCTCCTACTGAAAGGACAAGCTCTAGCCGTTGCCCCGCCGCCCTTCTGCCTGGCCCCTTTCAGCCATTATTGCTAGGCAGTGATTAACACAGAGTGGAACCTGTCTACCATTGTCAACACACTTGGTTCCCTTGGCAACCAGTTCTCAGGCACTCTAGAGCTGAAGTCTGAAAAGAGGATTGGCTGGTGGAAGGAGGAGCAATGGGGGGAGATGTGTCAATAGCCACACACTCGCGCACGCACACACAAGCACACACACACTTTCTCTTGCCCTGTTGCTCACGCTCATCACTGATTGAATCACTGTAACGAAAGCCGAGAGCAAGCAGCTGCATTCCATTTAACACATAAAATAGTGTTTTTACACTCAATGAGGTACAGGTATTACAGACATTTACTCCAAGTAGAATTTTAATTCTCAGTCAGTCAAATCCTTCTCCTATCAGGACACAGAGCAACAGCGAAGAGTGCAACCTCTTTGACGCTCTGTTATCACAGGTTCTACATGGTTTTCTTTGCAGGAGCTAGCAGCAGCTTAATGTGTTGTTTGATGTGGGAGTAGTCCTGGTCACTGTGACAAAGACACCATGCTAAGCCCAGCCTCTCCTGCTGACATGTTGCCACTGCAAACACTTACGATCCCAGGTCTATTTACTGCAGTCACAGCTGGAGCGATGCAGGGAGGGAGGCACCTACGGGATCAATGGCAGCAGCCAGGGCTTAATATAGACCGCCAGCCAGGGTTTAATTTAGACCGCCAGCCAGGCCTTAATTTAGACCGCCATCCAGGTCTTAATTTAGACCGCCAGCCAGGGCTTAATTTAGACCGCCAGCCAGGGCTTATTTTAGACCGCCAGCCAGGGCTTAATTTAGACCGCCAGCCAGGGCTTAATTTAGACCGCCAGCCAGGGCTTAATTTAGACCGCCAGCCAGGGCTTAATTTAGACCGCCAGCCAGGTCTTAATTTAGACCGCCAGCCAGGGCTTAATTTAGACCGCCAGCCAGGTCTTAATTTAGACCGCCAGCCAGGGCTTAATTTGGACCGCCAGCCAGGTCCAGCACATCTACTCTCCATCACTGACCACAAAACACTTTCCACACACCTCATCTTACCAGCTCCCTGCCTAGGGGGAGAATGCATCAATGGCAGTCCCAAAATGAATGGCAGAGCAATCTGCAATGTGGCTCTTCCCTTTAGGTTGCAATAGTGTTGCAGCAAGGCTATGTGACAGAGCAGAGCAGAGGATTAGGGTGGATCAGACTGTGCATCTGTTGATTTAGTTTATTTTCTCCGGCATCATCATTAATCGTATTATCAGAGGAGAGTATCAGGTCCTGTCTGAACTTTGTCCAACTTAGCCGTTTTTACACAGGCCTTTAATTCCACTATAGAGACTGTACTGTACCGATATATAATTCATATAATCTCTGCTGTCCAGAGACATGCCCACCTAAACCATTGAAGCTCCCTCTCCTCTCACTCTAACCCCCTGGAAGTGGCCTCCTGGCATGGAAGGTGTGGAGGGTCCTGGGAGAGAGCAGTACACTCTTAGAAAAAAAGGTGCTATCTAGAACCTAAAAGGATTCTTCGGCTGTCCCCATTTGAAGAACGCTTTTTATTCCCAGGTAGAACCTTTTCCATTGAGATGTATACATGGAACCCAAAAGGGTTCTACCTGGAAACAAAAAGGGTGCTCCAATGGGGATGACCTAAGAATCCTTTTGTAACCATTTTTTTCTAAGAGTATACTAACATCTCTTATGGGGCAGGTCTCTCTCAGCTCCTGCCAATGCTTCTGGCGCAGCACTTCTATTTCTGCTGTAGGGCTCTCTCTAACTGGGACGCTAAAATGGGTTAGCTGTCACGTCCAGCATTCTTCCTAAATGATTTAATTAGAATCTGGCTCTCGTGCCACGTTTTTATGTTCTTGATTTATTAGTGGGATTCAAGGTTTTAGGCCCCATTGACACGCGATAGTACTTATACCCCACCAGTCTTCATCATTTACAAACTACATACTACAATATTATGTGGAAAGATGCCTGCGTGTGAAATGTTTGATACTCCAGTGGTAGGTGTGACAGATATGTGTGACAGTCACTATGCTTGCTTAACAGCTTTGCTTCCACAAGTCTGCTACAAACAAACTCTGTTATATAGGAAGCCTCAGTCAAGTCATTGTGGCCCTAGTGCACCCTGCACCATCATCTGAGCACCTCTCTGAGTAACGGGAAGTGGTACCGCCAACCCATTCGGACCAGACAGCTCTACTGGAATGAGGCTGCAGGTGCTTGTTGTTTTTGGGTGACAATGAGTGAATATTTTCAGCCTCCATCGCAGGAGGCTCTGGAACAATATTAAACCACCTCACCATCTCAGCGGAATGCCTGTGACTCATCTGACATTTCCGTCTCCCTCTCCCTGCAGCCTCCAGCACTCAAACACACTCTCTTCTCTGTGACGCCCTGTGTCCCAAATGGCACCCTATTCCTGATATAGTGCACTACATAAGGAATAGGGTGCCATTAGGGATGTATACCCTGTCGCTCTCCCTCAATCTTTTTTCAGTTTTGCCCTCACCCTCTGTCCGAACACTCCTTATTACATCTTATTGCTGGCTTTAATCTCCTTCACTCTATTGGCAGACCACTATTTGCTCTGCTTTTACAATTTGCTCCCCTCCCCACGTATTTCTCCTGTGGTTCTTTGATAAGCACTGACATGTAGCATGAGCTAATATCTGTCTCCTACACCTTGTCCTGTCCTGTAAAATATGACATGCCAATATAGAAAGAGGAACAATGTGTGACTAGCTGTCTACTCCCTGTGTATGTCCCAAATTGCACCATATTCCCTATATAGTGCAATACTTTTGACCAGGGCCCATAGGAAATAGAGCGCCATTTTATTTTATTTATTTTATTTCACCTTTATTTAACCAGGTAGGCAAGTTGAGAACAAGTTCTCATTTACAATTGCGACCTGGCCAAGATAAAGCAAAGCAGTTCGACAGATACAACGACACAGAGTTACACATGGAGTAAAACAAACATACAGTCAATAATACAGTATAAACAAGTCTATATACAATGTGAGCAAATGAGGTGAGAAGGGAGGTAAAGGAAAAAAAGGCCATGGTGGCAAAGTAAATACAATATAGCAAGTAAAACACTGGAATGGTAGTTTTGCAATGGAAGAATGTGCAAAGTAGAAATAAAAATAATGGGGTGCAAAGGAGCAAAATAAATAAATTAATTAAATACAGTTGGGAAAGAGGTAGTTGTTTGGGCAGGTTGCAATGGTGGGTAGTATATGGGGCTTTGGTGACAAAACGGATTGCACTGTGATAGACTGCATCCAATTTGTTGAGTAGGGTATTGGAGGCTATTTTGTAAATGACATCGCCAAAGTCGAGGATTGGTAGGATGGTCAGTTTTACAAGGGTATGTTTGGCAGCATGAGTGAAGGATGCTTTGTTGCGAAATAGGAAGCCAATTCTAGATTTAACTTTGGATTGGAGATGTTTGATATGGGTCTGGAAGGAGAGTTTACAGTCTAACCAGACACCTAAGTATTTGTAGTTGTCCACGTATTCTAAGTCAGAGCCGTCCAGAGTAGTGATGTTGGACAGGCGGGACACACAAAGCTTTTTGGTTTTCATTTACCCCTGTTTCTTTGCCTTCCTGCCCATCCGGCCAGGCAGCCAGCTCTATATCACCAGTGTTGTGTTGTATTGTGGCTGCACAGCCAGGTAGACAGACCGCTGTTTATTTGCCTTCCTGCCCATCCGGCCAGGCAGCCAGCTCTATATCACCAGTGTTGTGTTGTATTGTGGCTGCACAGCCAGGTAGACAGACCACTGTTTATTTGCCTTCCTGCCCATCCGGCCAGGAAGCCAGCTCTATATCACCAGTGTTGTGTTGTATTGTGGCTGCACAGCCAGGTAGACAGACCACTGTTTCTTTGCCTTCCTGCCCATCCGGCCAGGCAGCCAGCTCTATATCACCAGTGTTGTGTTGTATTGTGGCTGCACAGCCAGGTAGACATACCACTGTTTCTTTGCCTTCCTGCCCATCCGGCCAGGCAGCCAGCTCTATATCACCAGTGTTGTGTTGTATTGTGGCTGCACAGCCAGGTAGACAGACCACTGTTTCTTTGCCTTCCTGCCCATCCGGCCAGGCAGCCAGCTCTATATCACCAGTGTTGTGTGGTATTGTGGCTGCACAGCCAGGTACAGACCACTGTTCCTTTGCCTTCCTGCCCATCCGGCCAGGCAGCCAGCTCTATATCACCAGTGTTGTGTTGTATTGTGGCTGCACAGCCAGGTAGACAGACCACTGTTTATTTGCCTTCCTGCCCATCCGGCCAGGCAGCCAGCTCTATATCACCAGTGTTGTGTTGTATTGTGGCTGCACAGCCAGGTAGACAGACCACTGTTTATTTGCCTTCCTGCCCATCCGGCCAGGCAGCCAGCTCTATATCACCAGTGTTGTGTGGTATTGTGGCTGCACAGCCAGGTAGACAGACCACTGTTCCTTTGCCTTCCTGCCCATCCAGCCAGGCAGCCAGCTCTATATCACCAGTGTTGTGTGGTATTGTGGCTGCACAGCCAGGTAGACAGACCACTGTTTCTTTGCCTTCCTGCCCATCCAGCCAGGCAGCCAGCTCTATATCACCAGTGTTGTGTTGTATTGTGGCTGCACAGCCAGGTAGACAGACCACTGTTTCTTTCACAGTTGATTGAGTTTGGTGATTATCATCATGGAACGTAATTAGGAATGACTCAGAGCGGGGACCACGCTTGGGTTTATGGGTAGGAAAATACCCCCCTCAGGATCTCTTCAAATAACATTGACTTTGCCTGCATCCCAAATGGCACCCTATTCCCTACATAGTGCACTATTTCACCAATAGGACTCTGGTCAAACGTAGTGCACTTTATTTGAATTACGGTGCCACATGGGATGCAGACTTTGGCATGCAGCAGCCTTGATAATGGCTGTGTATGGATGTAGTGGAGACATTGTATATCACAGTGGCTTTATGGAAAGCTCTACTGGGGCAGCTGTTCTGCCTGGTCTCAGAGCTGTGACATAGTTGCCATGGGTCATGTACGGTCATCTCACCCAGCCAGCAGACTGCTTCAACACATTCACAGCTTGGGCTGCCTCCGTCTGCTCTGCTCTACAAGGAAATCAAAGAGATTACTCACAGGATAGGGACATGTGTATTATTAAACACGTTGGCCTATAGCAACAGGCGTATGTAGTCCAGTCTTTGTGAAATAAATGTACCTCATTGTTTGCATTTCTTTTGTGTTTGTTGTTACATTTCCTGAATCACATAATTCAAATGTAATGTGAAGAATGCAAGGATACCCAAAGGCAGAAAACGTTCAACCGGTACACTGTAGTGCATGGAATTCTCCATCCTGTGTTCTATCTCTGAGCCTAATGAGACAAGCCAGACCTTCACAGGGGCTTGGTAACTGGCCAACAGCATTCATAGAACTGGGATGTCTATTGTTGTGTCAGTCCCAAATGGCACCTGATTCCTAATGTAGTGCAGTACTTTTGATCAGGGCCCATAGGGCTCGGTATAGGGAATAGGGTGCCATTTGTGCCCCTTAATTGACATTCCAGATCTGATTCCTGCTAAAGGTATCAGGTTTTCATCTGACCTTTTCTCTCGTTGTTTTCTTTGACTCCTTTAATCTCTGACCATGAGCGCAGCTGGCTGTTCTAACAAGCAACAAACACTGGCATTGTGTCTTGATTCAGGAAATTTCAAGTTCAAGTATGCTTCCTTGCAGTTCTATTAGTAGACATCGGTCATCTATGACAGCCATGCTCTTTGTGACCCTGTATGGCAGAACATTTGATTGCTTTCTGTTGCCCTTACCGCAAGACCCTACTTTGACCTATGGCTGTGACATTTTTGAAGCGATGCAGATGTTCATGTCTATGTTTTCAAAGTACTGCCTTTTGGAGAGATGTCCCCCTGACCAGCTTTGTGAGGCAATGTAGTTGAAGTTCTGTAGAATACCTAGTAGCAAGTCAGATTTCACCATAATTACACAGGGGCTTGGTACTAACCTATTGTACCCTACCCACAGCTACTTCTACTGCGTTGTTCAGAGGGGAGGCGCTTCAATATACCACCTAGGTTCTTGCTTCAGTACCGAATGTTTTCCTGCGCGACACCGTTGCTGCGCGAACGTTGGAGAGCTGGCTGAAAACATTTCATTCGCATGGAGTTCTCTCTCTGCTGACTTTGACATTTTTTTTATTGTTACATACTTATTCTTTAATATTGTATTTTATTTCCCACAAGACTACGACTGTGCGAATTATCTGCTTTACCTAATGTTCAGAGTTTGAATCATCTGCAACCGCATGCCTGGAATCGTGCGTTAGCAACTCGCTTGGAAAATCATCGACTAAGGCAAAGTGAAGTGGTTTGGTAAGTTGGTTTATCCTCTACTGTATGTAGCCTAAAGATCAAATATCTAGATTTAGTTTTATTCTTGTGATGATAATAGTTTGTGTAAAACTCACATATTAGGCATAGCATAGCCTATGCATGTCTTTCTGAATGATTTTCTACAATATCTTATAGTAGGCAGAGAAGGTAGGATTTTCAGCTGGCCAAAGAGTGACAGTAGCGTATCAGTCAAGAGACCAAAACATGTCTAGCCTATATCGCTCTATATATATTCACAGTTCGTTTGCATAATTCGTAGTTATTTTATCATACCCTGCTAATTTGGTGTGTGATCCAGATGGGATAAAGCTAAAAGGGGAATAATGTGTTTGCACTACAATCACATAGACTACCATGTGATTTACAAGACCTTACAGAAATCACAAGTCCTTGTATTCTTGTAGTCTACTGGAATTATGTTCAACACATGGCATACACGCACACCTATTCACTTTGTACACACACAGTGTAACAGGTTGAGGTTTCCATTCTCATATCTATGACAGAAGCAGGGATGAAAAGGAGATGACTACTCAATAAGCAACAACATGCATCTCCAACCTCTTTTTTAATACTGTACAATGCTATGGTCTGATCATCACAGGTAATGCTATACCTGTGACATAAAAATAGTTGTAGACTGTACAACACTCACTCACTCACTCACTCACTCACTCACTCACTCACTCACTCACTCACTCACTCACTCACTCACTCACTCACTCACTCACTCACTCACTCACTCACTCACTCACTCACTCACTCACCCTCATCGTGCCAGCTGGCCATAGGGCAGCAACAAAGGCTCTCCATGTTAGTAAATGCATTATAAATACAGTGATACTCATCATATAATTTATACTGTGTATTCTGCCACAACAACCAATGAATGTGTTCAGTCTTTGTGTCTGTATCGACTAGAGAGAGAGAGATCAAATTACATACATTGAACAAATCAAACCCTTCAGACAGGATATTCTCAAACAATTAAACATAGCCTTATCTTATGCTTACTCTACCGCAATGTTCTGTCATTAAATTAGCTGGTGCTGCAGGTGGCTTGGGTCCACTTCTCTAACTGATAGAGAGGGACTTTAAAAAGGGGGCGGCAGGACTGTGTAGAGGGTTACATGGCAGCTTCCACAGACAGGAGACAAATTGCTGGTGTGAATGGGCAGCACCCAGTCGCCGGTGTCACAGGGAGGTGGTACTCTGCTCAGACAGGTGTCAAGACAGCCTAACCCTGGCCTCGTGTGAGGTGTCATCCCTGATATACTGGAAAACATACCAGACCAGATTCTCATCTAGCACTTCAAGTTAGGCTGAAGAGGTTCCCTAATCTATGAATGGCCCTGTAAAACAACCCATTTCACATCACCTAGCTGGTGTACGGTGCGTTCTGAAAATATTCAGACCTCTTGACTTTTTCCACATTTAGTTACGTTACTGTCTGATTCTAAAATGGATTAAATTCATGTTTTTCCTCATCAATCTACACACAATACCCTATAATGACAAATCGAAAAAATACGTAAGTATTCAGACGTAAGTATTCTGACCGTTTGCTACGAGACTCTAAATTGAGCTCAGGTGCATTCTGTTTCCATTGATCATCCTTGAGATGTTTCTACAACTTGATTGGAGTCCACCTGTGGTACATTCAATTGTTTGGACATGATTTGGAAAGGTACACACCTGTCTATATAAGGTTCAATAGTTGATAGTGCATGTCAGAGCAAAAACCAAGCCATGAGGTTGAAGGAATTGTCCGTAGAGGTCCGAAATACTACTGTGTCAAGGCACCAAAAAATGTCTACAGCATTGAAGGTCCGGAAGAATACAGCAGCCTCCAGCATTCTTAAATGGAAGTAGTTTGGAACTCTTCCTAGAGCTGGCTGCCTGGCCAAACTGAGCAATTGGGGGAGAAGGGCCTTGGTCAGGGAGGTGACCAAGAATCCAATGGTCACTTTTACAGAGCTCCAGAGTTCCGCTGTGGAGATGGGAGAACCTTCCAGAAGGACAACCATCTCTGCAGTTCTCCACCAATCAGGCCCTTCATGGTAGAGTGGCCAGACGGAAGCCACTCCCCAGTAAAAGGCACATGACAGCCCGCTTGGAGTTTGACAAAAAGGCACCTAAAGGACTCTCAGACCATGAGAAACAAGATTCTCTGGTCTAAAGAAACCAAGATTGAATGTTTTTCAGCGGCAGGGACTGGGAGACTAGTCAGGATCGAGGGAAAGATGACCGGAGCAAAGTACAGACAGATCTTTGATGAAAACCTGCTCCAGAGCACTCAGAACCTCAGACTGGGGCGAAGGTTCACCTTCCAACAGGACAACGACCCTGAGCACATAGCCAAGACAATGCAAGAGTGGCTTCAGGACAAGTCTCTGAATATCCTTGAGTGACCGAGCCAGAGCCTGGACTTGGCGAGACTTGAAATTAGCTGTGCAGCCACGCTCCCCATCCAACCTGACAGAGCTTGAGAGGATCTGCAGAGAAGAATGGGAGAAACCCCCCTAATACAGGTGTGCCAAGCTTGTAGTGTCATACCCAAGAAGACTCAAGGCTGTAATCGCTGCCAAAGGTGCTTCAACAAAGTACTGAGTAAATGGTCTGAATACTTATGTAAATGAAATATTTCAGTTTTGTATTTTTTTATCAATTTAATTTAATCCATTGTAGAATAAAGCTGTAACGTAACAAAATGAGGAAAAAGTCAATCGGTCTGAATACTTTCCGAATGCACTGTATGTGACAATACATAACCCCTCCAAAAAACGTATAGATGCAGAGCCCTTTATTGTACATAGAAGGCTCTGGGTAGGTGTACAGTTCCTCACAGCTCCCATTTAGCGATAGTGTTCTCGAATAAAGAGTCATTCTGTGGGAACACTGTCTATGAGGGTGAACTTCTATGAATTGTATTGTGAGAGAACAGTACACTACTGCTTACTTCCCTCTCTGTTCCAGTCAGACAGCCACTGGTTGATTCAGGAATTTTCTGTGTTTTCAAACATGTCTTGACCAGCGGGTGTGAGTGTCAATGAGCTGCTAAGTCAGCTGCACATGCCCAGTTCAAATCTGATTTCGAAGGTCCACATTTGGTGTGGGAGAAAAGCCAATTTATGAGGCTCCAGTTTTTCTGCAACGTGGCTCACGTTCCCCATTTGTGCTATAGGAGGTGGAACCGGACCAGAATCTCACCATGCAGAGAGAGAGAGTCGAGATGTGCATCAGGGAATCTGTGATGGGCCCTGTATTGACATGCCCTGAAACGAACACTGAGTGATGGGCTGTGTGTTTGCAATGCAGATGTAGGAGAATGCATTTCTGCCATGCCGAGTACAGCCAAGCACCAGCCAGATGGCTGGCCTCAAGTGTGGTGAGAACGTGCATGATGTGCCTTGAAGGCAGATCGACAGATGGATATTAATGTTAACCCTGTGGAAGGTGCTAAACACTTTTATAAGGGTCCTGTAAATGTGTCCCAAGCTGCTCCCTCTATCAGCTTCATTTTACATATTTATTTTGGAGAATTAATCCACAGAGAAAATTAAATTGACAGAGAGCCATCTCTTTGCCGGCAGACAATAGGTTCATCTCGATGATATCCCCTGCGTAGCCTCCTTCCCTCCTCCTCTACTCCTCTTCTCTACTCCCTGCCTCCTCAGCCCCTCTGCCCAGGCCAAGTCAGATATAAATAGCCATGTGGATGGAGGGAGCGAATGTCAGCAAAGCCAGGCAGTGGTTTTGTGCTTTGCTCCTGTTTCATTCCCTCCAGAAATCTGAGGGGGCACACCATATGTGAGCATGGCTAGGGCGTGGCTAGGGCGTGGCTAGGGCGTGGTCGGATCATTTATTCTCTTCAGACACATGAAACAGCCTTTTCCTGCAATCTAGAGCCATAATCATTATGCCTAATTCTATGTCAAAAATGAACGTTTCTGCTTATCTAAGCATACCTCTTGAGCTGTCTGTATCCTCCTGACTGGTGGTTATTTTAATACAGTAAATATGCTTCTCTGCATCTTTGCTCAAATCTGGAAAGAGATTTAAGGGAATGTGAGTCTTATTCAGTACATTTAGTGATTTAGTAAAAGTCTACCAACTTTACCCACAGGCATGCCCGGTAACTTGATTGATAACCTGAAAGGTTGGGAGATTGGGAACCTATCTGAGCTAGCTAAAGCCAACTTCATAAAATTGCTAGGTAGTATTACAGAGAAACATAAAATAAAATAGAAAACTGGACAAGTCCTGAGGGGACAACTGCCCATGTGCCTCCTATGGGCATGACACCTCTGGTACAGAATATCCTGTTCCCTTTCTCCCATTAAATGTCATTTTGAATCAGTCACTATCTGTATATACAGAGTCATAGACTGCTCCTAGTGTTGCTGTCACTGCAGGTATTTTTGGTTTATCACCAACGGCAACTATGAGAAAGATTGTGGAGTCAGCTGCACCTAAGTGTTCCATGGCAACCACTGCATGTGTGAGCAGGCAAGATGCAGGCCAGAGTGAAATGTAGCTCAGGAACAAGGGATTCCGTGGCCGGGCTGAGAGGATAGATTTCATTGAAGTTAGCATCGGAGGGGAATAGGATAGCAGGATGGTATCAGTGCTGGGGCAGGAGGGAGGGCAGGGAATAAGGGAGATAGACAACTTGCTCAAACTGGGCCATTGATGGGAATGCAGCCTCATCCCTCAGTGAATGGCATTCTTGTGACTGCCATTAAAACGAAGCTCTCTGGTAGAAAGCAGGCGCTATCTGTCCTGGTTAGTGGCTTTATGATATGTGTGTGTGTCATACAGAGAGCCTCAGAGAACAACCACATTGAGGTGGAGGGTGACATGGGGTGTGCAGGTGTTTTCAGCACAGACGGCAGATTGAATTCATATTTCATGTGTTTGATTTGATCTGTGTGGCTTGTTAACCAGACTGTGGCAGAGAGGGAGAGAGAGCTCCCCCGGCTATTGTGCAAGGTGTGGATGGGATGACGCACGGCCAGTGCAACAGTGTGGAAGGTAGTGCCTTAAAGTCTGTGATCCCCCCTCCAGATAACTAACTTCAATTTAGATTGCAGATGGATGAAGGGTCTTCCATATCAGAGACTGGAGCGATTTGATCTGTATGCAGGAGCTGTGGAGGAGCTGGTAGTGTGTACCTGCCTCCAGAGGACTGATGGTCCATATGGTAGAGGGAGGCAGGGGGAGAGAGAGAAAGATAGAGGGAGACAGAGAGAGGCTGAGAGAAACGGAAGGGGACAGGGTGAGTCAGAAAGGCAAAGGGAGGAAGAGGGAGACGGGGAGGGACAGCAGGAGTGACGCATTACTCAGAATGGAAGACAGTAGCTTCAGTAACAGTTGTTACTGTGCAGGGGACAGTGTTCTGGTTCCACGTACTGGAAGCTACTGTGTGACCTGTTACAGGAAAACATCCCCAGCCCAGTGTATTTGAATTGTTTTTGTGTTGTTCAGTTTGTTCTTATTAGCCTCTTCTATGCTGTGATGGGGCAACTGGCTCTCTGGCTCCCCTCCATAGATGCCTTAAAGGCATTTTACAGCCACTGAGCCACCACAATACCTTCCCTGAGGGGGTAAGTAGACCCTGCCTGGTACTGGCACTGCGGGCCACACACACATCTCTCTCTCCTGGCGAGGGATGACTTGTGGTAACATTTGCCAGACACAGAACTTTTCTGTCACAGCACAATGTCATCCAAAAAGATCCTAATACCTAATTTGATGAGTCATTGCAAATAGCTTTAATGGCACCCTGCTGATGTAGTTGTATAGGTAACTGCCAAAATAAAGGAAACACTTGAGTAAATGAGGGATACAACGTATATTGAAAGCAGGTGCTTCCACACAGGTGTGGTTCCAGAGATAATTAAGCAATTAACATCCTATCATACTTAGGGTCATGTATAAAAATACTGGGCAGGCCATTATATTGGCTACCATGGCTATGCCCCCATAGGATGACCATGCCTCCATCTGCAGGGCACGAGTGGTCACTGAATGGTTTGATGAGCATGAAAATTATGTAAACCATATGCCATGGCCATCTGTCACCAGATCTCAACCCAATTGAACACTTATGGGAGATTCTGGAGCGGCGCCTGAGACAGCGTTTTTCCACCACTAACAAAACACCAAATTATAGAATTTCTCATTCTCCAAAGAGTTCCAGACACTTGTAGAAATTATACCAAGGTGCGTGGAAGCGGTTCTGGCTCGTGGTGGCCCAGAGCCCTATTAAGACACTGTTGGTGTTTTCTTTATTTTGACACTTACCTGTATGTTTGCCAGTCTGAGAGTGGTCATCACAAATTGAATAAAAACACATTTAAAAAATGGAAAAAACTGAAATTGGGATGTGCCTTTGTTGTTTTAGGTGAATCTCCTGCTGTCTGGTTCTGCTGTTCAAACATGACCTCAGGCTACTGAAGACCTCCCTGTTATTCCTCCTGCTCTCTCTGTATCACTCCTAGTACTCTATTCTCCAATGGGTTCCCGCAGTCAAGGTGGCTTTTTCCACCATCACCACCACCACAGCTCAGTGGTGCCCACAGCCGTGCCCAGGCTTCTCACAGAGAACGGCAGTCTGCTAGGGGGCATTGCCCAGATCACCCCTAACCTCTTCCTGAGCCGGGGAAATGTGGCGTCCAACCGAAGCCTGCTGCTGTCCAAGGGCATCACCTGCGTGGTCAATGCCACTATTGAGCTGCCCAACTTCAACTGGCCCCATGTGGAGTATGTAAAGGTACCCCTGGCAGACATGCCCCACTCCCCCCTCTCCCTGTACTTCGACAGCATAGCTGATAAGATCCACAGTGTTGGGAGAAAGCGGGGAGCTGTGCTGGTGCACTGTGCTGCAGGGGTGAGCCGCTCAGCCTCCCTGTGCCTGGCCTACCTGATGAAGTACCACCGTGTGTCTCTGGCTGAGGCCCACGCTTGGGTCAAGGCCCGCCGGCCAGTCATCCGGCCCAACGGGGGCTTCTGGCGTCAGCTCATCGACTACGAAAGGAAGCTGTTTGGCAGGAACTCTGTGAAAATGGTGCAGACGCCCTACGGGGTGATACCTGACGTCTATGAGCGGGAGCGCAGGAATCTGGCACCCTACTGGGGCCTGTAGAGGAGGTCTGGGGCCTCGCCAAGGGGGGAGGGAAGGCGACGGAGAAGAGAGTCCTCCAGGGCTGCCGGTTCATGCATGTTCCCCCAGCCAGAGATGCAGAGTGAGATGAAGCGTGTGACTGTCTGTCTTTGTGAAGCTTAATTAATGAATGCATTGGGATGTATGGAGTCTTAGTAATCAGTCACTACACTGCAGACTGGTTACTGGTGGGTGATGCTACACTACACCGCATCAACCCCCGTCTGTCTGTCTCTGAGAGGAAGCAAGGCCTCCTCAAGTCTGGAATCCTCAGGACCAAAGGAGTAACAGAACCACGACCAAGCCAGACCCCAGATCAGCTGACATGGCCAGACCCAGACTGTGACTTTAGAGTCTAGCTTAATGCCCCAGACTCTGGGAAGGTGTAGGCGGTGCTTTAGACTCAGCAATTTTGACAGGCAGCGGTGTGACTCACTCAAGTCCTTCCCCGACGTAACGTCATGTGATGGTATTGTGCCAGTTTTGCTGTTGTCTTTAATGTGAGAACTAGCAGCAGTCCTGCTCTGTTTTGTTTGACAAATTGAATTATGTTCTTAAGAGAGAACTGAAATCAAGAAAAGATATGGGCTGTTAGTGTATACACAAAGTCCCTACTTACTATGGGGATGATTATGCAGAATATACTGTATTGGTACTAATATTGTACAATATTATGCTATTTTAGAATGTCACCACCCTCTGTTAATAGGAAGACAGTACTGTGTTAGGGGCTTGGGAGAATCACAGTTTCTATTTCCCTATTTTTGCCTCATATTGATGTTTAAGTGAAATGAGGTCCAAGGAAGAACACAACCAGAGAGTCCTGTGCTTAACCTGTGTACTGCCATTGATAAACCTTCCTAAGAATGCTATACCTTACACACGAAAAGATTTGAAATAAAATGTTCATATTACTGTAGCAAGTGAACAATGCCCGTGTCAAAGGTGTAAGCAGAAAGCCAAGCTTACATGAATTTAGTGCTCTATTCAATCTATCGCTGAAGCGTTACAGATTGTGCAATAGAAATGTAAAGGTAATTTCCGACTGAGCCAAATTTGTATCACGCTGTAACGCTGAACTTGACATGGATTGAATAGAGCCCTTAGGTTATAAAAACTAAGGCAATGAATGATTAACAAGCTAATGTAACGGGTTAGCTCATGCAACTGTTTGTGTGTTTGAAATGAATAATAAAATAAATGACTGATATGCATTATTGTCAGTTTATACTTTGCCCTGTAAATATGGAATAGTACTGAAGCAGAGTAACATAATGGATCCAGATGCAGTGTGACTACACTGAAAATCTATACATGGAGTATATCAAACATTAGGAACACCTCCACAAACCGGTACACGTGGCTGGCACCTACTACCATCCGCCGTTCAGAGGCACTTAAATCTTTTGTTTTGCCCATTCATTCAGAGAATGGCACACAAACACAATCCATGTCTCAATTGTCTCAAGGCTTAGAAATCCTTCTTTAACCTGTCTCCTGGATTTCACAAGTGACATCAATAAGGGATCATAGCTTTCACCTGGTCAGTCTATGTCATGGAAAGCGCTGGTCTTAATGTTTCGTATTCTCAGTATATATGGAACGTTTAGAAAAGTTAGGACTTTTATGAGGGATTTTCAAGACCCTCAGTCGAGCACCTGATTCCCTTTTTGTTTAAGCCGGGCTGAAGCGTGTTTTGGGTTCACACTTTTTATTTGATTGATAATGGTCAATATTCATCCATGGTGTTGTAAAGTCATCATCATTTTGATAGCCAATCAGTCAATTGTAACTGACCATGGGAATATTCATAGTAATTTTCATGGTGATACTCAAGTTCTTTATTCAGAACCAGTGGAAAATAAAGATGTAATGAGGTTAACAGTAAGTTTAGAATAATTGCAGAATTTTTCACTTTTGATAGATCCTGTTAAAGTCCTACTATCCAGCTGTGCCAACAATGAGGCTGGAATGATTATAACATGGTTCTCTATAGCAACAAGGACAATTCAGATTGAAAATGCACATTCTTACAAGTTAACCGTGTGCTCTCTGTTTCTTTGTGACTTTAAATGTCTTGATATAAAAGTGAACTCTGTACACCGGCTGCTTCAACAGAAGACCATGGATGCATCCCAAATGGCACCTTTTTCCCTATAGAGTGCACTTCGTTTGATCAGAGCCCTATGGTGTCTGGTCGCAAGTAGTGCTCTATAAAGGGAATAGGATTTCATTTGCTTTGGGACGCAGCTACTGATGTTGCTCACAACAATTTCCCTCCGAGAAGTCTTCAGATGTCACAGCAACATTCTATCATTCATTCTCATTTGGAATGGCCACGGAGAACCAGACAGACAGGGATGGGAACTATTTGTCTTGTGGCCTATTCTACTGAGGGATCTCCAGAATGGCCACGGAGAACCAGACAGACAGGGATGGGAACTATTTGTCTTGTGGCCTATTCTACTGAGGGATCTCCAGAATGGCCTACACAATAAACAGCATTAACCACACAGACACTGGCTCCATTAGATGACAGGCCAAGCGTGAGGAAGATGCAGGAGTGATGGGCCCAAATTATACCTTTCTTTATCAGCTTACTTCCCCCAATAGACTGACGATCTGTGTGTGTGTGTGTATGTCTCTCACTCACTGATTCTCAGGGAATACTTAGCCATCCTAGAGTAAAGACATCTTTCAGCAGCAGCAGAATATGACCGTCAATCAGGAAACCAGTAAGCAGAATGATCTACATTACCCTGAACATCACAGGCAGTAGACTGGGCAACAGTGCTGTGGTGCAGGCCATGCAGAACAAACTGCTGTGATGAACTGGATGAGATGTCGTTAGGCTGTATGTAGGAAGGAGATGTGTCTGGCAAAAGGGCTCACAACAAACTGCCTGCCTGACTGCAGCTTAATACACTTTGCAAAGCTTGGATGGTTGCACTCACATCAAGTTGGTCTCTTTAGAAGATCCTCCGTTTTAAATTGGAATATGATCAAATACAAATGATGTGAACAATCAAATAATATTTCTCAAGACACTACCATGGTAGTAATGTTATGATGCATCGCCTCATAAAGGAACGTGTTCCTATTCCAGTATTTTATTTAGCCTTTATTTAACTAGGCATGTCAGTTAAGAACAAATGCTTATTTACAATAATGGCCTACATCGGCCAAACCCTAACCCGGACAATGCTGGGCCAATTGTGTGCCGCCCTATGGGACTCCCAATCACAGCCGGTTGTGATACAGCCTGGAATTGAACCAGGGTCTGGTGTGACACCTCTAGCACTGAGATGCAGTGCCTTAGACCGCTGCGTCACTCGGAAGAGCAAACTTGAATTGATGCCCTGAACACTACAGATGTAGGATCTTAATTTGAGCCAGTTTGTTACAGCAGGAAAATAATAATGCAGCACCAGGAAATGTGAATTGCACTGAAAAAAATATATAAACACAAAATGTAAAATGTTGGTTCATGAGGTGAAATAAAAGTACCCAGAATTTTTCCATACACACAAAATGCTTATTTCTCTCAAATGTTATGCACAAATTAGTTTACATCCCTGTTAGTGAAAATGTATCATTTGCCAAGATAACCCATCCATCTGACAGGTTTGTCATATCAAGAAGCTGATTAAACAGCATGATCATTACACAGGTGCAACTTTTGCTGGGGATGATAAAAGGCCATTCTAAAATATTGTTTTGTCACACAACACAATACCACAGATGACTCAAGTTTTAAAGGGAGTGTGCAATTGGCATGTTGAATGTCCACCAGTTATTGCCAGAGAATTGAATGTTAATTATTCTACCAAAAGCCGATTCAAACATCATTTTAGAGAATTTGGCAGTACATTCAACCGGCCTCACAACCGCAGACCATGTGTAATCATGCCAGCCCAGGACCTCCACATCCAGCTTCTTCACCTGCGGGATCGTCTGAGACCAGCCACCCGGACAGCTGATGAAGCTGAGGAGTATTTATGTCTGTAATAAAGCCCTGTGTAGGCCTATGTCCTCCCACGCATAGGCCTGCGCTCCTGCCCAGTTATGTGAAATCCATAGATTAGGAACAAATTAATTAATTTCAATTGACTGATTTCCTTATATGAACTGTAACTCAAAGAAATTGTTAATTGTTGTGTTTATATTTTTGTTCAGTATAATTATGTGGATGGTAAATTAATGGATATTTTTTGTATAGGTTGATACATTATACATTAGGGCAAATGTGGAAATTGCAAACTTTAGAAGCCTTTTTAAACCTTGAATACACTACCTGCTGTGCAAGAAAATTCTCATCAACAAAAGAGTGATCAAATTAGATCCTACATCTGTAAGCTTACTTTGAATTAAAACAGCTCATACACTTTTTTCCTGGTATATATCATGCTTTTCTATTTAAAAACAGGGTACAGACAGAGAGCATAGTCAATATTCAGACAAATAATAATCACGCTTGTTACACCATTGATGGGATAAGAGAAGGCTGCTGAAAAGGGACATGATTTTCTAAAGCAATCAATCCTCATACAGGAGTGGGGAAATGCACTTTGTATGACAATACCTTGACAGCCAATGAAAACTACAGTAACCTTAGTAATGGTCACCAAGTGCAGTGGTGCTGTTAGTGATGAACATTAACACTGAATCAATGCCTGGGCACAGTAATCAATTGCTGTGGCAAGCAAGCGCTGTGGAGGAAAAATGGTGGGAGAAGGTGAGGAAGAGAGAGTATACTGTATGTATGAATGACAGACCGAGTTCATGTTCATTTGAAAGTTAAACTCAATAAAAATGGAGACAGAATGTGATGGGTTATGAATAGCCCAAGCATCATCAAAGCAGTTATATTTGTCCTCGTGTTCATTCCAAAATCATTTGGTACGACGACTTCTATTGAAACACAATCATGGATGTTTCAGAAAACGATCACAGAATTCTTGCTCCTTTTCCATAGTCATATAGTCAAAGATTGAAGTTCAATCGAGAAAGGGAGACTGACCTTGAAGTAATTCAATTTAAGCAGGGGTGGATGAAGTCATTCTTTCTCAGTGATCGGTTGACTGAGTGGGATTCTATCCTCTCTTCAAGCCTGCCTTTGACTCATCTATCCATTCCCCTTTAGAATGAACACTGATGAGCTCTAAATCCATGGCCCTACCTCACTGTGTTGTCTGGATCCGTTTATAGAAAGGTCATAGATGCTGAATGCTGTCATCTAATTGTAATAAATAATTAGTGATTAATACACAGTAAGGATTTCTAATAGTTTCATCTTGTCATTGTTAAACTGAACAATTGAAAGTGTCTGTAGGAGATATCTGACTAATCTTGTCAGTGCCTTCTTCAAAGACCCATATTTGACCAGACAGGAGTTTCAAATTCTCAATTTCAAAGTACAAGATCTTGGACACTCAAGTGAAAATCTTCACAGATCTCAAGTCATGTAAGCCTCAAGCCTTTTTAAATCAGCCAAACTACAGCTCAGTGTGAAATATCACCCAGATTAGGCTGTGAACACCAGCTTTCATGGCCGATTGGATGTTTGTATGAATTCTAAAGAAAAAAAGGAAAATATACATTTTTCTAGGGACATCAAAGTAATACAAATCTCCACTTGAGAATTGAGGGTAAAGGCATTACTTGCGAGTCAGGCGAGCAAAGAATCTGCCTTTAATCAATACTGTAACTGACAGTGGGCAGCCTGTGGCTGAAGAATAGCAGTCAATACAGTAGGGTAGCACTCCCTCCCATCTCTCCAGACCCATTCTCCTCGGGTGATCCTCCGAGGCACAGCCCTGCAGACAATACTAGGCATGAAGAAGACAGGACATGGGGACAGATGGATGGGTCTGCATTTCAAATTTACAAAGCCTTATTATTCAGTAATTTGAGCATTTGTAATTTTCTGTAATCTGGCAGCTCATGGTGAGAAGACATAGAGAGGAATTCATTTTCAGCAGGATGTTCAATTAGGGAATGGTGAGAGATAAAATGTATGTTGGAGAACACACACACCTATCCTGCACACATAAGGAGACAGAATGATAATGAGACTGGTTCCATGCATGGCGCTACTATAAGCATATTTTTCATTTGATTGTCTTAGCTCTCCATCCTCCAGCGATGGCCGAGGTTAATGTATTTCATTTGGTCACAAAGTGATAGAGATGAAGCCGCTCTGGTCTGAGAAATAGCATGTTATTGAGTGGAAAATAAAAGACAAGACAATCTCAAACCATTTGGCATTTTAGGAGAAGTACTGCTAATATGATATCGCTGCATTAGACTCTGAACCTGACTTTATTCCAGATGTCATCCAGATTAAACGACTCGTGCTATTGGGACAATAGAATGCCTACAGGATTCATGTTGACATTCAAGCCAACCTTCTCGATTATATTCAGAAAATATTGAAAACAAAAACAAATTCAGCAGAACTGTGCAATACTCTTAATTGACGTGCATGGCAATAGGCTTCCAGGTAATACATTAATTGGTTAATGACCATGAAAAGTATTTAATTTATGCATCAATGTATTATTTATGGAAATGTCATCACTTCACATTACAGTTAGTCATTGCAATTACAATACTATGATACTGTAATCCTCACAAAGAGCTGCTGCAATAGTCCATAATCACAGTTGACTTCATTCAAGACATAGATCTGCAAAAACATCCCCGTCAACAGCGCGAGTATATATACACTGGCACAGCAAGACAGAAAAACAAACCCCACAGCCAACAATCTTTAAGAATTAAGACTCCCTTTCAAGCCCCAATGTCACAAAAATGTTCAAACAGGACATGAACATTCATTTAGATAAAGCAGTCCTTATCAAACAATACAAAGACATTAAAAAGCAGTCAATGTCACACAATACTTAAAACGTTAAATATCAATTCAAACGTTAGCAACCATAGACTCTCCTTTTAGAGACCCGACCTTAAAATGGATTCAGTTCCAGCAGTGTGATGATACCACAACCCTGATTCGAGAAGAACAGAGAGGAGAAAATACTACTTTAAGACCCAAACACCAACAAAGTCCCTCTTTCTTTGCTGAGCTCAAGCATTAAAGAGTAACCAAGCAACAAGTGACAATCAAGGGAAATGACAGATAGCCTTACACTTCAGTTTGTCTCCAAGTTCCTTCATTAGTAGTATATTGCACAGTTTTAATAGTTTGTTATGGACTTATTGAGTCACAGAAAGAGTGCAGTTCAGAAAATGTTGAAACCCATTACCCCATTCATATAACTGTCCACATTTCCTCCTGCTCTGACATAGGGACTAGACCTCCTTTGGGTTACCGTAGCACAACATTGGTTAATTATCTGAAAAATGTTTGCCAAAATAAATCCTGCCAGGGAAGTCGCATAAGCATCGATGCTAAAAGGCCAACTTGCATTCTACTGTATATGAGACCAGACAATGGAAAAAAAAGAGAAAATGACACCATTTATAAAGTATAATTTTACAATACATTATGATACAGAATAGTCTTTACTGTGTCAAGCCTTGAATTTGTACAAACCAGCAGATTTGCACTTCTTCTCCGCCGCAAAGAGCACAGAGTACCTCTGAGAGAGAAAGAGAGAGAATAAAAGGCAAATAAATAAAGATGATTCCAGTGAATTCTGAGGTATCTCCCTCTGTGATTTCTGTATTCACAGCCCAAGGTGTGAGGCTGTGAGGTGTGTGGCGGAGAGCCCGGCTGTTGCACCTCGCCGGTGTTGATTACCTGGCGCCCGTTGCCATGGCAGCGGTGTCTGCAGTTCAGAGCAGGTCGGGCAGAATGAGGCCCGGCGGTTTGGGCTCCACGCAGTTAATCCAGAAATTGGCACAGCTGGCGTGGTACTGGTGGCCCCCGTACGGCAGCTTGAAGTTGTCCGTCTCTGAGTTGAAAGCCTGGTGGAAGGGTCAAATAAGAGCGAAACGAGGGGGGATGTTAGGACAACAAGGTTCTACTGAATAGTTAATAAACAGATGAACTTGGCAGTAGCTCAGGCTAACAAATAGAAAGCAGTGGTAAAGATAAATCAACGATCAACAGGAACTAAATAATTGATCTATGAGAGTAATGGTAGAAGCAGGGATTTGTAGGTAGCTTAACCTGCATACAGTATCTCCACTGTGGCATATAAACAAGGGGTCAATGAAAACTGGTCCTTTGAAAATATGACTCGTGTTTGGCACAATGATCTGTTTACTGATCAATAAGACTGCTGCTCATTGCCTGTCCTCTTGACTGTTAGTTGAATATATTGAGATAGCTGAATGGCACTCCCACATAACATCTGAATATAGCCGTTGAGAAAATAAACTGAGTGAACTGAGAGGGGCAGAGAGCTGTTATGCGAGCTTGCATTTAGCTGAGCCCAGCTGTAGCAGCAGGTTGGTGATGAGGAGGAGATGCTAATGTTTAAGAGTTTGCATCCCTGGTGAAATATCCGAACTGAAGCAAGAAAGAGAAATAAGTCATGTGTGGTGAATCATATCCTCCCACAGACAACAACCTAGAAACACACACATCATATAGTATACTCATACCTGTCCACCTGCTCACAAACCATTTATAGTATTTTTTTATTTACTATGCTGTGCACACCTGTTGTCTTTCTCACACACACTGACACACTCAGGTTTCACAGACACAATGTATTCTCCTTCCATCTTATACACGTCCTCCCACTTCTTTTGTCAAACCTGAATTTAGTCCGCCTGCCAAAGCCTGGAATGTTGGAGAGCGAGAAGAAAGGAGAGAACACAAAGGCATAACCCCTCGTCTCCCCGTCCTCCCTCACCCTCACCTCCACCTCCACCTCCACCTCCACCTCCACCCCCATCTCCACCCCCACCTCCACCCCCACCTCCACCTCCACCTCCCCCCCACCTCCACCTCCACCTCCACCTCCACCTCCACCCCCACCTCCACCCCCACCTCCACCCCCACCTCCACCTCCACCCCCACAGTCCCAGCCTGCAGAACTGTAATGATGTGCAGTTTACCCATCAAACATGATTGTGCCGACACATATAATGTGGTGAGACATAACAGAAGTAGAAAGTGCTGGAGAGAGGATATGCTTGGGAGTGTTAGACAATTTGAAAACCAAAATGAAAGGTCAGCATGATTAATCCTAGGTAACCTTTCTAACTGTAATCTAAAGGTTAATGACCCTCCATTAGGAAACCTAGACGACAGTGCTGCTCATGGTGCTACAGGGCTCCAGACTAGAAACACCACCTGTTAATGCAAGGGGCATCATGCCTAAAGAGGGAGGCTACAGTCTACTGCTGCTTAAGAGGTGGAAATAAGTGAAGCATACCCTTACCCTTAACCTCTTGTCATGGTCTTTAGCCAGTGCCTGTAAGTAGCACAAGAGGTGTCAGCATTTTCCTGGTTTCATGCATTGTCCTGAGTAAGCAAAGTGAAACTGTACAGTAACTGAGGATCAGTCCGTCAGTTTGCACAGAACGGAACGTTGGTACACCAAGGAGCTGAAAGAGCAACATTCCAAGAGCCCCAAAGTGAAAGAATCTAAAGTACCACCATGTGATCATCCATCTCATTTTCCAATAAACATCAAACAGGGATGGGCATCTTTCAAACAGGGATGAGCATCTTTCAAACAGGGATGGGCATCTTTCAAACAGGGATGGGCATCTTTCAAACAGGGATGGGCATCTTTCAAACAGGGATGGGCATCTTTCAAACAGGGATGAGCATCTTTCAAACAGGGATGGGTAGGATTCCAGACTCTGCAATTAGATTTGAGAGAAATACTGTGCAGTCTGCAAAGCCATGGCATCCACTGCCAAGTAAACTTATTTGAATGTTATTGGCCTATTTCCAGATAAAGTCATAACCAAATTAAACAAACTGAAAAATAACTTAAAATCCTGGAGGTACAGTATATTTCAGAATCTGACATTTATGAATACTAATGCATCATACTGCATAAATTATTGGGAAAAAAATCCAAACCAGTACTTTTGGGAATGATTGCACTCATTAGCATTTATCACTGACCAAAAATAGTAATACTTCATTAAACCCAAATGATCACTCAGAGAGTGTATAGCTTGTTGCAGTCGCCAAGTAATAAACTATGTTTAGATGCTACCTGTTGCTTAGCCTGACAGCAGATCTGTATGTGCTGTAACCAACTCCCTTGTCATTCGTTGTCATACCATACATGTTTGACATGACAACAAGCACATCAGAGGACTTGGCTGAAACCCAGGCTGATCTGCTACCAGGCTACATGGTGCTGCTGTTGCCCATCCCTGACTCAACATATGACGGTGATTGGATGAAGAACATTGAGAAAGGTCTCCATTGGATAGGTTAAAACCCAGAACCCAGTCAGCAGTATCAAAGACCAACAGCCTAGGACCAGTCTCTCAATGGCGCCCATCATAACATTATGCCAGTGATGCCATCAACACCACACCTTTACTTGTAGTTGGAAGACAGACAGAAACTACCTGCACTCTGAAAGATAATAGTATTATCCGCTTCTGTATGAAAACGCTTTCTGTGATTTCATTATTCTCTGAGGGGAATTTATGCTTTCTTACAAATGTTCCTCTGGACACAAGTTTAATTAAAAGGTGGCTTATTAATCTGATGTCAGGGGCAGGCTGAATGAAACTATTATTCAGCCTGACTCAGTTCACACGAAAGAGAGAGAGGAGAAAGAGCGAGAGAAAGATTGAGATGAACACAGAGAGAGTGTGAGAGAGAGATGGAGAAATACCCTAACCCTCAGCAGATTTCTTAGCACCTGCGCTCCCAGCTCCTGACTGATCTGATGCGTGAGCCACATCAGCTGCCTAAACTCAGCCATCCTCCCTCCGCCTCGCCTCATCAATCTATCTCTGGCTAAATGATGCAGGGGAACATCAAACAATCAAAGCAATCTTGTCCTGCAGACTGTCCAGTCAAACAATACTATTAATGGACCCCAATATGACAAATAGTTACTGATGATAAGGGTTTGACAAGTGGAAAAGAAAGGGTCACAAACACATTTTAAGCCATAGCAGAACTCAAATGATGAAACAAATGAACACACAGATATAGACTTGTTGTTAGTAGCTGGTAAGAGGTGAAGTGAGAGGTGGCTGTCAGATGAAGGTTGAGCTACAAGCCTGTTATTGTCAGAGTAAAGCTGCATGCTTCACTGACCCTCCAGAAACCTTCCCACAATTCCCTCAGCTCAACCAGAGGTGCCAAAAGAACAACTTCACTCCTCTCACGTCCTGTCTGTCTGTCTGTCTGTCTGTCTGTCTGTCTGTCTGTCTGTCTGTCTGTCTGTCTGTCTGTCTGTCTGTCTGTCTGTCTGTCTGTCTGTCTGTCTGTCTGTCTGTCTGTCTGTCTGTCTGTCTGTCTTTTTATCTTCCTCTTTTTCTCCATCTCTCCCTTCCTGAATTGTTATCATCTTAACAGGTGTCATTTTATCATCATTGTTTCATCACCTTCTCTTCTAAGACTCATTTTGGGGGGATATTTGGTGAAATCGGATTGTCTGGTCATTTCTACTGTGCATGAACACAGTGCTGCAGCAGTCGGCACTGGCAGTGTCTCAAATAGCACTCTATTCCCTCTATAGTGCACTAGTTTTGACCAGGGCCCATTTTGTCTTTTGGGATGCAGTCAGTGTGAAGGGAGGGAGCTGAGAGGAGAAGAGTGTGCTGTCATTTTGGCACCCCATCGCCTGTCTATCAGTGGAGAATTTGGCCCCCAGGCCCCCAGTAGCAGAGAGTGAAGTGAGATTCAGTTGACAGTTCACTGCCTCATACTCTTTTAAACAGACGTCCAATAGTTGTCTCTTCTTTGCTCTGCAAAATGTTCAAAGTCAAAGAAACAATCATTTAGTTATTATGCGTCAACCACTAGTTTAAAAACAACTCTCAAAAGGCTAAATGATTCATGGTTTATTCAGCTTGAGAAATCTGTTGGAACGGATTTATAATCAAATGTTTCAACAGTTGTTGGGTCCATCTGTTGAGGGATTGAGGGTGTGTTGGTTGGCAATCATGATTATGTGTTGACTGAGAATTACTGTATGCTTATTGTGTTGTGTGTCTGTATGTTTGCGTGTGTGTGCGTGTGTGTGTGTGTGTGTGTGCAGACCTTGCTGCGTGAGTCCACGTTGAGCAGGCACACCCCACAGGCCAGCTCCTTGGCGTTCTTGATGCCGTGTCTCAGGATACAGGAGGAAAAGTCCAGCGAGCTCTCATCAGGCTGTACAGAGAAACACACAACATTACACAAGGAGAAACACACACAGGCGAACGTACTCAAACACACACACACTTTATTTGAATCCACAAATTGCATTACATTCAAGAAGGATTCAAAACATTTCAAAGGTCTTTGTATGCATGGACACTTAAGGATACAGAAAGCCCCTTCTCATAACAGCAGAAACAGAGCAGTACCTAGCCAATTACTTTGCCTTAGGCTGGCCTGCAACCTGTAAGCCTATGTTTGTGACCGAGACACACACAGGGTGGTAGCTTGCCCCCCGTGTGGAGGTGCTGGCAGATTGGTCACCTGATCATAGGACTCCGCTGTGGGGCACACAATGTTGCTACGCCTCACATCAACAACTTCACAAAACACTGCATGAAACGAGGGATCTACAGTTCTGAAATTTGAGGAAATGTACCATATTTGCAAGGATTTTATAAGGGTGCCAGCCAATTTACATTTAAAAAATAAGTTGTATATTTAAGCAATAAGGCTCGGGGTGGTGTGGTATATGGCCAATATAACATGGCTAAGGGCTGTTCTTAGGCACGACACAATGCATTCAAAGCTCGAACAACCTGGATTACAATACCTAGATACAGACCACTGTAACTGTACATGTGTAGCAGCTTCCTCTCCAACACTGAGCTACAGAACAATAGCTCGAAGGGAGAGACATGTCTCTATTCATTAACCAGCTAAATGAACTGAAGTAGAAATATGTCTTTAATCTGGGAAATGAAAGTAAATACAGTCCATTAGTCTGTTGGCAGCAGAGCTGTGTGAACAAGTGAGTGTGCCCAGGCATACATATATATATACATATATATATATACATATATATACATATATATACATATATATACATACATATATATACATATATATATATATATATATATATATATATATATATATATATATATATATATATATATATATATATACAGTTCATTTAGCTGGTTAATGATATATATATATACATCTCTCTCTCTCTCTGAGGACGGAGACTGCAGAATCAAAAGGCAGCTGCAGGTCTACGGTCTGAGATAACATAGCGTTACTACTCACTCACTCACTCACTCACTGACTGACTGTCTCCCTCTACCTCCCTCTGTCCCTCTCCGCTAATTCTCTCTCTTTCTGTACTGACATTATCTCCAGTCAGGAGATGGCCAGCCTGTATTATCTGCTGGCATTTGAGAAGCAATGTTATTCATTGGGCTGGCTGCAGAGGATAAGGCCAGCACATCTCCTCTCTGCCTCTGTTCTCACCACATCACTACAGCCTACAACAGACATCTCTACACTCCCCGTCCCACAGCTACACACACTAAATACCAGCATAGGGTTTGGTTTCGTACACCGTCAAGGTTTCATTGATAATCGTACTAGGCAGTCCTTATCCACTCAACATTTCATCAGGAACATTTTCTAGATAAAGTTGTTACAATCAAGTGTCATTTTCTCAGGTCTGTGTGTAGCCTAACCAACTGCATTTTAGGAAGGGAGGTCTGTGAGTGTGTGTGTGTTGACTGTACTGTGTGCGTGGGTCTGTGTGTCTGTGTCTGTACTGTATCGTGTGTGTTTCTTACCGCCAGGTTGGCCAGGGACATGAAGCCCATGAGGTTGTTCCAGACGCGGCTGATGTCCTTCAGCAGCTGCTGCAGCTTCTCGGAACACACGGCTGTGGCCTTGATACCCAGCTCCACACGCTTGGTCACGCGGTACACCTCCACCACACCTGCCACATAAACACACTTAGACAATAAGACAACACCCCTGCTCCCAGTTCTCTCCCACAGCCAGCTCCAACATAAGCCAAAGATAGACAGTGAGAAGGACAATGAAAAACAGCTAACATTACTACACTCCCCTATGTTGAAACCTCCTCTGAAGTTGGATCATTAGACCAACCTGACATAATGTTGGCTGTAACACTACCCTCCCTGGGGATTGTAGGGTTAACATGTTGTTGTTCTCCGTTGAGAGGTCAAAGGTTTATAATGGTGCGTTTTTGGAAGAAGACTCATTGGTGGTACACTGTGTTCTGTTCTCAGCCCCTCACAACGGTATGGGTGCCTGTCCCACTCTCACCACTCATTAAAAAGACACCCTGCTGTCTGTCTGGTCAGATACACAACTCATGTGCATCCCAAATGGCACCCTATTCCTACTCTGCCTATGACCAGAGCCCTATAGGACAAAAGGAATAAGGTGACATTTGAGACACATCCACAGTCTGTCAGGCCGAGCGAAGACAAGCCCCCACTAGGATCCACAGTCTGTCAGGCCGAGCGAAGACAAGCCCCCACTAGGATCCACAGTCTGTCAGGCCGAGCGAAGACAAGCCCCCACTAGGATCCAGTCTGTCAGGCCGAGCGAAGACAAGCCCCCACTAGGATCCACAGTCTGTCAGGCCGAGCGAAGACAAGCCCCCACTAGGATCCACAGTCTGTCAGGCCGAGCGAAGACAAGCCCCCACTAGGATCCACAGTCTGTCAGGCCGAGCGAAGACAAGCCCCCACTAGGATCCACAGTCTGTCAGGCCGCCCCCACTAGGATCCACAGTCTGTCAAGACAAGCCCCCACTAGGATCCACAGTCTGTCAGGCCGAGCGAAGACAAGCCCCCACTAGGATCCACAGTCTGTCAGGCCGAGCAAAGACAAGCCCCCACTAGGATCCACAGTCTGTCAGGCCGAGCGAAGACAAGCCCCCACTAGGATCCACAGTCTGTCAGGCCGAGCGAAGACAAGCCCCCACTAGGATCCACAGTCTGTCAGGCCGAGCGAAGACAAGCCCCCACTAGGATCCACAGTCCGTCAGGCCGAGCGAAGACAAGCCCCCACTAGGATCCACAGTCTGTCAGGCCGAGCGAAGACAAGCCCCCACTAGGATCCACAGTCTGTCAGGCCGAGCGAAGACAAGCCCCCACTAGGATCCACAGTCTGTCAGGCCGAGCGAAGACAAGCCCCCACTAGGATCCACAGTCTGTCAGGCCGAGCGAAGACAAGCCCCCACTAGGATCCACAGTCTGTCAGGCCGAGCGAAGACAAGCCCCCACTAGGATCCACAGTCTGTCAGGCCGAGCGAAGACAAGCCCCCACTAGGATCCACAGTCTGTCAGGCCGAGCGAAGACAAGCCCCCACTAGGATCCACAGTCTGTCAGGCCGAGCGAAGACAAGCCCCCACTAGGATCACGTCTGTCAGGCCGAGCGAAGACAAGCCCCCACTAGGATCAGGTCTGTCAGGCCGAGCGAAGACAAGCCCCCACTAGGATCCACAGTCTGTCAGGCCGAGCGAAGACAAGCCCCCACTAGGATCCACAGTCCGTCAGGCCGAGCGAAGACAAGCCCCCACTAGGATCCACAGTCTGTCAGGCCGAGCAAGCCCCCACTAGGATCCAAGCCCCCACTAGGATCCACAGTCTGTCAGGCCGAGCGAAGACAAGCCCCCACTGGGATCCACAGTCTGTCAGGCCGAGCGAAGACAAGCCCCCACTAGGATCCACAGGCAACACTGGAGCGCTGAATAAATCTCTCAGAGGGGATCAGGCAGAGTTTGGGGTTCTAGCTGAAGACTGTTGGGCCTTGTTTAACAAGCTCAGGACCTCTGTCTGTGTCTGTGTGTGTCTCTCACCCAGTAGGTAATCCATGCCCTGAGCAGACTGGATGACCTCAGTGCAAACAGTAGAGCAGCTGATGCTGTTTAGGGTGTTGTTGGCTTTAATGATGACCTGGGGACAGAGACAGACAGCAGAATGGGTTAGGGTTACACACACACACACACAACAACACATGCTCAGATATGGCAAAACATATATGGCACACTATCTTACCTGTACAGCACTCTCCAGACACCTCTGCCACTCATATGCATAGCGCTCACTCTCCTGAAACAACATGCTATAGTTGTTAGAAAGAGTTCAGATATGAGAAGACATTTACACATTTCCATAAAGACACTTACATAAATACAAAAAAAAACCTAATAAACTTATTAAGGCCAAAGCCTCTGTGGTTTGCTATTGAAATCAATGTCTACTGAAATTCTAAACACTCTACAGAGCATCTGGATAATTGGCAAATGTAGTTAACATGTCTGGGATAGAGTGACTGTGTGTGTCTCACCTCCACCTCCCCAGTCAGGTCCTTGTACTTGTCTCTGATGACGGGCAGGGCAAGCTTCTTCTCACTCAGGGTGCTGGAGCGGTCTCTGAAGGGCTGCTCCGGGGCCGGGGAGGGGGGCGAGCGTCCAATCTCCTTCTCCCCCAAACTGTGGCTACGCTTGTGGGAGCCTGAGGCATGGAGAAGAGGAGAGAGTGTCTTGATACGTACATAAATAATATATACAGGCAATGTCTGGCATACATACAGTACATTCAAATGCCCTTTTAATGGCCACTTTTTCCAACCCAGAGATGTTGGCTAATTCATGCACCTGTTTGTTTACTATGGCATAATTGGGACTTTTTACTGAGCTCATTTTCTGTTGTGGCTAATTCCTTCCGGACAAGGACACAGACGTCAAAACACTTCATTTACAACAAATGATAATTATGTACAAAATAGCGACCACGGCAACCAATGCAAGTATGAATAATTCATGATGGCTCACTCACTCACTTACACAGACAGACACACACAGAAAAAAACAGACAGACACATGAAAAAAGACACACAGTCACATGCCACAGGGGCTCTCTCTCTGTTTATGTGTGTGTGTGTGTGTGTGTGTGTGTGTGTGTGTGTGTGTGTGTGTGTGTGTGTGTGTGTGTGTGTGTGTGTGTGTGTGTGTGTGTGTGTGTGTGTGTGTGTGTGTGTGTGTGTGTGTGTGTGTGTGTGTGTGTGTGTGTGTGTGTGTGTGTGTGTGTGTGTGAGAGAACAAGGTAATCACCCCCTGCGGAGACATGCATCATCCTCCCCACAGCATGACAGCACTAATACATTCCCCCATTACCTCACACTGATCAGATTACCATTCAATAAGTACAGAAGAATAACAAGTAAAAAGTAATTAGGGTTAACACTGGGAGAGAAATCATTGAGGCAAATGAGCCTTTATCACTTTGGAGGTAGGAATCGCTAATTAACTATGCATGAAACATAACACTGGAAAACAGCAGTAAAAAAATGAACACACAAGGAGTGAATACGGTTAATTTCGTCTGGGCATGGATTTTCTGGGCTGTGCTGTTAATTAATCTCATTTGCCTGTGTTGTGTACCAAGGATGTGTTTTACAGTCTCTGGGCTGTAGTCACAACACTGCCATCTATTGTCTGACAGCGGAACTGCACTGAGCTGCCGGAGTAGCCACAGAGCTCCAATACGAGGTGATGAAAGTCCTGCTATGTCACATCACAGCCAGCTGATCTGATGCACACCACTACATCAGAACTAGAAGGCATGGAGTAACTGGACACAATAAACCACCATCTACTTACTGAGGATCAGAAAATGTACGTATATCTACTATCTACAGAAAATAAAACAACAAGAGGAAAGAGAGACAGAGTACAGGTCAGATAACTCACCTTGTACAGAGAGGTCAAAGGTGGCCAGTTCGCTCTTGATCATCTCTTCACTGGACTTGACCTTGGTTTGAGAGCTGGCCTTCAAAAAGTCAGATTTCCCAAACTTGGCCTTGTCCCCCTGAAAGGCCCTGAACTCATCCGAGGCCTCGTTCAGGTTCCCCTCGGAGCCCGGCTCGGCCACTGCCGCGGGGAAGTCTGACTTCGCTGACACCGTGCTGGCAAAGTCCCCAAAGTCATCATTCTCATCCCCACCCAAACCTTCCGGCTCACATGAGCCAAAGTCAGCGAAGGCCTCAAACTTGCTGTCGGTCGACACACTATCCTCTGTTGAGAAGGTGGTGATCTTAGTCTGGGCGATGTGTGTGATGGGGATGTTCTCTGTGCTGCCGAACGACGTCTCCTTCCTGTGGACTACGTCTGAGGGGAGAGAGGAGGAAACACCAACACCGTCCAGGCCCAGATGCTTCTTGGTCTGATCCTGAGCGCACAGGCATTCCTCTCTTTCTGACCAATCATAGCTGGCCACGCTGCTGACTGCTGGCGTTCCGAAGGGGTTAAACTTTACGTTGTCTCCTTCTGTAATGACAACAAAAAATACACACTGGTACCTCTAAGTGGGAAAAGCATAAGGTGCTGAAGTGATAGCTACTACTCAGTCAGCCATGATAAAGTGAAAAGGCATTTGGGCAAGCTATGATATGTTATATGAAAAATACTTACTGTGGAAGCCATATTATGTGTCTGACGCTGAATGTGTGTTGACTTACAACAAGCAGCTTTACTTTGCTCAGAGTACCACCGAATCTACCCTACATTGTAACAGTGAGATCAAATGCACTGCATTTAATCTTGTGCTACACTATAGTGTGTGTAAGGGTTCACTTACTAGGATGTGATCACCAGCTTAAAGAGGGATAAAATGCCGAAATTGATTGGGTTCTAAAAATATGTTTTTTCACCAGTCCACATCCAATTGGTGACATAGATGACAGATAATATAGGGGTACAACATACGTTCGTTGCTCCCATACAGATACAGTGAAATATTAGTTTGGATAATACCAATAGGTTGAAAACTTCTACAGGATCCCCCCGCGGGATGGTTGAGCTAACGTAGGCTAATTAGCGTGAGGTTATAAGTAACAACAACATTTACCAGGACATATCTGATGTGGCCCTAAAGCTTAAATTCATTGTTAATCTAACTGCACTGTTCAATTTACAGTAGATATTACAATGAAACAATACCATTCTATTGTTTGAGGAGAATGCACAGTAATGACCTTGAAAATGTATTAAATAAACCAATTAGGCACTTTTGGGTAGTCTTACAACATTTCGAACAGAAATACAAGGGTTCATTGAATCAGTCTAAAACTTTGCACATACACTACTGTCATCTAGTGGCCCAAATCTAAACTGCGCCTAACCTGGAATAGTACATTATGGCCTTTCTCTTGCATTTCAAAGATTTCAAAAAACACTATTTTTTCCTTTGTATTATCCTTTACCAGATCTAGTTTGTTATATTCTCCCACATTAATTTCACATTTCCACAAACGTTTCAAATGGTATCAAGAATATGCATATCCTTGCTTCAGGTCCTGAGCTACAGGCAGTTAGATTTGGGTATGTCATTTTAGGCGAAAATTTAAAAAAAGGGTCCGATCCTTAAATTAAAGGGATACTTTGGGATTTTGGCAATGAGGCCCTTTATATACTTCCCCAGAATCAGATGAACTTGTATGTGTCAGTGTCCAGTATGAAGGAAGTTAGAGGTAGTTTTGTGAGCCAATACTAACTAGCGTTAGCACGTCTGGAAGTCTATGGGTATCTGCTAGCATAAATTAGCCCAGGATTGTGTTAGCTGTCCTCTGATCCAAAGGAAATAGATGTCCTGTCAGGGTTGGCTGCTGGGGTTGTGAGGTAGATTGGAGATCTGACAGTTCTGAGGCAGATAAGACAGGATAGGACGAGGCCCTGATGTAGAACACCTCTCTAGTGTTTTCTATTAGGAGCAGGCAGTTCTGCTAACATGATGATACAAAATGACATCCGTTTCATGACAGATTGCCATGGCAACCTCAGTAGTGGAGTGGAGCCGGTCTGTCTCTGTATTGATTGTCTACCCCACAAACTGTGTTGTACAAGCAGAACACTGTTCAATTCATAATATATCGGGCAGGAATTGTATAACTACCGGTAACATAAACAAGCACATATTCTTACAAGTGCTCACACAGTCACACACTCAAACACTCAGAGATACACACTCCTCCTAAGATACAGTATAACCTGCAGGAATGTGTGGACCCCAGTCAGCGTTGCCTCATGCGTGACAGAACCCTTGCACGCAAAAAAGCAATTTGTGAAATTGACAAGGAGCTAGTGTAGTAGTAAGCCTAATGTAGCTAAACATTATCTGGCCTCTGAGGATAGGGAAGGGAGAAAATAAGACGGTACGCATTTCAGCAATACCAATGGTAATATTTATTACGACAACATGGGTTAAGAGAGCGAGAAAGATCACAAAAGACTCTGAGAGAGGTCTATTGTTACAAGAGGTTTGCCAAACTAACACTTGTAAAAGTATATTTGAATCATTTAGAACACAAGGGCATGCAGTCAGAAAAGAAGAAAAACAAACAGAGAAAACGGTAAAAGAAAGAAACCCCCCAGGAGAATATAGCTGCAGAAAGCAGAATGAGAAGGCACAGTCACAGACTAAAATGAGTAAATCTCGGTAGAAGAAGACACACTGTAGTTGTACTAACAGGGTGGAAAGCAACAGGTTGATTGATAGAAAGAGAATTGAATACAGAACACTTGAAAAGCCAAGGTGATTTAAAGGACAGGTTCAAGGCAGGAGAGTGATTAACCCTTTGAGGACCTGAACGCTTCTCTACTATTCTCGCCATGATAGAAACTCAAATGTCAACGGCAGACTTTAGAGATAAAATAAATAAGGGTTTTGTCATTTTTAAATCAAAACTTTGTGTCCTACTACATAATGACAACATCATATAAATAGGATACATTTCGACAGTCTACTACATCCAATAGGACTCAAGAAGCATTACGTTGCCTCACATTCTATTTCTGAGAAGATGGAGGAGAGGTATGGATGACCAAATCCATTGTTTAGCACATGTACATTACCATTCACAAGTTTTGGGTCACTTAGAAATGTCCTTGTTTTTAAAGAAGAGCACATTTTTTGTCCATTTAAAATAACATCAAATTGATCAAAAATACAGTGTAGACATTGTTAATGTTGTAAATGACTATTGTAGCTGGAAACAGCAGACTTTTTATGGAATATCTGCATTGGCGTACAGAGGCCCATTATCAGCAACCATCACTCCTGTGTTCCAATGGCACGTTGTGTTAGCTTATCCAAGATTTATCCTTTTAAAAGGCTAATTGATCATTAGAAAACCCTTTTGCAATTATGTTAGCTGTGCTAACATAATTGCAAAAGGGTTTTCTAATGATCAATTAGCCTTTTAAAATGCTAAACTTGGATTACTTAACACAACGTGCCATTGGAACACAGGAGTGATGGTTGCTGATTATGGGCTTCTGTACGCCTATGTAGATATTCCATTTTTTTTTTTAAATCAGCCGTTTCCAGCTACAATAGTCATTTACAACATTAACTATGTCTACACTGTATTTCTGATCAGTTTGATGTTATTTTAAATGGACAAAAAAATAGCCTTTTCTTTCAAAAACAAGGACATTTCTAAGTTACCCCAAACTTTTGAACGGTGGTGTGTGTAAACTTGTCAAGTGATCCAACTACATTTTTCTCCATTATGATTCTCCATAAAACCATTCTGCTCAAGCTCTCAAAGGGTTAAAGAAACAAAGCAGGCTATCTTACCACAAGACCTCAGAGAGGTTTTTCATCTTGTCCAATCATAGGTGACAAAATAGATTTAAAGAGACAGTATCATTTTTCTCTTGCTACCTATTAGTTCAACACTCCTGTGTACAAGCTCTTAATAAGACTCATTCAATAACTAACAGCAAGACAGGGTTTCTCAAGATAATAATCCATCTTTGATTCTGAACCAATCTAAAATATTTTCCATAACTAGGCTATCCTCATAAATACATTTCATCTTCAAATAGTTTACACAACACAGTTTAAAACAATATCAGGAAGTCTATCTAGTTTGAAAATAAATAAGAATTCATTTTCCTGTAATAAAAATACACTATTAAATCTGTATACATTTAGTATAATTTTTTTTTCTTTAATAAAAACAACTAGTAACACTGTTAAGCAGAAAAATGGCATCCTATAATATGTTCTTGTCAATTTCACAAATTGAACAGGCAGGCACACTGCAGCAAAAAAGCAAGGCAGGGAGGGTATCACTAACTTCAGTGTGTTCTCAAGGAGCCTGTTCGTAGACCAACACATAACAAAACAGACCTGAATATCAAAGACAAATGAAAAGGCTTCCCTTTGAGCTGCTCTGACCCAAAGGAGCCCCGGGCAGGGGAAATAAATACTGTCTCTTTAAGGTTGGTTACATTTTCTCCAGGATTGAACACAGTGCAAGCATGTTGAGGCTTTCACACTCCAAGGCCTGCTACTGTACGCTTTGTTAAAGATGAGAATTGATTGGTGCTGTCCAGAAACAAAAATACTGATTGGAAGAACGTGGGCCAGAATAAAAGAGAGCAGCAATTAACAGGTTCTGAGGAATGTTTTCAACGCTCCACTACACTATCTCCATCATGTTAACGGCAGCCATTTTGCTGCAGTTCCGGGATCCGTTGCCATTGTCTTACTCTCTCCTTCGAGAGTAGCCTAACTATTTCAGTTCAACTGAAAGTTGATTTATTCTCATGTGCAATAAAACTTCAACAAAAAAAATGGGTGTCGTTACATTGATCATTTCCCGATTCAGAATAACTAAAATGGTGAATTCCTAGACGGAACATGATTGTGATGTCTATTTGCCTGAACTGCTAAAACCAATAAACTGATATGTTGGTTAGTGTTGAAATATTATAGGCTATAAGGACATCTCACTGCACACTTATGCCAATAGATAAGCACATGGGTGTTAAAAGGAGTGTGCTGCTCACACACAGGGGATGTAAGGAGAGACCTTGAATGTACTCAGAGGAATATGAGACGTGACATGGAAGATGAGATGCTTGGTAAATTAATTACGATCATGAGAGGGGAGAAGGGTGCTGATATGGACAATGCCTGGACATTAAGGCTAATTCGATTCCATGAGAGTGTTTCCATTTAGAGGTTCAGTACCCTGGTCAGCTAACCTCTGATCTCTTTGTAGTGATGTGGGCTTTGTGGGGTCAGGGCCAAGAGACCACTTAGGTTTAGGGAGATGGAGCAAAAGCACTATGGGAGACTGATACCCAACACTGGGAGTGTCAAGGAATACTATATGGGTACTCTCTCACACACAGTAGGAAAACTCACTCGTATACATACAAAACACAACCAAGCAATCACACTCACACATACAACGAGCAATCAAAACAATTTACTCAATGCAATAAGATAAACTGTGTGATATGATCAACTCTAGGTGATTTCTGCCATTCATAAATACTTTTTGCCTTTTCATAAATACTTTCTTTTCACATAATACTTAAATACAGTGCATTCGGGGAGTAATCAGACCCCTTCCCTTTTACACGTTCTGTTACGTTGTTGCATTATTCTAAAAGTTATTAAATACATTTTTTTCCTCATCAATCTAGATACCCCACAATGACAAATAAAAAAATTGATTTTTAGAAATGATTGCAAATAAAAAACAGAATAAAAAAAGAATACCTTATAGACATAGGTATTCAGACCCTTTCCTATTAGACTCGAAATTGAGCTCAGGTGAATCCTGTTTCCATTGGTCATCCTTGAGATGTTTCTACAACTTGATTGGATTCCACCTGTGGTAAATTCAATTGATTGGACATGATTTGGAACGGCACACACCTGTCTATATAAGGTCCCACAGAAGACAGTGCATGTCAGAGCAAAAACCAAGCCATGAGGTCGAAGGAATTGTCCAAGACAGGATTGTGTGGAGGCTGGGGAAGGGTACCAAAATAATTCTGCGACATTGAAGATCGCCAAGAACAGTGGCCTCCATCATTCTTAAACGGAAGAAGTTTGGAACCACCAATACTCTTCCTAAAGCTGGCCGCCCAGCCAAGCTGAGCAATCAGGGGAGAAGGGCCTTGGTTATGGAGTTGACCAAAAGCCCGATGGTCACTCTGACAGAGCTCCAGAGTTCCTCTGTGGAGATGGGAAAAACTTCCAGAAGGACAACAATCTCTGCAACACTCCATCAATCAGGCCTTTATGGTAAAGTGGCCAGACGGAAGCCATTCCTCAGTAAAAGACACATGACAGCCCGCTTGGAGTTACCAAAAAGACACCTAAAGGACTTTCAGACCATGAGCAACAAGATGCTCTGGTCTGATGAAACCAAGATTGAACTCTGGCCTGAATGCCAACCATCACATCAGGAGGAAATCTGGCACCATCCCTACGGTGACGCATGGTGGTGGCAGCATCATGCTGTGGGGATGTTTTTCAGCGACAGGGTCTCGGAGACTAGTCAGGATCGAGGGGAAGATTAACGGAGTAAAGTACAGAGAGATTCTTGATGAAAACCTGCTCCAGAGCGCTCAGGACCTCAGACTGGGAGGACGGTTCACCTTCCAACAGGACAATGACCCTAAGCACACAGCCAAGACAACGCAGGCGTGGCTTTGGGACAAGTCATTGAATATCTTTAAGTGGCCCAGCCAGAGCCTGGACTTGAACCCGAACAAACCTCTCTGGTGAGACGCCATCCAACTTGACAGAGCGTGAGAGGATCTGGAGAGAATCATTTAAGAAACAGGTGTGCCAAGCCTGTAGCGTCATACCCAACTAGATTTGAGGCTGTAATTGCTGACAAAGGTGCTTCAACAAAGTATTGAGTAAACGGTCTGCATACTTAAGTAAATGTGATATTTCATTTAATTTAAATTTATTTTTGCAAAAAAATCTGTTTTTGCCTTGTCATTATGATTATGATTGATGAGGACAAAAAACAATTACATCAATTTTAGAATAATGTTGTAATGTAACAAAATGTGGAAAAAGTCAAGGGGTCTGAATACTTTCCGAATGCAGTGTATGTCCACGCTCAAGGAACATCTTTACAAATGTTCCTTGTGTGCCTCTTATTATCATCATGTTTTGATTTGATAACTGAGCATGAAGCATCAATATAATACATCTGAGGAAGAATTTGGCTTGCTGTGAGTAAAGGTAAAGCATATTGCAGCATACAGTAACTGGGCATTCTGAAAGTGATCAATAAAATCCATCTCCTGGTACAGAGGCCCATCACCATTACATGGCTCTGCGTTAATCTGCATTCAGCCATTTTAGTTGCATCACTCAACACACAACCAAGGCTGGGGAGACAAAAGGTGCATTGAGGAGATGAGCGATGTGTGCTATGAGAGCACAGACAGGGAATGAAGGCCAGTGGTCTCATAGAGTAGCGTGACTGCATCACATCAACCCGACTGTCTCTCATCAGAGGAGGCGAGGAGGCCTGTGCTTTTTGACTGTGCTACAAATTCTAAACAAATTAGTAATAAATAATAAATTAATCAAAAGTATCTTAATAAGTTTAATAAATAAATAAATATTAGGTGAATAAAAATGCTGAATTGAATACCAGGTAATGATGGGTTTGGGAATGAATGACTAGTGGGTGTGATGAGATGACTGTCTCATCATGATTTAGCAGTAATGTGGTTGAGCTAGCTCACTGCTTTGCGCTCTAGTCTAAACCCTAGTTTAATTGGCGCTAAGGGGCACTGAGGGGGGTGGAGACAGAGAGGCCACCGCCAGGCCTACAATTGGTTCTCTATGTGTGACTGGACGGGGCCTCACCAGAGGAGGCGCACTAGTTCCTCACCTGAGGCGGGGGGTTGGTGGGCCGAGAGACCCGGCAGGTCCAGAGAGCTGTCTGACATCACGTGCTTCAGGTCTCCACCCATGTCCGACAGCTTCATGTCCAGCTGCACTGACAGAGCGTCCTCAGAGTCCTCTTTGCCCACGCTGCTGCCCCCGATGGATGGGAGGTCTAGGGACTTAACTGAAGCCGAGTCCTCCTTGCCGCCGTGATTGAAGGCTGACACCTTATCCACCAGGCTCTTCTCCGAGGCCCCCAGCGCCGTGCAGAACTTGGATGACTGGAAGTCGGCAAAGTCGTCTGCTTCGCTCCTGAGTGACGAGAACGAGCCGCCGGCACTCTCCTTGTTGTCGTCGTACGCCGAGCCTCCCTCCAGAGACAGCTGCTTGAACACGTCGTACTTGTCAGAGCCCTGCTGGGGCAGCTGTGGAGCGATGGTGGTCTCTCCTCTCCCCTCTGCCCTGCCCTCTCCAGACCTCAACCCCTCACCCTTGGCCTCCCCTCCAGAACTGCCGAAAGCCATGAAGTCTGCAAAGTCATCCTGAGATGCTGCCACGCCCCCTCCCAGAGCAGTGCCAATAGGAACAGCCTCAGAAGACGAGGCGGGGCCAAAGAGGGCAAAGTTGCCAAAGTCCTCAGCCCCTCCCCCAGGGGGCTTAGCCCCACCTGGTGGGAGCACTAGGGAGGGGGGCACAGAGGGGAAGGGACTGGGCTTGGTCTCAGCAGGGGTGGGGGCTGAAGGAGCCATAGAGGAGAAGAGATCCAGGTCAGCCATGTTGAGAGGGTTTTTAGGCTGAGAGAGAGAGACTGCTGGTTGTTGTTGTTGATGTAGATGTAGCTGATTTTGTAGTTGCGGTAGAGACTGAGAGTTAGGGAAAGCAGGAGGGAAGGCTGGCTGAAACATCTTGGCCTGGTCTGGAGGGTCTAGTGGAGAGATGCTGTCGGAGGTTTTAAAGTCTGTGAAGCCATCATCCACGCTGACAGACTTGAAATCGGCAAATCCTTCCCCTGCGAAACAAATAGAACAATTGAAGAGGATTGCAAAAGCATTTAACACAGCAGCCAGACAGGAAGGACATTGGCATGACACAGAGTAACATCAGTCGCCTCAGTTCCAGATTTTTTTTATAATTTCACAATCCTACAAGAAAGAGAGAGGCGGATTAGTTACGCCTCTGTAACATAACAGAGACGCGTGGTGAATTTCAAGCAGTGGAGAGACCTGCGCTGGGCTGTAGTCCAGAGACACACTGCTATGAAAGAACAGCAGCAGCACACAGCAGTACACAAACCAGGCTGGGCTCTCTACAGAGACACACACAACACCACAACATGCAACAGTCGTCTGTCAGTCCCTAACCGTGGGAAAGAACTCCCTACAATCTACAGACTTCCTCCCAAGTCTCAGTAGTGTTTTTGATTTTTAGAACAGCATCTTATTCCCAAACCACACATTTTACTTCAATCATGACAGGAGGGCCCTAGAAAAGCACAGCAGAAAAGTGGGTAGAGTTGTGGTTGTAGTGGCTGCTACACCTCTGCCGTAATAGAAGCAGGAAATGGTGTTCACACCACTGCTGTTTTGTGGGAGAGAGAGAACTAATGTGCTCATTATGGAGAATGAGCCTGGCAGGCAGCACACAGGAAAGGTCACTGCAATCAGACTCAGGCAGGACTTACTGGAGTCGTGAGAGCTGCTGTCCCCATCGGAAACTGTTCTAGTGAAACAGGGAACAGCAGGAAACAGACCTACATCAGGGAGACTTCTGAATGTACTGAACACTCTGGAAATGTGCGCAAGATAAAAGGACACGCACTACAGAGCAAACACAGCACTCAGAAATAGTATTCTTCTTGGTACTCAGTCTCTAACCCCTTCCCATTTACACAGCTCTACATTGGTCTAAATCTAGGTAGAACACATGGCTATTTCGGTCTACCTTCAAAAACAAGTCATCAAACATATTTTCTCCTCCAAGGCTACTGTGACTTTGTGTTTGAAGGTCTGTCAGTTTCTTCCTCTAGCCATCTGTTGAGTACAGGGACCATCTCAGAGCCCAGTCCCCACTATGCACTCTCTGAGAGAAGGCTTGGGAGCTGTAGGGGTTGGCTTGGGAACTCTGTGTGTGTGTGTGACCCAGCCCAGAGCCAGGGAGGAGGGAGAGCTCTACTTACCTACTGGCTTCCTGTCACCTGGTGGCTCTAGCTGTCGGAACACACTGTATTTGTCTCCGCCAAAATCTGGGTCAAACGAGATAAACAAAACAGCTGAATGATAAATGACAGCATATCTGTCAGGCAAGAAATGTACTGTACTACAATACCACACAAAGACTATTAGGTAAGTATTCTATGACAAACAACATGAACAATGTCTATTTCCTACACATCTGTTAGTTGTGGTGGAGGATGAGCAGTGAATAGTTGAGGTGTGATGTAGGGCCAGGAGGGTGTGTACCTGAGGCAGGCTGAGAGGGCTCTGGAGGCTGCTCCACCGAGAGCTGCTTGAAGACAGCATACTTATCAGAAGATGACGAGGAGGAGCCAGAGACCGGAGTCAGAATGGCAGGAGCACTGCAGACAGACAGACAATACATCATGCTCAGTCCACAGGGGAGTCTGGGGCTGTCTCCCAAGTTGCACCCTATTGCCTATATAGTGCACTACTTATGACCAGAGTGCGCTATGTATGTAGGAAATGTATGTAGGGAATAGTAGTAGACTATGAATGTAGGGATTTTTGGACACAGTCTGGGGGTCAATGCTGCACCCATCTCTCCTACCTTAATCCCTTTAAGCTGCCTGAGTCGATTGGACACTTACAATGGTGAGATCTCATGGCAGTTTTACACCATACAGTCCCACAGATAAGACACAGGGAATCAAAAGCCTGGAGGGAATGAGGGATCTCTCCTTATGCCTAGCCTTCAACTGACCATCATCTTGTTAAGAGCCATTCTACAGCTTCTGTGAGAGCCAACGGTCTATCCTGACGATTCAGCGTGGGGTTTTTCAGTCTCCCTTTCAATTAGACAGTGATCTGATACCGGGGTGGGGGGGTACGCAGGAGTAAACAATTCAGCTTTTGTTTTTGGGGAGAGAGGAAGGGGATTGTAAAGGACTATGTCACCATGCCACTCAGACATGAGAACCTTTATTTCCACATTCTCTTTGTTCTTTGTCTTGTAAGATAACTGGCTTTGGGCTGCCTCTTCCTGAGGGACACTCCCCACGCAGGGTTTGGAAAGTAATATAAAGAAAGTCATTAAGAGATGGTGAGGTGCAATTGTTAGGCTGGAGAGACTATTACAAGCAACTAAGAGACCATGTACTTGTTACCCACAATACCTGTATAAGATGTAGCATTCAGCTTTACTTCCATACAGAACGCATCATCTTATTTAAAGTCATATCAAACACTGATCCAGACACTGAACTGAAGTCAGTCAGTCTGTACTGTACCTGTTCTGGTGCAGAGAAGGTGTGTTGGTGGGGAAGGTTTGCCCTGACTCCCCCTGGAATTCAGTGAAGGACTGGTCCCCTCCTCCTGCCCTGGGGGCCTCCTGGAAGTCCTGGAAGTCATCCTCGTCTGCTTTCCCCTAAACACACCACCAAGACGATGGACACATGAGTGAGTAAACACAGAATGAATGAACACACTTTGGATAAAAGTGTCTACTAAATGGCATAAATTATATAATTATACATAATGTGAAATGAAACCACATGTATCTGTATATACTATGGAGAAGCTTGGTTGGCTCATTGGCTGGATGTGATACCTGCAAATGTGGGAAGTTGGTGATGAAGTTGGTGGGAAGTTGGGCAGAGGGTAGAGGAGCTCCAGGAGGAGCCCTGCCCATGACCGCTGGTGCTGGGGTAGGCATGGCCATGGACACGGGGACGGGGGTCTGAGTCATCATGGGCTGCTGGTGTTGGTGCTGCTGGGGCATGACAGGGGCCATGGCCATAGCCAGGGCAGGCAGGTTGGGCACCGGGGGAGAGGGGAACTGGCTCAGGATCTCCACATTCATGGCTGGAAGACCACTCTGCAGGGGAGGGATGAACAGGGATCAGTGGTCAGGTTCAGATAAGGCTGTGTCTCCTGAATGATGATATATTTATTTTAAATGGTATTTATGCCCCGTTTTACTCCCAAATTTCGATCTTGTCTCATCGCTGCAACTCCCCAACGAGCTCGGGAGGCAAAAGTTGAGTCATGAGTCCTCCGAAACATGGTCCACCAAACCGCGCTGCTTAACACCCGCCCGCTTAACCCGGAAGCCAGCCACACCAGTGTTTCGGAGGAAACACCATTCAACTGACGACTGAGGTCAGCCTGCAGGCGCCCGGCCCGCCACAAGGAGTCGCTAGAGTGTGATGAACCAAGTAAAACCTCCCCAGCCAAACCCTCCCCTAACTCGGACGACGCTGGGCCAATTGTGTGCCGCCTTGTGGGACTCCCGATCACGGCCGGTTGTGATACAGCCCAGGATCGAAACCGGGTCTGTAGTGACGCCTCTAGCACTGCAATGTAGTGTCTTAGACCGCTGCCCCACTCGGGAGGCCATGAATGATGGACTTTTAGCGTGACATCACTTAAAGTCACAGTAACTGCTTAAAGCGTTAATGTCGATTTTCACATGTTAGACTTTTAGAAAGTTACACAGACAGGGGCATTAAACTTTGCAAAGACACCCGTCATCATATAGTGAATAGGCAGTGCTGTCTGTAAGTGCATCATCATTTTAAAGCAGTGACACTGGAAAATTGTGCTTTTCCTTTCATCCAACCCAATCATCTATTATAATTGTATTCCATCCAGCAGGAGCCAGACAGATGTTTTGCTGAAATAAATCATTCATTAGTCAAGTTCCATTTTAACAGCCATCACTGGCGGTGGCTTCCCAATCTTTTTCATCATCGTACAAAGGATGCAACTCATGCCGGCGCTCCCTCAAGACTCTTACATAACAGAATAAGTGATATTATTCTCGCTGTGGCAGGTGGCGGTGGCGTGCAGAGTGAGTTGTGCAGTGCAAAGGATTGTCAGTCTCTTAGGGGTGCTGGTGAGCGACAGGGCCAGGCCGGGGGAGATAAGAGGTCTGCTGTCACACTAGGCTGAGAAGAGACTCAGTCACTTTCACCTGGCTGCCTGAGCTCAGTCATACCACCACCACCACCCTCCCAGAGCTGAGATTCAGCACAGTCACTCACTATCAGTCTCCCTTTCACATGTCTGGGGTGACTGACTGTAAGACCGTTCTTAGAAGATCAACTGCACACATAATAATATGCAGTAGGCCTAACTACAGAAGGTCGGTAAGGTGCTATTAAACATAATATTAGGGACTGTCCTTTACTTCACGTGAAGAAAAGATCACAGTGAAGGTGAAGGATGGCTGTGTGTCCCCAATGACAGAACAGATCCTCAAATATTTCTGTTGTTAATAACTCTGACCCTTTAAAAAATGTAAGGTGATGCAAATGCCTACCTGTGCCACACCAATCAGAGCCAGGACCGTGTAGAGCTCCTCCTTGGTCAGCATGCCAGGTGTGGTGCGATTGGCTGAGGCCCAGATCTGGCCCAGTGCTTCCCTGGGCAGGCCTGAGGACATCAGGATGGGGTACAGCTTGGCTGTGTCGATGCCCCCCGGAGTCATGGTGAACTGCAGGACCTTTTTGAACATCTCTGGAAGGGAGAAAGAGAAGGCATAGCAACAGGTCAAACATATTACATAAAGACTGGGTAGAACTAGGAAGTTCTCTCTGACTCAATGGAGAAGGCGTTGGACAGGATCTGAGTAGACACCATAGACATAATGCGTCATTGGTAGAAACCTGTTCCAAAATGTAGGTGTTTACCTGGGATGAGGCTGTCGTTGTAGAGCCAGCCTGGTACCATGGGCTGAGGGTACCCACCAACACCTGCTGTCAGCAACACAGGGACAGTTAGGTTAGGAGCTGAAGCAGATACTTAGGGCTGGGTGTACTACCTGCTCTGCATCTCACCAGACCAGAGCCTGCCTGTATAGTATTCTCCACCTTCTGGAGATCTGAGTGGAAATGTAATGCTGCTCTGCACTGATTCACTAAGGACACATCCAAAATGGCACTCTGATGCACTACCTTTAACCCATATGGATCTGGTCAAAAGGAGTGCACTATAACGGGAAGAGGGTGCCATTTGGGATTCCACACCCTAAGCTTCATACAACTATTCATGTGTCCTTGTACCAGAACCAACTACTCCGACAGCTCCTGAGGGGGAAGAGAGGGTTGGATTTGGGTTATCAAACAAATAAATGAGCCTCTCTCTTTAATTCATAGTGACATTGAGCTAAATATTCTGTGTAACCATGAGGTCATTTTTTCATGAATGTACTAAGGTGGAGTTACTGATTCAGCAGGTGTAAAAGCAGCTCCTAAAACACACTGAATAAGGTGCATTCAGAGATGAAGATGCCTTAATGGATGCATTAGACTAGTACGTCAAAATGACAAATGTTGACTCAAGCAGCTACTTGGCTACATCATCCCCTCATCAGACCAGCTCAATCATCTCAGACACTTAAATAACTCTATCACAGTTCACCCAGTCTCTGATGAGGAGCCTCTACATTGCCTTGAATGACAGACAGCAAGCGACTGAGGAAAAAGACCAACAAACAAACCAAATAGACAGCAGCAGTAGCAGAGTGGCATGCAGAATAAGAATGAAGCCCCAGGTCTAAACCCAGGGGACCCCAGTAGGAACGGGTCAATCCAAGCGTAGCATCTCATCCGTGTTAAACCTGGTGCAGCATGCACCAGTCTCTCTATGACTGCATCAAATGACACCCATTACCTACAGGGCCCTATGGTCAAAAGTAGTACACTATATAGAAAACAGGGGGCCATTTGGGACACAGCCAGAGCAAGAGAGGTTCATCTTTAGGAAAGTGATCCCCAGTAGAAGAACAGACAGAGAATTATTTAGTCAGCAGGCAGGTATTCCTCCAGGGGATCTCCACATTGTGCAGGCTAGCGTGAGACAGGCCTAATGAGATCTGGATGGAGAAAAGACCCAGCAGAACGATTCCTCAGCTATATAGGAGTCCCGAAGCAGTTACCCAAGGAGGCAGAGATGGGACACTCTAGTCCCTATGAGTGACTCATACAAAACAGGATAAATGACATCAAAAGCTTTCAGGCTTTGCCAAACCAATCTGTGAGCCCAGAGGTGGTTAGTATGATTTCCATTACAGATTGAAAAATCAAGAGAAGTATCGGGGTTAGAAACAGTAAAATCACATTTTCTGAAGTCTTATCAGTCAACGTTGAAGTGTTTGCTGAAAAATAAGAGAGGAATCGGGGGCATTCGGCCATAAGCTTGAGTGGAGAGTGAAAAAATAGATAGGCCCCATGCTCTGCGTTGACTGTGTTAATACTGCAGTGAACGAAGGCAGAGAGAGAGACTGTTAAGAAATGGTTTCTTTTCTCACCACCGTCACTACTGGTTTGGGGAGGAGGGATGTCGGCTTGCGGTGAGGGGGCTGTGGGCCCCTGTGCTGGTGCCTCTGGTTGTGGTGTTTCTATAGTGAAGGCAGAACTCAGGTCCCCAGGAGCCTCAGCCCAGTTCCGGGCCTTGGTGCTGGAGTGAAACTGGGCCGAGACTGTAGCTCTGTAAGGGGCCAGGGTCCTCTGGGACTTAAAGCTAACCTGGGCCTTCTTTTCAGCCGTTAAATCACACGAGGAGAACAGTTTCTCTTCCAGGGACGGGCCTAGAGGAGTGGGTGAGGAGGAACATAGCTGCTTGATATCCCAACCATTCGTACTGCCTGTTTCTTAGTTATATTGAATTTAGATTTCACAGAAACTGACCATCATTGCTTTACAGCTGTCATTCAATGTGCCAATTTAAACTCAGGGACACTGTAAGAGTGTAGAACTGTAGTGCATCAGCAGCTTCACACATTACATGACAAATATGTTCAACTTTTGCAACTAGGTGGAGCTTCTGGCCGCTTACTGAATGCTACAGATAGCCTAGCCTATCAGTTTCTAGGTCGATGGCACTAGCAGTATATCAAAGAGCTAGAGTAGGGGAGTCAAATTAATTTTGCCCGGGGGTCCGCATTCGGTCTTCAGCGAGGTCCACAGGGTTACACTGAAAATGTAGGATAATTTGAAAAAAAATAGTCCTCTATCCATTGTTTTTTGAATTTTCGATGCTCCCTGACAGTCTGGCTTTCATTTTGGTGATTATTAGCGAGCAGGACACAGACAAGAAACTGTATGAATGTAGGTTCATTATCATTTCTACAGTGTTTCAATTTGGTTTCAGTCATTTTAAAATATGTTTTATAATAACCACCTGCGGGCCGGATTGGACCCCTTGCGGGCCGGATTGGACCCCTTGCGGGCGGGATTGGACCCCTTGCGGGCCGGATTGGACCCCTTGCGGGCCGGATTGGACCCCTTGCAGGCCGGATCCGGCTGTATGTTTGACCATTTTTAGCTACAGTATGTACAGTGCCTTGCGAAAGTATTCGGCCCCCTTGAACTTTGCGACCTTTTGCCACATTTCAGGCTTCAAACATAAGGATATAAAATTGTATTTTTTTGTGAAGAATCAACAACAAGTGGGACACAATCATGAAGTGGAACGACATTTATTGGATATTTCAAACTTTTTTAACAAATCAAAAACTGAAAAATTGGGCGTGCAAAATTATTCAGCCCCCTTAAGTTAATACTTTGTAGCGCCACCTTTTGCTGCGATTACAGCTGTAAGTCGCTTGGGGTATGTCTCTATCAGTTTTGCACATCGAGAGACTGAATTTTTTTCCCATTCCTCCTTGCAAAACAGCTCGAGCTCAGTGAGGTTGGATGGAGAGCATTTGTGAACAGCAGTTTTCAGTTCTTTCCACAGATTCTCGATTGGATTCAGGTCTGGACTTTGACTTGGCCATTCTAACACCTGGATATGTTTATTTTTTTAACCATTCCATTGTAGATTTTGCTTTATGTTTTGGATCATTGTCTTGTTGGAAGACAAATCTCCGTCCAAGTCTCTGACTCCATCAGGTTTTCTTCCAGAATGATCCTGTATTTGGCTCCATCCATCTTCCCATCAATTTTAACCATCTTCCCTGTCCCTGCTGAAGAAAAGCAGGCCCAAACCATGATGCTGCCACCACCATGTTTGACAGTGGGGATGGTGTGTTCAGGGTGATGAGCTGTGTTGCTTTTACGCCAAACATAACGTTTTGCATTGTTGCCAAAAAGTTCAATTTTGGTTTCATCTGACCAGAGCACCTTCTTCCACATGTTTGGTGTGTCTCCCAGGTGGCTTGTGGCAAACTTTAAACAACACTTTTTATGTATATCTTTAAGAAATGGCTTTCTTCTTGCCACTCTTCCATAAAGGTCAGATTTGTGCAATATACGACTGATTGTTGTCCTATGGACAGAGTCTCCCACCTCAGCTGTAGATCTCTGCAGTTCATCCAGAGTGATCATGGGCCTCTTGGCTGCATCTCTGATCAGTCTTCTCCTTGTATGAGCTGAACGCTTGCACAGTGCTCCTTGGGATGTTTAAAGCTTGGGAAATCTTTTTGTATCCAAATCCGGCTTTAAACTTCTTCACAACAGTATATCGGACCTGCCTGGTGTGTTCCTTGTTCTTCATGATGCTCTCTGCGCTTTTAACGGACCTCTGAGACTATCACAGTGCAGGTGCATTTATACGGAGACTTGATTACACACAGGTGGATTGTATTTATCATCATTAGTCATTTAGGTCAACATTGGATCATTCAGAGATCCTCACTGAACTTCTGGAGAGAGTTTGCTGCACTGAAAGTAAAGGGGCTGAATAATTTTGCACGCCCAATTTTTCAGTTTTTGATTTGTTGAAAAAGTTTGAAATATCCAATAAATGTCGTTCCACTTCATGATTGTGTCCCACTTGTTGTTGATTCTTCACAACAAATACAGTTTTATGTCTTTATGTTTGAAGCCTGAAATGTGGCAAAAGGTTGCAAAGTTCAAGGGGGCCGAATACTTTCGCAAGGCACTGTATTTACCACCTAATTGGCTTATTATAGATGGGAGACAAGTAGGTCATTAACTCCTTAAAGGATTGGAGACAGATGTGTGCGTACCAGCTCTCAGCTGGCATGTGTCCTTAGTTCCCTCCTCCGTACAGAGAACACAGGGAATGATCGAGGAGATTACAAGAGAGGGGACACAAAGAGCCCGGCAGCGTCTCAAAGAGCACCCTCTTCCGCTGCCTATTCCACTAGGGAATAGGGTGCCATTTGGGATGCTGCCTAAGTCTCCTGTCCTCCTGGTGTGTTTACTGTCTGTCGGAGTCTTCCATCTCTTCCTCACTGGCTTATCAGGGCCACTACCAGCCAGAGTGAGCACTAACAGTCCCAGCCCATACTGGATGGTACAAATACATGTGCCACTGGGATTATTTTACTAAATGTCAGTAACACAGAACTGGTTGTTGGGTACGGCACTCACATGGTTTACTTTCTATTGTGCGTTAACTTAAAGGCTTAAGTAATCTGACCATCTGTCGTACCGTCTGTATGCTTACACACAGTAAACTGACTACAAGCCGAGTCTGACGCTAGAGGGTTTTCAACACCACGATGCGGTATGGCCTATCGTCGCATCAGCAGCACTGGTGATAACTTCCAAACTGTGTTATTGGTTGATTATGAACACTGATTTATGAGGTTGATGCAAACAAAAAAATGGTTACCTTGAAATGCAGATTGAGAGCTGGAGTTTCCAGTAGAGTGTTGGGTGGCAGTAGGAATGGACACAGAGGCAGGGAGGGACTGGGAGGAGGATCTCTGACCAGGACCTGGGTCTAAAGACTGGGGATGGGCCTGGGAGGAGGGGGGGAAGGAGGGTCTCTGACTACGACCTGGGTCTAAAGACTGGGGATGGACCTGGGAGGAGGAGGGGAAGAGGGAGGAGGAGGAAGGGAAGGAGGAAGAGGCATCTACGGGCCCCTGCATAAAGTCACTAAACTCGTCATCATCAAAAGCAGGGGGGGGAGAGTGAGAGGTGACAGAAGAGTGAGATGGCGATGAGTCTGTAAAAATGGAGGAAGACAACACAGGCTACGATGACGGGAGGTGGACACAGTGCACAGTGCTATAGCAGTGACACAAAGGCTAGTTGGTGCAGGATCAGAAAACGTACCATGGATTCTTAAGCAAATTATTGTTGAATATGTTCATCATATGAATGAATAAATATGATCATGTCCATAGTTAATATGAACTAAGGATGTCAGATCAATTAATACTAAATAAATACGGTGGTTAGTTTGATGTTTGCTAAAAGACATCTTTCTGTAATGCACAAGATAATGACAGTGAGACACACAGTAGGTCAAGTTGAAGATCTAAAACAAAGTGAAAGGTGACAGAGAAACAGAAGATTATGTTGCTCTCTTAGTATGCTAGAATCTTTGGGAGACACAGAGGCAGATACAAGCTGCTCTGTCCTTTGCAACAGCTGCTGTCACATAGGTTGATAGCCAGCCTGTTTGTCTGTCTGCCTGTCTCATCTGTCTGTCTGCCTGCCTACACCCCAGAGGCAGCCTTATCAATCTCGGGGGAGGCTGTTCAGTCAGGCAGCAGGGGAGTGGAGCTGTGTCCTGACTTCTGGAAGACAGATAAGGAGGAAACACAGAGTGAAGGACAATGACTGTACTGATGAGTGTACCTGGCTTCTTGGGGTGTGAGGATGGCGTGGGGTGCATCTTGGCATCTCTGCTGAACCCGTCCAGGTTGCCTTTGATGGCCTCCAGCGCGTCGTCCCGACTCGCCCCCATCTGTCCCTGTGGATGGGGAAAAGCAGGGCTCAGGAGGGGAGTGTATCTAGAATGACAGCATTGAAGCGTCCTAAATTGCGCCCCATGTGTCTTTATCACACTGTGGGAACTAGGCAGGACTGAGGCAGCAGCCAGGCATGATGATGATGTGGCTCACCTTGGGTTTGACGCTGCTCAGCAGCCTCAGCTTCTGTTTCTGCTCCTCAAACTGCCTCCTCTTCCTGTCCTCCTCCAGCATCCGCTGCTGCTGCTCCAGACGCTTCCTACACAACATAACACACAGAGAGCATACAGCTAACACACACACTGACCACATAGACAGACAGAACAACATGTAGAGAGAAAGAGAGAGAGAGAGACTTACTGGTGTTCCTCAGCCATCTGTTTCTGCATGTCGGCAGTGTACTGGGGCCCGGGGCCCCTCATGCCCATGAACTGCGGCTGGCCCATGAACTGCATCCCAGGGGCCTGCATCCCCATGGTCATCCCACCCTGCACAGAACACACACGCACGCACACAAAGCGGAGGTCTCGTTAGCATTCATAGCATTCCTTTCATGCATTATTATCACAGCGCAATGTCAGGAAACCAATGCATTTCTAAGTTGTTCTAACACAGAAATCACTACATAAGTACAATCAGACTGGAAATAATGTGTGCTATTAACACTATGCAACACAGAGCGGTCCTAACATTTCAGCAGTGAATGGAGGAAAAGTTGTCATTTGATAAAAGAAAGAGCAAAGAGACAGAAATAAAGGCATGGGATTTGGTGAGGATGAGGCAATGCCCTGCAAAGTGCTCCTTCTTCTAAATGTCTAGCCTGAATGAAAGAGAGATAAAGGCAGAGGATTTGGTGAGGATGAGGCAATGCCCTGCAAAGTGCTCCTTCTTCTAAATGTCTAGCCTGAATGAAAGAGAGATAAAGGCAGAGGAATTGGTGAGGATGAGGCAATGCCCTGCAAAGTGCTCCTTCTTCTAAATGTCTAGCCTGAATGAGAGCGGTAGCTTGAGGCAGTCTGCTCTCTTATAAAGAGCAGCATTACAGGAGAGATTGTCTTGCCCTTCTTCTTTTGGCTTATTTAATACCTCAGAGGACCAAAGAGACAGTAATGTAAAACAGAATACCTTTCACTCTAGGGTAATGAAAGGAATATGTTGTGGCCATTGCATTCAAATACACACACCCGTGCACGCACACACAACACACCTGCATAGGCATGGCACCAGGAGGCATCTGGACTCCGAAGTTCATTCCCATCATCCCTTGCATGTTGGGCTGCATTTGGACTTGGACCATACCAGGGAAACCCTGCTGTTGTTGCTGCTGCTGTATGGGCATCATGCCTGGACGAAAACACATGTACAGTCAACCACAAGCACTACAAAAGGCTACACTGACAAAGGTTTGTTGCAAACCATAAAGATGACATGTAGTAACTAAAGCGTGACCATGTACTGTCAAGGAGGACAATATAAGTAGAGTTGGCCCAACTGGACTGGAGTGTGTTATTGGACATAGACGAGATGTACATTGTGCAGTGAATTATTATTGCAAACACATTTCCTGGACAGGGAAGAGTAAACAGAAGCTCAGCAACAACCCAATCTGTTTTGCCTGTGTGAGTAGAGTGCTGTAACAGCTCAGAGCAAAACAGAGGAGTATTAGGGAATAGAACTAGAGAGAGTGTGTTTGTTTGCACAGATGCTCTGGCTGACAGTCCTCCTGGAGCCTCCACATGATTTACCATATAACGCCCCAACCAGGCTGAATAATGGGTTATGGCTCATCCAAACAAAGTGCTGCATGCATTCTGATGCCTATTGAAACATCTAAGGACCCCTAACACTGCCACAAGTGTGTGTGTGTGTTTTATGTTTTTGCACGATATTCCAAATGCCTGTATCGCAAGAATCGAGGTTCTATGATTTTTCGTGTTTATAAGCTTGTTCTCATGTTGTATATTTAGTCTCCTCTCTTTCACTCCTCTGTGCTGTGTGCACCTTCCCCATTTACACCAGAGATCTGTATAGCTTTTCAAATTCTATGCTTTTTATGTCTCAACTACTCAAATTGTGCGATGAGCAGACACTACTAAAACGAGATGATCAATGAAAATTGATTCTGGAAAATGAATGCTCAGGTTGTCGCAACGCGGCATTGGTACCACGTACCGGTAGCAGCATTATAGCCAACGACAGTTATACTATCTGTCTAGTCTGTGTTTTATAGATGTGCAATAAGCATAACACAGAAATAAGGTAGACCAGTTGATTTCAACATCTGAACAAAGTGGACAGGCTAGCATGCTGTTCAAACAGTTGGAGACAGACAGAAGGGTGAGTTAATAACAATTCCACTGTTCAACTTTGTTAGCTAGCAAATAGATTCGAGTTGTCTAAACTTGAAATCTAAAGATTAGCTGGCTCATCACTAGCACGAGGGCTTGAGAGGTTGTTGATGAGACCTGTGTTCATTCTCTATAGCCTAATACCTGCTACAAGAAGTCAGTCATTATTGGTCAATACGCATTGTGTATATTGCAGTTAAATTTATAACCAAAAATTGCATTTTCATAGACAGACTTGAAAGCCAGAAAAGTGATTATTGCAACAAAAAGCAAGTTAAACTATTTCAATCAAATAAACGTAATTATTAGAGGGTCTTATGGTTGTGGAAGGATTATATTTAGTCCTGAATTCATTAGATTATTGCTGACTGTTTTAAATGCAGTTTATTTTACCTTTAATTGTACAACAATGCTTATTTAGAGACAAAAATGATTTTGTAAATCAAGATATATCTTGTGAATTGCCCAGCCCTAGTTTGTTTATGAAGAGTGTCATTGTAAACTCAACAAACACCCTATACATAAAACAGCTACAACATAAGCTACATGATACCAGAGAGTTGTCATGGGTAATGACCAACGCTTAGTATTGTTAAGTCATCAAGGTCAATTCCAGAGCTTACTATCACATTGTGAGATGATCAAATATCCCAATTACCTAATAAACTATTACAAACAGATAGGACATAAACCTAGGGCCTATGTATTGTATTTGACTGATGTTGTTGTTGATAGCGCAGACTGCACCTCTGAACTGACTTTACTCTGATAAACATCATTATGAGTTATTGGTTAGGCCTATTTACTGAATCCAAAAACGTCTCAAGAAACCAGGGCACATAAGAGAGTGAAGTGCCCGGGGAGATTTGGAAAAGTAGCGCTGACTGACAGGACACGTCACAAATGGCACACTATTCCCTATATAGTGCACAACTGGTCAAAAGTACTGCACTAAATAGGGAATAGGGTGCCATGTGGGACATAGCCTGCAGGATGACTCACCTTGTGGCGGTCCCAGGCCCCCTCCAATAGGATAAATAAAACTGCAGGAGAGAAGGAAAAACACAGGTCAATAACACAGCTAGAGACTAGCCTAAAGGCAAGACTAATGGAGAACATCTAGGCTGAAATCATTCAACTCTCTCACAATAGGCTATCACATAAAAGTAGGAAAGTTTGGACTATTCATCGAAAACCATTCAGCAAATGGATCATTATAAGTTCACACCAATAATTTGTCAGACTTTAAACAATGTGACACAATAGCTATCATTTTAACAAAGGAGACATCATTCACATCACAAAGAATTATCAAAACTGGAGATTGGATATGATTTCCTTACAATGGCACGGAGAGAAAGTAAAACAATAAGCATGCTGTATGGTGATGTGGCAATACCTAGCCTCCCTTTGTCTGTTCGGCTAGGCAAGCCTGGACTTGAATCCAGTGTGGCCCTTATTGTTCTAGCTCACTGCTTTCCAGGGAATGCATGAATAAATATTGCATTGACCGCAAACACTAAACCTGACAGGCAGGAAGAAAAATCTATCCAATAACCCTTTGCTGTGGCTCAGAAGAACATTTATCGATCAGGGAATGAGCTCGTCTGAAAACAGTCGTTCTGGAATGCTTCTCCAAGCATATCCATGCTCTGTAATGTTCCATAGTGGTAAAGTAATAACAGCTAGACAAAGATTTTAATGGAATGCACGTCAGTGGTCGTTTCATGTGCTGTAATTGATGGAGAATCTGTCTAGATCGGGACACGGCAGGGAAATGGAGACGAGCAGGAATCTATAGAAACGTATATATCTATAGAAACACAAAAGATAGACTAGATTCTAAAAACAGACCGTGTCAGAGAACTAGGTAAGAGAGAGGGATAACGAGTCAACAAGGCCAGCTTGGAACGTTGATGCAGTCTGCTTCTTGTCTGACTCCTCCTCTCACTAGCTCTATGGACCTACTGATGCTGGAGGAGAAAAGAGATGGATGAGGATGCAAGCAGACAGCTTTAGTCTACCTGCTGCCCATCATAACACCTGAAAATCCAGAGAGACTACTAATACCCAGGTAAGCCCACTAGCCCAGTCCATCCTACAGAGCAGTACACTGGACCTTAGAGCTTCACTTTACAACTGCCATTTCAAATCCATGAATCCATCCAGATAGCACTTGCAAGCTGTTTTTTCTCCATCTTGTCAAAATAATCCTTTCCCAGAGGTACCAAAATGCCAAACGAGACAAAAAACTGTTTTTCTATTTTAGGATGCCAGAATCATATAATTATATTTTGAAAAGAGAAGAAAACAGTATTCCTTTGTTTACAAATTGAATAATACAATGCATTAACAATACCAGGATCCTTTCCCATAACCTGGGCTTGATGTGGAATGAGACATTCTGGCTCACATCTGTTCTCCCTCAGATTTAGCATGTAGCTTTACAGAGCTTTCATAGCAGCGCTATGCTACGCAACCACAGCAAATGAAACCCCCTGGAACAACAGTGCAGATTAACCCAGAGTGAGATCAGCAGTGCCAGTGATACCAGCTGTGGACTCTGTATAGGCCATTGCATTGTACAAGGCCTGTGTTCATTGATACAACCAACATTGTTGGGCTAATATAAGGCTTGGGCCGTGTCACATGCATAAAGGTGCTTCTACCACAGTAACTAGCCTACCAGAGCCATGTGTATCATTAGACCTAACGTGCTTTCTCCTTTTCACTCTGGTAATGAATTTAAACAAAAGTACTGATCTTTCAACATCAATGAACTCCTCATATGAGCCTTAAACGCTAACAACAAGTGGCTATTTGGACATAAATGATGGAACTTCATGGAACAGATCAGTCATTTATTGTCGAACTGGGATTCCTGGGAGTGCCTTCTGATGAAGATCATCAAAGGTAAGTGAATATTTATGGTGTTGTTTCTAACTTTGTTGATTCCAAAATGGCTGCTTTTACTCTGGCTGTTTTGGGTTCTGAGCGCCGTTCTCAGATTCTAAAGTTTTTTTACAAATCTGACACAGCGGTTGCATTAAGGAGAAGTCTTTAATTATGTGAATAACACTAGTATCTTTTACCAATGTTTATTATGAGTATTTCTGCTAAAATCACTGGATGTTTTGGAATCAAAACGTTACTGCACATAACACGCCAATGTAAAAGGAGATTTTGGGATATAAATATGCACGTTATTGAACAAAACATACATGTATTGTGTAACATGATGTCCTATGACTGTCATCTGATGAAGATCATCAAAGGCTAGTGATGAATTTTATCTATATTTCTGCTTTTTGTGACTCATATCTTTGGCTGGGAAAATGGCTGTGTGTTTTTGTGACTTGCCTCTGACCTAACATAATCATTTGTTGTGCATTAGCTGAAAAGCATTTTTTTAAATCGGACACGCTGGGTAGATTAACAAGATGTTTATCTTTCATTTGCTGTATAGGACTTCAAAGTTACATATTTCTAAAACATATTTTTGAATTTCGCACACTGCCTTTTCAGTGGAATGTTGTTGAGCGCTAGAAAGGTTAATTAACCTTTATTTAAACTAGGCAAGTCAGTTAACCTGTTACTCCTACCCCCTACTTTTTCGAACATTCTGTTAAAAATCGCGCAACATTTCAGCACCCTGCTGCTCATGCCAGGAATATAGTATATGCATATGATTAGTATGTGTGGATAGAAAACACTCAGACGTTTATAAAACTGGTTAAATCACGGCTGTGACTATAACAGAACGTGTGTTTCATCGAAAAGCGCAGGAAAATCTGATCACTGAAAATTGAAATATATATCCATCCGCCACTTCAACCCATTGATAAAGGCGAACCACAATAAATGGGGCTGAGGTTGCAATACCTACAGCTTCCACACGATGTCAACAGTCTTGTCATTTGCCTAGGCTTTGTTTCTTGGTCAAACGAAGAAGAGACAAGCCATTTGTTCAAGTCTCCGACCGGATATTTTGGTTGAGATTTACCCGGACATTATTTCCAGACGGACAGCTAAAGAATATACTTCGCCTCGTGATCAATTTGATCGCTTATTAACGTTTACTAATACCTAAAGTTGCATTATAAAAGTATTTCGAAGTGTTTTGTGAAAGTTTATCGTCGACTTTTTTAATTTAAAAAAATGACGTTACAAGACGCTATTTTTTTCCGTTTATCACACAGTCTTCATAGATCGATATCTAGGCTATATTTGGACCGATTTAATCGAAAAAAAAGACCCAATAGTGATTATGGGACATCTAGGAGTGCCAACAAAGAAGATGGTCAAAGGTAATGAATGTTTTATATTTTATTTGTGCGGTTTGTGTAGCGACGACTATGCTAATTATTTTGTTTACGTCCCCTGCGGGTCTTTTGGGGTGTTACATGCTATCAGATAATAGCTTCTCATACTTTCGCCGAAAAGCATTTAAAAAATCTGACTTGTTTCCTGGATTCACAACGAGTGTAGCTTTAATTCAATACCCTGCATGTGTATTTTAATGAACGTTTGAGTTTTAACTAGTACTATTAGCATTTAGCGTAGCGCATTTGCATTTCCAGATGTCTAGATGGGACGCCTGCGTGTCAGGTAGGAGCAAGAGGTTAAGAACAAATTCTTATTTACAATGACGGCTTACCCCAGCCAAACCCGGGCCAATTGTACGCCACCCTATGGGACTCCAAATCATGGCCAGTTGTTACTGGATTAGAACCAGGAACCAGTCTGTCGTGACGCCTCTAGCACTGAGATGCAGTGCCTTAGACAGCTGCGCCACTCGGGAGCCCAAAGCGGAGTGCTAGTCCCATGATGTGAGACTTTCTGGTCAAAAGTAGTGCATTACATAAGTAATAGGGTGCCATTTGTGACACATCCTCAGAGTGCTATGCCAGGCAGCAGGGCCAGTGAAGAGTAGACTCACGCCTCTGGCTACTGTTGACAGCCTGGGATCAGGATGTTTCTCATTCATTTCAGGCTAGGTTGCCAGCACAGCGCCTGCCTGCTCCCCGTCCCTGGTTCAGTGTGTAACATTGTCATCAAGTAGTATGTCCACCACATCGCAGAGCCTTCACCACACACTAACACAGTCACACATACCCAGCAGGGCTATGCATAGCTAGCCCCGATCACGTTCGCTGATCTGAGACCACTAGCCAGCCCGTTGGGTGTAGACAGCTTATTAACAGAGAAGGGGGAGAGGCCTGAAATATACCAACAGAACCAGAAAAACATTATTCTCTACAGATCTTAGCTTTCAATATAGATGAGTTCAGTTGGGAGTTTGTACAGCTGCTCAGCACTCTAAATCAGCACTTCACCTATATCTGACCCCCACCAATGGTCTTAAAGTACACCAATGCCAGGACAAGAAATTTCTCCAGAACGTTTGTTAGTCAGAGACAAACATCACCTGTTATTTTCAATGAGACCATATATGAGATAGGCTACTCTTGCCAATCTAATCTGTAGGCCCAGCCTAATCTAAAGATATTTGGTTTCCCCAGCATCAGTATCCGTATCTGGTCGGGTCCATAGGCACGTTGCAGGCAGACATTCATTATTCACACTGCTCAGCTCAGGCCCAAGCTGCTGATGAAAAAGTAATGAGGATAGCCTTTTCAAGTCCAATGTAGGACGAGCTGCTGCTTCACCAATATCAACAGGCTCATGCAGGACTCACGACTTTACTAAATATTCACCATTTCTCATAGACCTTTACATCAATCGCTAAAAACTGAGAGGAGATTTAAAGCAAAGGCTTTATTTCACTACAGCAGCTCAGGTTTAACACGATAACCGCCTGGCCTTTCAGCCTATAAGTACCCACTAGAGAAAGTTGAGAACGTTGCCGGCCATCCGCTTTAGCATAATCATCAGATTCACATCAACCCGCAAGGTGCGCAAACATAAGCACCTAGACTTGATAAACAGCGCATAAACAATTGTAAAGCATGAATTGCATTAATAAATATTTGTGTAAATATATCCATGTAAAAATATAACAATAAAAAAAAACATGAGCCTAAAGTACATTTTCGACACATTAATATTCTAACATTCTAATAAATACATTTCATATAATGTTATCGGAAGAATAACAATTTGGTTGTTCATAAAGGTTTTAGGTCACATTAGAAAACTAAAAAACAATTATTTCAAAAGAACATAATAGCATTTTCATTCGTTTGTGTTACTTTAGGCTCTAAGAAAAAAACGAAAAGCCACTAGTTCAAGTCCATCACAAAGGACTCCATTATACATGGACTCCATTATATATGGACTCCATTATACATGAACGCATGGACAGCGCAAATATTATTGGAAAAAGTCAAATTTGTAAATAGTGCTGTATCTCTTGAATTGAGAGTAATTTGACAAAGGTAAGTATAGATATAGACATCAAAACATGTTACCTGCATGTGACTCTGAATGAGGATTTGATAGTGATCCTCCTTTCCTTGCATCTGGCTGACTGGCATCGTTTGTTTCACTTTGCTCATCCACTTGGATAGTCAATTATATGTTTTGCATTATTCTAAAGGCCTGATGTTTTCGTTTCCAGTACAATAAATGTGATTAGTAATAGAGTTATAGTAAATAAAACAGTCAGTTGACAGCTTGTTTTTACAAATTAAAACGTAAAAGAGAATGGTATGAATCCGCAAGGCGTGCGGTCAAATGATTAACGGTGATAAAAAGGCATAACAAACTCATCATTATACTATTGTTGTTCTAAATGAAATCAGCCTCTTCACCCTCATCATTCAGTTGGGCCGAATTTACATTTGATTGTTAAGTAACTTGCACAAGTATATCCCATTCATCCATTTGGCATTCATTCAGTGGGTTGGCATTCATTCAGTGGGTTGGCATTCATTCAGTGGGTTGGCATTGTTTGCTTCCCTTTGCTCATCAACTCACGAGTCAAGGATATGTTTTTCATTATTCTAAAGGCCAGCTGCAACGACGTAGCATGTTTAGTAATAGAGTTGTAGTAAATAAAACAGTCCTGTAACAGCTTATTTTTACAAAGTAAATGTAAAAGAAAATAATATCAACCCGCAAGGAGTCTGGTCAAGTGTTTTGCTATAAACATAAGCGTCAACGCTGATTTAAATTCAATAGTGAAGTAATGTGCACAATTGCCATTCATTCAGTGAGAGAGAGACTCATTAGCGCCTGGCTGGGTAACAACGTTCTACAGCGCATTGTCGCGTGGGTTAAGTTGGAAATAGGTGGAGGATAAAACGGGGGAAAAGTCTCTAAATACTTGTCTGTTTGTGATTTTAAAATCCTAACAAATGAGCAATGTAAAATATAAACATTTAGGAAAAGTTAGGGAAGGCTCAGGACCTTGCATTCCTTTTGGGCCAATTTGTTTCACTTACAAAATCAAACGTCAGTGGCCGTTGGCCTATAGCGGTTCTATTGTTAAGACATGACTGATAGATCTGACTGACTGAACTACAATAGTTGTATTATAATGACATCAGACCAGAAGCAAAAGTACTTTTAGTCTAAGCAGAGAGGATCTTTCATGGGGGCAAAAACGAGATCTAGGTTATATGCATGTGTGTTGAGATCATGATCAAGCCTAGATTTGGCCACTGAAAGAATGAGGGCATGGCAGCTTGCTTCATGATGTCATCCAACACCTGATCAGACATCAGCTTTGTCCAGGAAGATTCACCATGGCAGCACAGGTTAGCTGCTTTAGTGCTTGAATGTTTAGGGGATAACATCTTATGGGATATTAGCATGATTTGACCTCAGTTTTTTACAAGTTCCCAGTTGTCTTGAAAGCACCAACACCATTGAAGGAGGTTGGGGAGAATGTGTGCAGTGTGGATACTCTGACGTAACGTTAGTTGCTACCGTCCTTATTAGCTCGGGCTATGTTAGCTCGCTAGCTAGTCAGCTCAATCCAACAACCTAAAGATGACAGTGTGTTGAAGTATCGAATCCTCTTAGCCTGCCAATCCATACCTGGGCTGTTCGCACAAGCAACTAGCGTTAGCTAGCAAACAACATCTGACAACTCAGCTGATCTAGCTACTCGCTAACGTTAGCTGGATGGCTAGTCAGCTAACTACATTACTGTGCTGCAAATACGCTTTATATAAACTATAACACATTATTTGTTATTATTATTCGACAACCAGCAAAGATGTGACAATACATCTAACCGTTAGCACTTCACTAAAAAGCTGCATTCCTATGATATCTAGCTAACTTAGGCATCTAGCATTATTAGCTGTATGGCTAGCCTGCCTCGCCTAACGTATTGCAACGCTCATTCTTCACTCGCTATTCCGTGTGTAGTTTTTAAACCGCAGCTGTCAAGTGCAGAATATCGTGAGACAAATAATTGACTCGTTTCTTATATATTTATACAGACAGAAAATAAGTACCTGCCACCTCCCCCAGATCCTGGCCGTAACGCCATCTTGATAACATTGGTCTGTGACAGAAAGAAGTCGTCGGCAGTGACCGTGTGTGACGGATCTTCCGGGTCACTGTTGTTTCTCCTCCACAAGATGTCGCTGTGGTGCTTCTGTCAAACTCACTCAAATGTTTGGCATTGCGTCCATGGAAGATGATGCCAAGGCTCTTGGAAAGTTTACAGTAAATATGTAAATTGTGTACCTGTCTTGATTATATGGTGAAGATGCTTCTCATATCACAAGATAAACCTTTCAAATAGTCCCACATTTCTATGGTATTTTTGATTTTAGTCAAATAAAAGATTAATTAACGTCACTAAGTCAATGCTGATGATTAATTTCCCTGGGTCTTCCATATCACTGACATTAAAACCCTATCCTGGGCTGGATAGAATTAAACCTGCCTCTGCAAGGTTTGCAATATGTGTGTTTTACATAAATACTGTCAGTTCAACACATGCATCGATCATGGTGTTTTTTCAGTCCCTCAAACACTGATTTTATTTGATGACATGGGACAAGTTATCTTCGTGGATAGGCCTACTGCAACATGGGGTCAATTGACTTACTAATTGATCAAATTAGATTTCCCTAATACAGATGTAGGATCTTCATTTGATCACCCTTTTGCAGAAATTTCCTACAATTCCTGCAACTTGTAGTGTATTTGAGGTTTTAAAAGCCTTCTGAAGTTTGTCATTTCCACTTTGACATTTCAAATAACCTGATATTTTTACAGCTTGTTGTATTTCATGGCACCTGCATTTGGCCCCTGAGGGATTTGTCCAACATTTATACTGGCTGAATGAGGTATTGAGGCTATTGTGTGGCCCCTCACATTAACGTTGTCAGCAAGCATCTTCATTGTTGCACCAGTGACAAGGTGGAGTTACAAGGATGAACCCTTCTCCCACTGTTCTGTGGATGTTATTGTGAAAGATTTACAGCTTAATGAGGGTAGCCACCAGCTAGGATTGACCACATTTATATCATTTTTACTCTGAATGCATCTGATGCTTTCAATAGATCACAGACAGGGTATATCCTGATTGTGTAGAATAATACCCACATATGCAAAGGAGGATATTACATACTTATACCTTTGAGTATACCATTGTGCATCCACATTAGTATACTGAACTTTCTGACAGAGACTGCAATTTCCAGGTTACAAATTGCTACAAATAAATGACTGCACTACAAATAGAAGCACATGACTTGACCCATTAGTCCATATTGCGTCCATATTGATACACTGACACATGGCTACAGACACAAATTTAACTGATGCTTGGTGCTATACATTCTTTGAAAGAAACTACTAACTACTCATTACTAAACTATCATTACAGATACACTGATTAGCAGTTGTCCTATCCTGTGATTTGTTTCAGTGTGAAGTGCTGATTTATACAATATCTTCTGAAGGAATTTAATTTGTTTGCTACTTTTTGCTACTTGTGAAACTCCTCACCAGCCCCTCATCAGTCTCCTCAGTCCCTCCTACACAGCTCTTTGAATCCATTCACAGGCCTTGAAGAGAGCATGGGTCTCCTACCCTGCTGGGAGCATAGAGTTTAGCTGGAGGCCGGCAGAGTCAGGCAGGTCCCCCTATGGTGGAGCTGCTTGGGCAGGCTGTGGGCAGGCAGACCCCAGAGGTGGCCCTGTGAGAGAGTCGAACATTAACCCAGGCCCACTCTGGGCATCCCACCATTCTCCATAAATCATCAACCTCTTCAGTACCAGGCCAGTGACAGCATCAGCATGACAACTGCAATCTGTCAGGATCCTTCTGTACTGTATATGATCTGTCTCTGACGGTAGAAGACAAGATGAGACACATCTCATTTACTATCCATTTAGAAACAATGGGCCAAAAAGAGCTTTCATTCTTATTCTGACCTATTCCTCTGATGGCCTGCTAGTAAGATTGATTCCCTCGGGCTGTAAAAGGACTCCCCATTCGACTTATTTAACTTTTAACAATGTAATGTATCACATCTGAGGGTTTATGGCCTACTGGATAAAACACATTTGTTTATATTTGTAGTGCAGTAATTTACTTGTAGCAGTTTGTGTCCTGGGAATGGTTGTTTCTGACAGAAAGTACAGTATAGTGTACTGTGACAACAACTCTCAGAAGTATAGCACTTTGTTCTATTGACTGTTTGTTTCTCTACTTCAGTCGTGTTGTCTCCTGTGTTTATGATACACAACTGTCAGACTCTCAGCTAAATTATGGCTTGTAATAGATAGAACATCTTCCAGGAGGATTTGTCCTACTTTTTACATGTTAATTGAGCCCTTTGTGTTGGCCTGGACAACTACTTTTCATTTAGTATGGCATAAGGGTTTATATACTTGCACACTGAAGGCAATAAAGTAATCCCACAACAATGACCAGGTTACATCAATTTACAGTCATTTTTACTTGACATTGCAATTTCTGCCAGTTACTGCAGATTAATTATATGCTGAGAAAAAAGGGGATGAAATGTTTTTTTAAATAAACGCAAAAGAAAAAGAGTTTTCAAATGTAATCAGGACCTACAACAACAAAGAATTGCATTGAAATGCGTATGTAAGAAAGAACCATAGGCCACCTATACTGTCTATATTTGTCAAACTGCATCACTGTAGGTGGTAGTGAGGGAGATGTACAGTGAAGGGCTAAGATTGTTCTAACTCAGTCCTGTCTGAGAACAGAAGCACAACAGAGGGGCTCTCTCTCAGTCAGATCAAGGGCTTTGATGGAAGACGCCTCTATCAAAGCTGCTGTATACATGTGTATGTACTTCTCCATGGAGGGCCGGCCGGTGGGCCTGAACTCTGTTCGCTGTGGCCAATTAGCCCTGGTAGAGAGTGGCCTCCTGACCCCTGACCCCTGCTGGGCAGTCTTATCCATTAACCCCTTGGGCCCCAGCTGGAGTTGATGTAGTACCCATTCTTTTGAGACTGCTAAACACACGGCCACATTCACCCTGCCGCTTCCCCTTTCCATCCCTGTGTCCCTTCCTTCTGCTCCCCACGTGTCCACATCTCTCCTTGCGTTGACCTCTGGGTCCCCACTGGACCTGAAGATTCTCTCCTCTGTCTTGGCAATACACTAGTGAACAAATGTCAAACTCTCTGGTCAGTGAAACCTATCCTTACATGTTCTACTCTCTTATTACAATTTAGCTATGCTGTAATCGGTATCTGCATGACTTTTCTCTTTCCGGCTTAACTTTCTCCTCTCCCTCCCTTTATCACCAACTCCACATCTTCCTTTTTATGTCCTCTTTGTTTTTCACAATGTGGTCGATGACATGAATGATGACAATACCATGTCGGTCATTAACCTGAGCTCTCTGGCTAGAGATTCCATAACAGAGACCGACTGGATGACAAATGGGGGCAGAATTCAGGGAAGAGACTGTAGGTTCATTTGTTTAACAATGGTTGATGGATCAACATCACATCAAATACTATTGAAACAAAAGGCAATGATGTAAGACTAAAATAAATGCACAAATAGAATCACTAGATTCTAAGTTCAGATATGGAGATATTAGAAGCTGCCTGGCAGTTAAATTTCCCACCAATTTTAGTTAGACTATAATATTTAAAGATAAGACAGTCAAATATTTCCTCTCACAGAGCCAAAATGCAAACGTAGCCAAAGTTATGCAATAAAACACACAATGATAATGTACAATATTAAATATTCAGTGCAATGCTATTGTCAATATGTGCTCACATGAACAAACATAATCTGTGATTTCAGTTATAAATGACTCTTAAATTATAACACACAAAAAATCAGATTAGCCCCAGAAAACTGCAACAATATATTGAATTATAATTTAATTGAAATACCATAGTTGTGTTAAGTTTTCACACAGCAATTTTGATGGAGATTATGTAAGCTATTGGGTGACTTTAATGCTGTATCGTATAGCATTGTAAATTCCCTTTTCCAAAAGGATGCAAATGAGTATAGTACTCTTTCTTCTATAACCTGTGTTTCTTTCAGTGAAAAGTAGTTAAAGAGCAGTAGTCAGATCTTTAGTGGCTCCCTGGGCCTAAAATCAAAGGGCTCATTGATAACCAAACAGAGCAACATCATTGGATTACAAGGGCTTTCCCAGCGTGACTCCTCCTCTTAGAACTATGGAGGACAGTCTCTTTCAGGGTCTTTCAGTTCTCTTTAAACTCAGGATAGAATAGCTCAGCCAGAGTATTACTACAGTAATTTGCCATCACATTACATTAACTCTTACAATAAATATCCATTCACCCTCCTGTATATTGCGGTCTCTCATTGTGTATTCAGGTTTTCTTGGACAACACACAATAAAGTGCATTCTAACACTTTGTAAGGTAACATGCTCACTGACTCACAGATGAATTTACCAAAGTTGTCCCCTTCCAGAGAGAAAAAAACCCAGGGGCTAATCTTGAACGTTGCTTTTTGTATGGCTGAGATCCTGTCATAAACACATGATATGCAAAACACTCACTTGTGTCAGTGGGGGAGAGCCGACCTTAAGAGTTGGACACTATAAACTGGATGAATGCAGTTCTAAAACCATATCATATTACTCCACAGAGGATGCAGTTTACGTTCAGATTTGAGACACTGTATGTTTGTTGTAGTTTTGAGAGAATGTTGTAGTGTTGTACAGCTGAATTAGTATTGCCGAACTGACTCCCGCTATAACTGTGCATTCAAAACAGTTTCCACATTTGAATATAAAGTTTGCATGAAGGAAAGACCCTTGAGTATTCAAGCAGAAAAACGTTCAGCTAACTTGTGGATGATTCATTCGTTTGAAGTGCAATACATTTCTCAATCACTTCTTTCTCAGCCATAGCGAGTAAAATGTAAATATTACTTTGATAATGAAATAGTGTATACCAATTGGTTTTATATTTGTAAGTACAGTTGAAGTCCGAAGTTTACATACACTTATTTTGGAGTCAATAAAACTCATTTTTCAACCACTCCACAAATTTCTTGTTAACAAATTATAGTTTTGGCAAGACGGTTAGGACATCTACTTTGTGGATGACACAAGTCATTTTTCCAACAATTGTTTACAGACAGATTATTTCACTTATAATTCACTGTATCACAATTCCAGTGGGTCAGAAGTTTACATTCACTAAATTGACTGTGCCTTTCAACAGCTTGGAAAATTCCAGAAAATTCTGATAGGCTAATTGACAATTGGAGGTGTACCTGTGGATGTATTTCAAGGCCTACCTTCAAACTCATTGCCTCTTTGCTTGACATCATGGGAAAATCAAAAGAAATCAGCCAAGACATCAGAAAGAAAAATTGTAGACCTCCACAAGTCTGGTTCATCATTGGGAGCAATTTCCAAACACCTGAAGGTACCACATTCATTTGTTCAAACAACAGTACGCAAGTATAAACACCATGGGGCCACACAGCCGTCATACCGCTCAGGAAGGAGACGCATTCTGTCTCCTAGAGATGAACGTACTTTGGTGCGAAAAGTGCAAATCAATCCCAGAACAACAACAAAGGACCTTGTGAAGATGCTGGAGGAAACAGGTACAAAAGTATCTATATCCACAGTCGGCATAACTCTGAAAGGCAGCAAGGAAGAAGCTATTGCTCCAAACCTGTTATGCAGGTGAATGAGGACCCAAAAAGCGACTTGTGCCTCAAACAAAAGGCATAATACTACTCGAACAATAGATAACACCTGGAGCATCTGAGGGAAACACACAGTTAAACGAGTCCTATATCGGCATAACCTGAAAGGCCACTCAGCAAGGAAGAAGCCATTGCTCCAAAACCGCCATAAAAAAGCCAGACTATGGTTTGCAACTGCACATGGGGACAAAGATCGTACTTTTTGGAGAAATGTCCTCTGGTCTGATGAAACAGAAATAGAACTGTTTGGCCATAATGACCATCGTTATGTTTGGAGGAAAAAGGGGGAGGCTTGCAAGCCGAAAAACACCATCCCAACCGTGAAGCACAGGGGTGGCAGCATCATGTTGTGGGGGTGCTTTGCAGTAGGAGGGACTGGTGCACTTCACAAAAGGAAGGGAAATTATGAGGGAGGAAAATGATGTGAATATATTGAAGCAACATCTCAAGACATCAGTCAGGAAGTTAAAGCTTGGTCACAAATGGGTCTTTCAAATGGACAATGACCCCAAGCATACTTGCAAAGTTGTGACAAAATGTTGTAAGAAATCACAAACTGGAAAAACAACGCGCTGGGATAGAGATGTACTCCAGCTCCCACGCCTACCTCTGAAGCGTTCAACCTCGACAATGAAAAAATTGTCTAGTGACGTCAGAGTAACGAGGATAGGGAGTGGACGAAACGTTCTTTTAGAAGATCAAAAGCTCCCTGGGCGGAACCGGACCACCCAAACACGTATGCCACAGACAATGCCTTCAGCGGAAATAACGGAACCGAGAAAAGTTGAAAAAGAGCACTTCTCATCTCAAAAGGCGCTGTAGAACACGTCGAACGTGCTGAACATGAATCTCGAGTGACGGTGAAAATCAGGACTTAGACAAAAACAAAGTCAATCATTAACTAATGCCTGAAAAACAGCTGGCGCATTGGCGAGACCAAACGGTATTGGCTCCCTGCAGAATCTCGAAGGCTGATGACATAAGGGGAAGCGCCATTCTTAACCGTTATGTCATTCAGCCCTACCAACTGAACAAAAAGAACTACACAAGGACAAGATAAATAATCAAAGTCAAGGTATTGGGAGTGGCCATCACAAAGCCCTGACCTCAATCTTATAGTAAATTTGTGGGCAGAACTGAAAAAGCGTGAGCGAGCAAGGAGGCCTACAAACCTGACTCAGTTACACCAGCTCTGTCAGGAGGAATGGGACAAAATTCACCCAGCTTATTGTGGGAAGATTTTGGAAGCTTGTGGAAGCCTCTCAAATAGCCTCTCACATAGACTCTCACATAGCCTTTCACATAGCCTCTCACATACCCTCACACATAGCCTCTTACATAGCCTCTCACATACCCTCACACATAGCCTCTTACATAGCAACACAATCATGCTTAACCTCAGCTGAGCCATGTGAGAGACAGTGAAGGGCCAGAAAACGAGCCTGGCCTTAGGCCAGGGTCCATGTCAGCCCTTGCCTCCCAGATAGCTGTGCCCCACTCTCGAGCCCGGCCAGTAAGGACTGAAATGACGTAAGCATGAATTGCACATCATACATGTTGTTAGCAGTGGCCTCCCCTCTGTGTGCCCTCTAAAGACCTAGCCCATCCATAATAACAATGTGAGACTCCCGATACTGTGCTTACCGAGACACCAGATTGGCCCTTTCAAGTTGTTCTTCCTGGGGGATATTTCGGTTGTTGTTCCAGACAAGTGGGAAAGGTCTTCCACTGACTCCCTGTACTATTGGTCTTTCTGTCACACAGGGAAGGAAGGAAAATAATCCTCTGCGTTGAAAATATTATGATTGAATATGGGGACATGTTCATGGGTTTGCTCAGATCACAAGAAACATACCGATGATGCTTATACACACTAAAGTTTAGAACACACCATGGTAGTTGAAATGAACTTGCTAGATTGCTTGGTGTAGGTGCTTTCCTGTTGGAAATTGAACACGCACTTTAGATTTACAAACTTCAAAGACACCGTTGTCTTATCACATAGAAATACAACAGATCTTTGTAGAGGGTGCTGTCGTCTTATCACATAGAAATACAACAGATCTTTGTAGAGGGTGCTGTCGTCTTATCACATAGAAATACAACAGATCTTGGTAGAGGGTGCTGTCGTCTTATCACATAGAAATACAACAGATCTTTGTAGAGAAATACAACAGATCTTTGTAATACAACATCACATAGATCTTTTGTAGAGGGTGCTGTTTATCTGTCGTCTTATCACATAGAAATACAACAGATCTTTGTAGAGGGTGCTGTCGTCTTATCACATAGAAATACAACAGATCTTTGTAGAGGGTGCTGTCGTCTTATCACATAGAAATACAACAGATCTTTGGTAGAGGGTGCTGTCGTCTTATCACATAGAAATACAACAGATCTTTGTAGAGGGTGCTGTCGTCTTATCACATAGAAATACAACAGATCTTTGTAGAGGGCGCTGTCATCTTATCACATAGAAATACAACCAATCTTTGTAGAGGGCCAATAAACACAGAAATTGACCAACAGGGCTCATTGCTCCAAGGGTTATGTGCATTGTGTTACACATTGCTCCTACTGACAAGGAACACACACACAGACACACACACAGGGACAATGTATACACCTGGGGATTCAGTGTGTCGATCAGATAGCTTGAATAAACATGATTTGCAAAGGCATGAGGGGTGTGGGGTCATCTAGTCGATAGGAATACATTCCTTTCACACTTCTCATAAGGAAACAGTCAGGTGAAAAGGTAACACTCAGGACGTTAATGTTGTAAAATGCCAGGAAATGTTGTGCTTAGGTTAGGGTGATAACCATTTACCTCAAGGTCCCTCATGAGTCATGATTAAGTATACATGTTGCAAGGGAGGATGAATCAATCTATTGCTAAATCTGTCAACCACTCTTTCCACTGGGCAAAAACTTGTTGAATCAACATTGTTTCCACGTCATTTGAACAAGAAAATTCAATGACATTGAATCAATGTGGAAAACTGATTGGATTCGAGAAAAGTCGTTAACTTAAGGGAATTTCGTTTTTTTTCACCCAACTTTTATGCTAAATCCAATGACATCGGTGAAATTGTTTGGGGATTTCACGTTGAATTGAAGTTAGTTGACAACTCAACCAAATGTAAATCAAAACTAGACATTGAACTGACGTTTGTGCCCAGTGGCTTATTATGTCATCAATAAATATAACCTTTCTGTTAAGACACACAAAAACAGAAAACACTGACCAACACTAATTCATTCATTTTGAAAAGCTTTACTTGAATATCAACATTTTCTCAGAAAGTATAAATAATGATTTTAAAAGATTGATTTCCATTTTTATACAAAAATACATCAAAGAGAAAATAACTTGTCTTTGCCTGTCATCTACAGTTAAAAGTGGACCTGCATGCCCTCTGATTAGATGGCAGTGGGTATGTTTAGATTGAAACAAGGTAGTACAAGTAATAACAAGATAGTGACCTATTGAAAGGAAGTCTGTACAGTATGTGCCAACCAAAATATGGAGGTGGAGAGGGTATGACTTCAATTTAGAAAATATGAAGTAAAATAATTATTCAGAAAGCACGCAAATGCAGACTATACAAATGTTCATTATAAAAACCTGATTGTTTGGCACCTGTGCTTGTTTTTCTGGAACTCTCTGGTGGATTAGGATTTCAGAAGTAACTAAGTGCGGCTGAGTATCCAACTCTCCATAACATTTCTCAACCTCTGTGGAATCCAGCCTGATTATATTGGTTGCTGTCACAACAATAGATGCTTTTATCTTCCACCCATTCACAAATTACAAGACTCATATCACTGTTTTGCTTGCAAATACCTGTAAATATTGTCATTGTCACTTGGGCTGTTATGATTTATAAAGGAGAATAATAAAAAAGGGTCCAATACCATATGTGTCGTTAAATTAGGAAACGTTGGGAATGAGGAAGTGGGAGGAGAGGGGAGGGAGCCTGGGAGGGCTAAAGTCCCATTCCTGAAATTCACCTGAACCCTATGAGCAAACATCAGTCAGAGAGAGGTCTCCTAGGCAGGCAGGCAGGCATGGGCCACCCTAGGATTGGGACAATGTGTGCATGCTAAATGGCACCCTATTCCCTATATAGTGCACTACGTTTTAACCAAGGGTAGTGTACTATATAGGGAATAGGGTGCCATTTGGGAAAAATCCTATAAATGGGTTTGAAGGAATACAGTGAATATGTGAGTCAACACACCCACAGGGCAGACTTTGTTTATGATATCATGGCACACTGACTCTGTCTTCAGAACAAAACATGGGAAATGGGTGAAAGAAAAACACCCAAAGTGTCCAACTGAATTTCTGACTACTTTATATACAGTATCTACTGTACACATATATATTTTTTAAATAAGTTAAAACTTTGGTTTATTGTTTTGTGTCGTGTTGCGGGCAGCTCTGACAACAGAAACAACATGAGGGACACTAAGTTCATAGAGTAATGGTGCATCTCAGAAATCCCTCTGTCTTCTGTTTGTGGAGTACTGTACACGATTCAGTCTTCTGAGGCTTCATATGCACTTCATATGCACTTCTATGCACATTGCATAGTCCTTTAGTTCTAAAGATTGTCATATCTTTCAATCACAGTTTACAATTGGAACCAAATAAAAAATACAAATATATTGTCTATTATATTTCCCCCGTGTTTGGGAATGACAAATGTTGAAATCCTTTAGACACATGAACAAAGTTATAATTATCTGCACTATTGACTGTTCAGTACAGAAAATCACATAATGAAAAGCAAACATGGAAGACTCCTTCAAACAGAACAGGTATGTACATATAGGAAATATCTATCTACAAGAACCTATACAGTTGCTCAGGACAAAGTTAATATGATTGTCATCCAGTAGTTCTGATGGTTGTGCATTGCCGTTGATAATATACAGTATAGTGGGGATCAGATTATTCAGATCTGCCCATCATGAGTCCGGGCCCCATGCCAGAGGGAATCACCCAGTCCCCCATACAGTCCATCCCCACCACAGCCCAACGTAGCTGGGCCGACTGAGGTAGATTGTGTCCTCTCACCCCAGCCTCCATACGCCTTCATCCTTCCACATCAGATCACAGTAACATGTTAGTTCTTCATGGACATCCACTCCACCAGGCCTATTCTTACATACCACAGCATGTAAGGCATAATGTGAAGATCCATTTGTTTTGTTCCTTGACAATGTCACAAATGAGTGGCCACATAGAAGCGATCACTTGTCATTTGCACACATTTTCAATGAAAAGATAGAGAAATTAATTATGTTTTCTCAAGATTGTGTTTGTAGTGAAAAATCATACATCCTTGTTGTATGTCAGGGGAAATCCAGTTTCTCCTCCCTTCATTTAGGTGTCTATTAACGCAAAACCTGCAATGTGCATTTCTCTCCCCTTCTTTCACTCCTCCTCTCGCCCTCCGTCACCGCCGCTCTGGATTTATTGACTGACTCATCGTCCAGTGCGCTGTTGCCAGTTATTAGGAGTTGTCATGGTTACCACAGTGAGTGGGTGGAAAAATGTGCTCCTGTTGCTAGGCACCAAGGAAGTCAGGTGTGTACTCTCACCAGGCTTGAAGAGGACACTGCAAAAAGAGAGACCGAGAGAGAGGGAAAAAAACGTCAGAGTGAGTATATCACACAAACAAATTAAGAAAACCTATTCAATAACACAAGAAACAGTTTCTGGTGAGGATGTATTTAATATGTATTGTCATGATAATAGGTCCCATTTCCCCATGGTGTCAGATTCAGATTGGATGTAAACGGCTACAGCAGATTTATCAGCCCTGTGGCCTACTGCCTACCTACACCTGACCAAATACATTCCACATCCTTCTTCCACTTCACTGAAAAGCCTTGCTTCCATTGAAATGGCCTTTTGGAGATTGTTTGTGGAATTCAAGTTTTCCTTTCGCTCAAGGGGTGGAGGCAGTTGACCCTGGCGTGACCCTCTGGCCAGCAAACAGCTGGCCTCCACCTGATAAAGGTGGAGGCCAGCTGCTCAGACCACAGTCTAACCCTAAGTGGAGGTGAGTTTAACATGGGGTGGGAGGGGTGTCCTCAGCAAACAAGAGAGTTATAAAGTCTGAACATGTTGGTCATGTCATGAGAAGAGCCCACTGGCCTCTCTGCACCACCCAGTCCAAATAAAGACCCGAGAGGCAGCCTGGAGGAGCCTGCTGTCCAAATGCTGGCCCGTTTAAATGCTGCTCCACCTATAAAGCTACACATATGCCATGATCTCATCAGAGCATAGCTCAAAACTAGACACTAATATGTTTAGGTTTATTTTCAATGCTTATGACTGTCTTAGGTCTCATTACTCAACACTGTAGAGCGATGGGTTCTACATACATATCAAACCAAAAGCCCCCGGTCAGTATCTTTCCAAAACCACTCTAATAAGGGGACAGTTTGCTTTCAAGCCAATCGGAGCATCTGCCAGAATGTTGCTCTGAGCGAGACATCTCAGCACTTCAGCCTGCCACCCAATGAGCAGTGACAGTGCTGCGGCCGGGCAGCATAGAGTGCTCTGTCTCAGGCAGCGTGGGAAATTGAGCGTGTGAAAGCAAAGCACAGAGGAAGGCATTTCAGGCTAGAGCGATCACTGGGACCAGGGAGATGTAGGAAAGGGGAAGAGCTGTAATTACAACAAAAAACACCCCCACCCTCACCCTATACTCCCCCACCATCAACCCCCATAGCAGGGAAGTAAGTAGCAGGACACAAGCCTCCTGAACTTTGATTAACAGTGGGGTTCATTTCCTGATCAGGGCACTAGGTCTTGCCAGGCCAGGGAGCGACCAGCCCTCTTTCTCCCCAATGGAGAGGAAAGCGAAAGGAAGCATCATTAATCAAATGCCGTTCAGGATGAGGGCACGGGTGATTGATTGGTCCGGCCTTTCAAAGGAAATAGGAATTCTGAGGAGTATCCATACACCCGACTCCTTGGGCCAATGATTGAGATTTGTGGTCCACATGCTCAGACAAAAGCAGAGTGAACTGAGGACTAGGGTCAAACCCAGCATCAAAGCCAGAGCCTCACAAAAACATTAGCTGTGAAACCATTATGTGAATAAATAAAGATTGCATTATTCAATATCTCATAAGTCTGATCTCATATTGCCATTCATTGACTTTAGATGCATAAGATGATGGATTACATGAATTAAGGTTCCTGTATCAGTCTGTATAAACATTTATTTATGCCTATATAGTAATCTAAAGCGCAGACATTTATAACGCAAAATATGGTATATTGCACACAAATATTCAGTTGAATGACCTTGGCTTTGGGACAACAACACATCACATTGGGGTGAATTCACTGAGCCAGTGCAGTTAAACTAAGTTTGTCTGGTATCAGATCGGTTTGTGTTCTTGCCAACTCCATTGCTGTCATTTTCAAGACAAATAGATTTGGCATGATGGCACAAACAGACTGGCACTCAGGCTAAAACTAAGGGACTTTATTAAGTGACCGTACTAAGAAAATAGTATTTACCCAGGAGAGACCCCCCAGTTGCACCATCTTGTTTACGGTAGAATCCTAATGTAAGAGGGATTAAACAAGTCAACACACAATCACAACACACAGACCTAGTGTGCAATCTAAAGGGCACCCTATTCCCTACATAGTGCACTACTTTTATCCAGAGCCCTATGGTGCACTATATAGGCAATAAGGTGCCATATGAGACACAGCCCTACTGTATCTATTCTAGTCTATCAGCCTACTGTTAGTGAGTGCTCAGTTCGGGGAGGGGGTGTCAGTGTCGGCTGTGAGGAAGATTTGGTGTGTTAGTAGATAAAGAAATTAATCAAGCCGATCTCTAATGGGAGGTTTGCACAAGATACAGTACATAGCCTAACCTCTGCAAGCTCGGAATTGATTTTCAAGCTTTACAACTTACATTTCCAACCACCTATATTTCACAAACATTTTAGTTGAAATACAGTAACTTGTGCAAACATATCTCAGAGAGCAGCAAAAGGGATTATTCCTCACATTATATATGTACATGCTCTAATACACAGAGAGGTCAAATATCAGAGACTGAGGACAAACACTGAGCACAGACACTGAGGACAGACAGAGAGAGGAGACTGTATTGACTGAGTAGGGCCAGGGTAGAGGGGGGGGGCTGATTGTGGCCTGTGTCAGGTGAGACTGAAGCATGTTAGTGACTGACTTGTTTGCTGGATGACATGGAGCTGAGAGTACTGAGGCTGTTGGCGTCTGTCACCACCATGGCTGAGGGAAACCGTGACTGGTGGGAATATTGCGTGGGCTCCTGCTTGTGAGGGTACACTGCCATAGACAAAGACATAGAGAGAACGTCTCATTGTTCATTTTAACCCAATAGATTTGCCTTTATTAATGGGTTAGCATTAGGGTTAGGATTAGGTTTAGGATTAGGCTACTTCTGTACATACTGAAATTGAGTTTCAAGCCAATTGCATATTAGCAGTAGCCTGGATGGCAGTTTCTGCACTCTTGTCAACTCCTTATGGAATTGTCATGCTAAACAAAGCATGTCAATGAGTGAAAAGGTCTCTGGGACCAGGCTAAATCTCCATCATATCCCATCTATGACATGGCATTAACAATCGTTTAGTGCTTACTAAGAGGCAGGTACTGACTGTGTGAGTGAGTCACGGTGGCCATGAAAGGCTGCTGGCTGGGGGACTGCTGCATCAGGCCATGCTGGTGGGGACTGTGGAGCTGCTGGGAGAACTGCACCGGCTGCAGAGCTGCAAGGCTCCCCGCCACGCTGTTGATCACTGGCACCGACTGGGACTGCGACGTGTTCAGACCTACAACAAATAGAACCTCAGTGATTTGGCTCATGTCAAAAACATGACAATAAAAGCATGACTATATTCCCTATATAGTGCATTATTTTGACCCCTATTGGGCGCCATTGGAGCTCAACCATTGTGTTCATACGAACGCACAAGAAAATAATACAAGAATGTAAACAGAGGAGAATATGGGAAATGCAAAGCGCTGGCTGGTTGGTTGATTGGTTGACTCACTCTGTGCAATGGTCATGACTCCAGAGAGAGGCATGATGAGGTTTTGTGTCTGCTGGTGTGTATGGTGGGAGCTGTGGATGTTGGTCAGCGTGCTCACAGGTGGCAGGCCTCCACCTGACGCAGACATCTAGAGAGAGAGACACACTAAGAAACTTAGTGATACCATTCTGGACCAAGAATGAAGTCATGTACTGACAATATGCTAAATCTAACATGCTAACTGATATAAGGATGGTTAAATCAGGGTATAGAGTATAGTAATATAATAATAATATAATACAAGAATTTAGCAGACGCTTTTATCCAAAGCGACTTACAGTCATGTGTGCATACATTCTACGTATGGGTGGTCGCGGGGATCGAACCCACTACCCTGGCGTTACAAGCGCCATGCTCTACCAACTGAGCTACAGAAGGACCCACAAGTAAATCACTTTAGAAGTGAAACCAGATCTCAGCAATGCAGCTCACACAGATAAATGTTGCGTTAGTTCTGCTGTGTTTGTGTAATACTGTGTTTGTGTAACACTGTGTTTGTGTGACACTGTGTTTGTGTGACACTGTGTTTGTGTGACACTGTGTTTGTGTAACACTGTGTTTGTGTGACACTGTGTTTGTGTGACACTGTGTTTGTGTAACTCTGTGTTTGTCTAACACTGTGTTTGTGTAACACTGTGAGGGGATGTGACACTGTGTTTGTGTGACACTGTGTTTGTGTAGCACTGTGTTTGTGTAACTCTGTGTTTTTGTGACACTGTGTTTGTGTAACACTGTGTTTGTGTGACACTGTGTTTGTGTAACTCTGTGTTTGTGTAACACTGTGTTTGTGTAACACTGTGAGGGGATGTGACACTGTGTTTGTGTGAGAATGTGTTTGTGTGACACTGTGTTTGTGTAACACTGTGTTTGTGTAACTCTGTGTTTGTGTAACACTGTGTTTGTGTGACACTGTGTTTGTGTGACACTGTGTTTGTGTGACACTGTGTTTGTGTGACACTGTGTTTGTGTGACACTGTGTTTGTGTAACACTGTGTTTGTGTGACACTGTGTATGTGTGACACTGTGTTTGTGTGACACTGTGTTTGTGTGACACTGTGTTTGTGTAACACTGTGTTTGTGTGACACTGTGTTTGTGTGACACTGTGTTTGTGTGACACTGTGTTTGTGTGACACTGTGTTTGTGTGACACTGTGTTTGTGTAACTCTGTGTTTGTGTAACACTGTGTTTGTGTAACACTGTGTTTGTGTGACACTGTGTTTGTGTAACACTGTGTTTGTGTGACACTGTGTTTGTGTAACACTGTGTTTGTGTAACACTGTGAGGGGATGTGACACTGTTTTTGTGTAACACTGTGTTTTGTAACACTGTGTTTGTGTAACTCTGTGTTTGTGTAACACTGTGTTTGTGTGACACTGTGTTTGTGTGACACTGTGTTTGTGTGACACTGTGTTTTGTAACACTGTGTTTGGGTAACACTGTGTTTGTGTAACACTGTGTTTTGTAACACTGTGTTTGTGTAACACTGTGTTTTGTAACACTGTGTTTGTGTAACACTGTGTTTGTGTGACACTGTGTTTGTGTAACACTGTGTTTGTGTGACACTGTGTTTGTGTAACACTGTGTTTGTGTGACACTGTGTTTTGTAACACTGTGTTTGTGTGACACTGTGTTTGTGTAACACTGTGTTTGTGTGACACTGTGTTTGTGTAACACTTTGTTTGTGTAACACTGTGTTTGTGTGACACTGTGTTTGTGTAACACTGTGTTTGTGTAACACTGTGTTTTGTAACACTGTGTTTGTGTAACACTGTGTTTTGTAACACTGTGTTTTGTAACACTGTGTTTTGTAACACTGTGTTTGTGTAACTCTGTGTTTGTGTAACTCTGTGTTTGTGTAACTCTGTGTTTGTGTAACTCCAGTCATCTACACCGAGCAAATCCTGAGAAGGAAGACAATAAAAAAGAAGAAATCTGATGATAAAGTGTAAAAGCACAGACTGAAAGTAGTAGTGTGTATGCATGTGTGTGCACGTGGGTGTGTGTGTGTTCACGCACGCGAATATGTTTTCATATTCCCTGCCAGCTACTCTGAGAGGAGGGGATGGTTAGACTGTGGATGTATCTCAAATGACACTCTGTTCCCTATATAGTGCACTATGGGCCCTGGGCAAAAGTAGTGCACTATAGAGGGAATAGGGTTCCATTTGGGACTCAGACAGTCATCTGTACGGTACCCATAGATAACAACCTGTCTGCTCTGACCTGTTCCACACTATACTGACCTGCCCTCCCTACGGAAAACTAACATCCTACTGACAGGAGAGGATGACAAATGTACTATGAATCATCAGGGATCTTCTCACTAAATAAAAAGGTTGATTTTCAACTTTGTTAGATTTAAACATGGCAAATCTGGTTAGTGTCATAAACTCGTTATTATTCTGATACTAAGAATACAATATAATTGTTTTTTTGGCACCAGCGTTCAAGAGTTAATGTCTGCATGTACTGTACTGTCAAGTTTCATTTTCACCAATCAAATATTGGACTAGGGCAGAGGGCTGAGTTTCTCCCCTCGCGCTCCCTTTTCTGAAGGTAGAAAAAACATTGAACATAATCAAGCGCTGTCGTCATTTCCCTGGCAGAGCAAGCAGTGCTGAGCGCTCCAATCTCCGCTTCTTTTTACAGGGCATTTAATCAATAAGCGCATAATGCAGAATGTTTCTTTGTCAGGTTTATCGGCTCAGCTCTGGACCTACCCGGTTCACTTTAGTGGTGAAGGCGTTCTGTATGGCCTGAGCCAAGGCCTGCCGCCTGCCTGCCTATCTGCATTTTCCACAGAGAGAAGCACAATGCTCTAACTGTTGTTCCCTACAGACTGTTCCATGGCAGTCTGGCTCCGGGACCTGCTTTATATGTCTATGGTTGCGTACCAAATTATACCCTATTGCCTTATATAGTGCACTACCTTTGCCCAGAGCACTATGGTACACTATATAGCGCATAAGTAATGCAGTACAGAGGGAATAGGGTTCCATTTGGAATGTACCTCATGTTAAACGCAGCCCTGGTCCTTATCTAATCAGAGGCCAGGAGGGCCCAGGTGTGTTACTCACCATCTTGGCATCAGGTGACAGCAGACTGTGGCTGGGGTCCAAGCCACCCGGAGACACCTGCTGTAACACCGACTGGCTGGTCGACATGCTGCCATGGTGGTTGATGGTCGTCGAGGAGCTGACCTCACTGGGTCCCTGTTGGCTGTACCGCACTGGAGGGAGGGAGGTAAAGAGTGAGAGAAATTGACAGATTGTTAGATTGAGAGTTTATTTCTTGACCTAACAACATCTGTGTTACACAGGATAACAGTATATAGGGTAGAGAGACGGTAGCAGGCCTCTCAGTATGACTAAGTGTTCTATGTCAGCAGGTGCTCCAACCCATCAGACTCACCTGCTCTTTGACTCAAACAGGGAGAGCAAACAAACACACTGACCCCTCCACTGGTGCTATCAGCCCAGCTCTGCCAAGGCCATTTAGTGAGTACAATACACCGTACACCAGCCCCCCACAACCCCAGTCCTAGACTTTATGAACTCAAGCACCATTGTTTTTTAGAAAATCAACACTACAGCTTCAAACACCACAAATACAATTATTTACATTCAATCCAAACATTTGTAATTCTCATTACATTCATTCAACATTAAAGTCCTAAACTGCCATAGAGGCACCAGAGAGTCAAAATTCAGGGAGTTTTGTAGGTTATTCCAACAATGGGGGGCACAAAACCTGAAGGCAGATTTACCTAGATCAGTACATAACCATCCCAGTGAACCGGTTTGGTGTCTCATATTTTGTTATTTTAACAGGGAAGTGAGGAAGGTCGGAAGCTTGTGTAGTTGATCTTTGTAAACAAAAAGGGAGTAATGAAGTGGTCTACAGGACTTTAGTAAGAACCAGCCAACCTTTTGATACAGGATGCAGTGATGCGTATTAAAACTGTCACCTGTGATAAGGCAAAGGGCGCTATGATAGACGCCATCCAAAGGTTTAAGAGTAGTGGCTGCGACATTCCGGTAAATGGTGTCACCATAGTCAAGGACGGGCATGTGAAGTTGACTGTACAATCTGCTTCCTGCTGTTTAGAGAGAGACATGATCTATTTCTATAAAACAAGCCTACTTTAAATCTCAACTTTATAACTCGCTCATCCGTATGTTTTTTGAACGTAAAATGATTGTCAATCCAAAAGGCCATATATTTATAGGCGAGAATCTGCTTGATGAAAGAATCATCCATTGCATAAATGTGTAAGCATCTGAAATATTTCTATGAGAATTATAAAGCAGCAAACATTCAGTTTTTCCCGCACTACGTACCAATCTTAAATCAAAGCATTGCAGCTCCAACATAGCCTGGTCAGCCGTAGGGGCAATAGTGTCATCTGCATACAGATCGATGCTACAGGCTTTTTCAGATAGACCAATATTATTCATACAAATAGAAAAGAGGACAGGTCAACAAATAGACTCCTGCCGGACACCTTCTGTAATATCCAGGTAACTTGACACCATCAGAAAGCACACATTGTGTCTTGTCTCACAGATAGTTCCCAAACCACTTGTAATACGCCTGGTCGAGACCCATTTTAGACAACCTTTGAATGAGTAGGGGAGGGTCGACAGTATCAAAGGCCTTGGATAGGTCTATAAATATGGCAGCACAGTGATTCCTACCCAGCATGGAAAGGATCCCTCTGTGCCTAGGTAAAGGTATGGAAGTGAAGAAATGCCTTCTACGTACAGTATGTCATCAATAGGGAACCCTGTCATGTTCTCACCTATCCTTCCACTCTCCAAACACTTAGTCACTGAATTCTGTGACATCATTGAATGACCCATCTCTTAATCCCCGTGTCTAGACCCCTTGTTGTCTCCCACCGCCATTGGCCACCGGGGGCCAAAGGAATGCTGCTCTCCTCCTATCAAATAGATGTTTGCCTGGCCCCCTTTGATACCAACAAAGCAAACATTACACATTTACAACCAATGTCAAACACATTCTTATCCTGTAGTCTCAGTCTCACACAGAGTCTCCCTCCCTCCCCCCTGCAGAGCAGAGCAGTGGGTTGTGACACTGGGCCAGTCCTAAATGGCACCCTATTCCCTATATAGTGCCCTACTTTAGATCAGGGCATATAGTAGTGCACTATGTAGGGAATAGGGTGCCATTTGGGACAAAACCACTGTGACAGTGTTTACTCTCAGATCCCAGATCTTCCCTGTGCCCTCTGTCCCTGACCCACGCATGTCACACTGAGTGCCCTGTCTGTCACAGTCCCAGATAGTCACAGACAGTCCCAGACAGCCAGACAGTCCCAAACAGCCACAGACAGTCCCAGACAGCCACCGACAGTCCCAAACAGCTACAGACAGTCACAGACAGGAGACACCAAGCATCATATGTCTGCCATAAAAGAATGGGAGACCGTATCTCACTCAAAATGAAGTTTACCTTAGTAAAAACATACTTTACTGCCTGGGAAATACAACTAAATCAGACCAGAGAATTTACCATTTTCATCTTGACTGTATTTCATCCACTAACAACAAACATGTTGTCCAGTCTGTCCAGGCAGACCACAAGAGAACCACAGATAGACCTCATATTGTCTAGAACATCACACTAGCAACCCCACAGCACTTGTTAACACCGCTACAGAACAATAACACACTCCATCAGGCCCATGACCCCCATACCCTCACAATGGTAGAGGACTCATAAACAGGCATTTATCTCCAAGCTGGACATCCTGTAAAGTGTCAAGGGGAGAGAGGTGCTATTCAGGCCAGCTTTGTTTTCCTGTGTCAGGCAGTAATTCTGGCTGCAGGGAACCCCAATCCCAGTCAGGAAAGCTTCCGTTGTCTAGTCTGTCTGAAGCAATTGGTCATTTGGAAGGAGGAGGAGGGCTCCATTTCTGGGACACCAGTGGGGCGGCCAGTGGTGTCCACATACCAACCTATGCACCCCCAGTTTGTTATTGGGATATTATAAAGATGCTGTCAATATAGCTTGAGATTAAGAAATCTTTCTTCCTCAAGATAACGTTATATTAGAGACAAAAACAACCCAAAATTTAAACAACTACTGTACTTTCTAGCTGCATGACATTTGGCCAGTTTCAGACTGTATCCTACATCCACTCTTATTTACATCCTAAAAAAAGTTCGCTAGCTCCTCTCTATCACCAAATAATTCTCAGCTGAAATATGGCTTGAGCTAAATCAACCACAATACCAAGCACACTGAGCACTGAACCAGGGGAGACTAGAAGTAGACCAAGGGGAGGGGGAGAACCCTGTGAAGGGGAGTGATAGAGTAGGCAGCAGGGAGTTTCGACCGGTTTAAAAGGCTTCAGTGCTCTGTGTGACCCATGTAATATCAAAGCCCCTCTTCCCATCCCCATGCACTTGTCATTGAAGCTTCGGTGCATATGAGAGACCTCCCAGGTCTCTGTAGGACGTAGCAGGCCTTGGTACCTCTATGACCAGGTTGGGGCTCCCAGTGGTCAGAGCAGGGCCAGGCAGTAGGCAGGCCTTGCCTCTCTATCCCTTGGCCAGGCAAACTCCCACATAGCCTTGGGTGACACAAGGCATTGAGGCAACACAACCTGCTCACCATTTTTCCCTCCTATAATATGGTGTTTTACTCTCACTGTTACTAAATTAAATAACACTGTTTTCAGAGGATTACCAAATGAATAGAACGTGCCCATTACACCAGTCTACCAGGTATTGAACCACACTCCCCTCACTGCCGTCTTAATCTTACAGCTAAAACCTTTCCAATGTGTCAGATTAGCTGGGAGATACCTGAATCAGCAGGCTTTGCCGTGTGAGACGAGGGAATATGCTAAAAAATGAAATATCAGCAGGTTATCAGGGGTTCAGTTCAATCTCTTAGCACATTCTGGTGAAAAAGATGCTACTGTTGCTGAATTATCTGGGTTGATTGGCACGTCAACGTCTTTATCTTAGCTTTGATGCAGGTCAACATAAAGGGAGGGCCTATTTAGAACTCTAGACAACACATTCAATATTATTGACACAGAAGTAGCAGCAAAAAAGAAAAGCCGCCCACCTCTATACTTTGCTGAGAGATGTATGAAACTGCTCCCTTGCCTATTCTCAATACAAAACGTAGGTTGTATGTTTAAATGAATGATCCAAGGGGAAACTATGGCCCTAAAAGTGTTATGGCCTCAGACACAAGGATCATTCAGCTGATGAAACAGTTTGATTAGACCAACAGTGTATGTGAATCACCTATTACATGTATGTATTAACACGTGACTAGTAACAGAAGATATCTATTTATACATTTGTTTTGGTTTGGTCTTTTACCAAACACTGACTGTAGAATAACCTCATCTTTCCCCAAAAAATACTATTTGACTGTTTCTCCCATTGTGACCAATCAAGTTAACTCACCCTTATCAACAGAAGTAAGAGAATCAATGAAAACTCCAGGAGTAAGAGGTTTTCTTTGATGTGACCTGATAGTGACCTCCCTCACATAACTGTTGTAGTGGCGCTGAAGGAGGGGGCTACCCACATCTCACTATAGGCTGGAGCACAAGGGGTCATCAGTCCTGTCTGGCCAGAAAAGAGCCAATACCCCAGAGGACAGCTCCTGCTGCTCTGGTCTGCAGAGCGCCCAGCCCCAGCCTCCCTCGGCCACTATACTGACGCCCTATAAAGGTGAGGGGGGATGCTTTAAAATAGCCCCTCCCCAAGGCCCAGCAGTGATAAATGAACCTAGGTTACAGTCACTGCAGTCTTCCAATACGCCACAGACAATAGGGACCCCTGCCAGGCTGGGGTATAGAGAGGAGAAGTCAGGGGAGCCACTTATCAAAGGACTGGGAGATGTAGTAGCCAATGATTTTAACTGTCCATTAAGCATGCATAACACAGGCCGTGGCCTAGCAACGCGATGAGGCAACCTGCTGGGGTGCTATTGTCAGGCCAGTGGCTGACACTGAAAAACAGCTGATGCTGTTGGCAGCACACCGGCAGGACACCTTGTAAGCAGGCAACCGAGGGCTAAGGGGAGCAAAGTACCATCCGCTTCTGACCCTTAACCTATCCCTCTACAACCAGCCCCTTCTCTCTCCCCTCCACACAAGCCTATCATTGAACCTAGCTCCTCAATTTGAAACCTGAGGTCAATGCTTGGTCAGGTGTGCTGGTAAAAACCACAAGCAAACAGAGCATGGGCTAATGGGCCCAGTATAACCAAAGGTAAAAGAGCAACCCGAGGCAAACGGTTTGTTTTTCTAGAGAGTTGACCTCGTGTTCTAACTTGAAAGAACGACAAGAGGCTTTGATTGAGTCTCTCCAATCATTGCTTTTATGGAGGTGAGCGATGGCACTGAGGATAATGCAGTGCCAAGATATCAGCTCCATTGTATCTCTTATAGATGCCGGTAGATGGCTAAATTGCACTGAGTGCAAACAACATTATGATGTTTAACGGTCAGTTTGTTGGATTTCCTCTTTACAACTTCAGGAACTTTGTTGATTCCCCAAAAAGCACCATTGACCGACCGACCTTATGCTTATAGAGTGAATGTGGAAGTAGTGGTTATAGGTTCAACTAGCGTTGAATCCCTACGTGACCCTGCCCTGACCCTGGCCTGTCACAGGACTGCTGCTCTTTGTGCCACTCTCCTGCTCCTGCCTGCCTGCTGACTTTGGAGTGGAGATTGCAGGTACAATGTGGATTGTTCTCAGTGTGTTGTCAAATATCAGAATAACAATGACATTTGCTCAGCTCCATCAGTGACTCTTATTGATCACTTGCCCTCTCTCTTCTCTCTCCCTGATCTCATCAACCAT